>NW_024080721.1:2012530-2383650 GCF_003009895.1 Hyaena hyaena | reverse complement strand
AAGAAGATGTGGTTTATCTATACCATGGAATACTACATGGCAATGAGAAAGAATGAAATCTGGCCATGTGTAGCCACATGGATGGACCTTGAGGGTGTTATGCTGAGCGAAATAAGTCAGGCAGAGAAGGACAAATACCATATGTTTGCACGTATAGGAGGATTAGGAGGAACTTGACGGAGGACCAAGGGGGAGAAGAAGGGGGGAAATGGTGGGGGAAAGGGAGAGAGGCAAACCATGAGAGACTCTTGAATGCTGACAAAAACTGAGGACTGATGGATGGGGGGGGAGGGGGGGATGGGCATGGAGGAGGGCACTTGTGGGGATGAGCACTGAGTGTTATGTGGAAACTAATTTGACAATAAACTATTTGTAAAAAAAAAAAAAAAGAAAAGAAAAAAGAGGGCATCTGGTAAGATGGAGACTCACCACCCAGCGCAGTGGGGCGTCCTCTGGGGAGCCCCTCTGAGGCCTCCCTGTCCGTTCCTCCCAGCAGCCTGGCCTCCAATGGCCGCGTCGTCTACAGGCTCTACCCTAAAAGGAAATGTGAGGGCTGAGCCGGCAGAGAAAATGAATGGGCTCTTGTGGCTGGCGCCTGCAGCTCTCACAGCTTCCCGGAGGCAGGGAGTGGGGGCAATGGAGGGCTGGGGGCCAGGCAGCCTCCCAGGAGAGGGCCTCTCCCAGAGCCTGGGCTCCAATGTGGTTCTGGCCGCAGGAGCCCCTGATTAGAGGATCCAGAGCAGCCAGACTTCCAAGTGCAAGTAAAGAACGTTGTCAGAGGTGCACACACATTTCTATGACATAGATGGTTCTAGAAAATGTGAGTCAGGACAGAATCGTGATGGTTCTTGGGGCCAAGATGGTGGGGTGGGGTGGGGGGGTTGGGGCAAGGAGAGAAATCTGTCCCCATCTTGGCTCCTTCCCCAAACCTGTGTCCTGGGTTTGGTGCCATGAGTGGACATGACAAAAGGCCTCCTTGGGAAGTCGTGTGGCAACAGCTGGCCCGGCCTGAGATCTGGCTTCCCAAAGGCGTGGACAGCATAGACTCATAGGGCTTTGGGGTCCAGACTTTGGCAGGGCAGTGCCGCCACCGTACACCACCATCCAGGAGTACCCCTGGATTCGGTGGTGGGTCAGCCAGCAGCCCCACCTTCCCAGAGGGAGGGCCACCCCCAGACCCCGCACTCCTTCAGCACTTCCAGGCTCGCTCCAGGGAGAAGGCTGAGAAGGAGCTAACCTTGCACTTCCTTCCCCAGATGTTCCTGGAGCCAAAAATGTTGATTTACCAGTCTGCTGGTAGTTCCTCCGGGAAGGGATCTTCGTGGGAAGGCTCAACGGGGAGACCGAGGCACAGGACAGGGAGGTGATTCATCCGCAGGTCATCTCGTGCCTCCCCGCCCAGTCCTACTGTGTGTGGAAGCCCAGGTCCAGATCATGTCAAAGTGAGTCTCAGTTCCAGCATCCAGCTGGGCCACCCTCCCCTCCACCCCCTGCTAGATGCTGCCCTAAGCCTAGTCCTGTGGCCACCAGAGAAATGGGGATCTGTGGGTCTTTGCTGGGCCACCTCTAGGTAGGCCTTGACCTTGGGTCAAGACAGACAAGACAGGCAGGGTCAGAGTTCCATCCTTCCAGCTCAGGTACAGAGGGGGCCCGGGACAATGCCCTGGCACCTGCTCTGGGTAGAGTGCAGTGGATGGGCTGCACGGGCCGCTCACGTCCAGGGAAGCCGCCCTGCGTGACGAGGCAGCCAGGGCACCCCCTGCTCCCGACCGGCTCTCAGGACAGGGCCTTGAATCTGTGTCTCCCCCAGGGGCATGGATGGAGAAGGTCAAAGAACACTGTGGGGCCATATGGACTGGGGGGGGGGGGGGGGGCAGCAGAAACAGAGCCAGGTCCTTGAGCAGTGCCAGTCTCCAGATGCTCCCAGCTCCCAGGACAACCCCTCCCCAGATGCCACCCCTTGGACTACCTCCTGGATGCTTGACTCCTTCGCCAGCGCTCCCAAACCAGAGGGCTCAGCACAGGAAGTGCTGCTCAGTAGGTACGGCATCCAGGCCGATGTCAGCTGCTCCCCCTTCCCCCACTCAGGCTCTCTGAGAAAGGGCTCTCTTTCTCCCCAAAGAAAGCTGTAGATGGCGTGAGGGGTCCTGAGGGGCTGTATTCGCCTGAGTTACAATTGACCACACGTCTCTCTGAACAATCCAAGTGATAGTAGCTTAAATAAGGCAGAGGTCTGTTTCCCTCTGTTCATCACGTCTGTAGGTATTTAGAGCAGGCTGGCCTGGTGCGCCTCAGTGGCAGGGACCCATGTCCTTCTACCTTGTGGTGCCGTGTCCTGGGCAGAAGAGCATCCCCACAAAATTCACATCCACCCAGAACCTCAGAATATAACCTTATTTGGAAATACAACCCTTGCAGGTAAATAAGATGACGTCAAACAGGAGTAGGGGGAGGTCTTAGACTCCGTGGTGTCCTTATAAGAAAAGGACACACAGAGACACAGACGCAGAGGAAAGGCCACATGATGCCCGAGGCAGAGATGCAGCGAGGGAAGCATTTACAAGCTGAGGAACTCCAAGGATGGCCCGCAACCACCAAAAGTTAGGACAAAGTTTCCAGAAGGAACCGACCCTGCCCGCACCTTGATTTCAGACTTCTGGCTTCCAGAAGGAACTGTGAGAGAATACACTTCTGAGAGAGAGAATATGTTTCTGTTGCTTTAAGCCGCCCAGTTTGCCATGGCGGCCCCACCAAGCCAATAGGGCTACCATGTATGGAGTCCTTCTCCAAGGTCACCTTAAGGCCCCACGCAGTGCCTGCACTTCAAACAATCCATCTGCGTTCCGTTCCAGCCGTCAGGAAGGAGAAAGGAAGAAGAAAACAAAGACACGACTCTCCCCTGACTGACACATCCCAGATGTCGGGCGCATGGTCTCTGCTTTCATCCCCTTGGCCACAGTTGAATCACCTGGCAACATGTGGCCGGTTAAAAATGGTTGCTTTTATTACTGTGGAAAAAGGGGAGAAGGGTAATTGGGCACAGTGTTGTTCACTCTACAACCTGCCTCCAGTAGATGTTTCTGGCCCCAAATCGCTTGCTGACAGATCCAGCACCACCATCCTTTCCCAGAGCGGCACCCCACTGGCTCCCTTCCTCCCCAGCAACAAATCCCCTTCTGTGTCAGGGCACTTCAGGTCAGCCCCAGCTCCCCCTTGACTGGCACAGCCCACAGCCACCTCATTGCTCAGAGGCAAAGGCCCTGGGGCCAGCACCCAGACTCCTGGGAAGGCAGAACACTGAGACCCCGGATTCCCGTCTGCTCCTCACACCACCCTCACCCCGAAGGACGTATCCGAGTGTTTCTTCCAGACAAGTCCAGCGCTCAGCCTACCAGAATATCTGGAGAAAGAAATTTTCTTCTTCGTCGCCATACAAACGAGACCGTGTCACCTTTCCAGCCTGGCCGTGGTTGGTCAGATGTCACCGCTTCACAGCCCAGCCGGGGAAACCTCCACACTCAGAGCATCTCCCCTGTCTGCCACCAGCCAATAGGCCAAGGGTAAGGAAGCGGCGGGGTCCCAGTGGCACGAGCTTCCCCAGCCCAGCCAGATGTTCAAAGGGGATGGATTGTAGGGTCCCGTGACAGCAGGAGGTCCCTCCCCCCCATAGAATTCTTTCACTCTCTGTGTGTTTTTCATGTGGCCCTGTTGACTCGGGGCCCCTGGCCAGCAGTCCCTGAGAGCTCTGGCTCCAAGGCTCTGGGACTCGGCGTTAACAGCCCCTCTCGGAGCTGAGGCCGCAGCTGGTGGAACTGGAAGGCTGTCACAAAGTGGGAAGCACAGTCTTGACGTGTTAGTGTCGACTGCTGGGACGCCAAGGGGCCCAAAGAGCGGCTGTCCAGGCCTCAGGTTGTTGCGGTATTTGGCGGTGACGCCCCTTCTGTTTGCACCCAGTGTTCCTGGAGCCTTGTCTGCCCAGGCCCTCAGTTGGGCCATACTTGCCCAAAGGGGAGGACAAGCTTCCTATCACTTTTCCTGGACAGCTTTTTAGCCCTTAGAGGCTGCAGATACTCAGAGGAAGGGGTGACTTCTTTATTTAGCAGAAACCTCTGAGCCCAGGCAAGATGCCGCTACCCCAGATCTCTGCCTACGTTGGCGCCTCGCCCCAGGATCTTGGCAGGCCCTCCTGGGCCCTGGTCCAGCCTGGAGTCAGAGAACCAGAAGTCCCCTGACTTACAGGAAGAGGGAGGAGGGGGTCCCAGAGCTGGAGGCCGGGGCGTGTGTCTGTGCCCTCCTCCTCGCACCTCTCCTCCTTGATGGAGAGTTCCTTGATGGGGAGTTCCGAGGCCGGGGGTGGAGCCCCCACTGCACACCGGGCCTGTGTGAGCCCAGACTCTTCCTTGCAAGTAATGCGATCAGGCTGAACTCGCTCAGCAAAGAAGGAGCCCTTACCCGACACACACAGAGATGTTTTAGAAAAGCCAAGGGCGGCGTGTAGCCACTCTGGAAGGGCTGTAATTAGACACTCAGGGCCCCCAGACTTCAAGGAGAGCTCTGCCCGGGGGCTTAGCTCTGTGCAGGCCACCCATTTCAGGCCTAGCCATAGAGAGCACGGACTTCCCGTCACTCCCACCCAGAGCCAAAGGCAGAGCCCAGAGGAGAAGGGCGTCAAGTGCAGAGCTAAAGGCATCCCTGGAGCCCTCCTTCCAGCTTTCAGTGACCGGGGCTCCTCCTCTGACTTCCCGCTGATGTGAGCCAACAAAGATCCTTTGGCTTAAGCTGGGTTTTATACATGTATATGTTTTTTTCTTTTTCTTTTTTTTAATTTAATTTATTTTTATTTATTTTTACAAATAGTTTATTGTCAAATTAGTTTCCACTTTTAATTTATTTTTTTTAAGTAAGCCGCCCACCCAATATGGGGCTCAAACTCACGACCCCAAGAAGCGTTGCATTGCTGTACTCTGCTGCGCCAGCCTGGCGCCCCTGGCTTAAGCTGTTTTGAGAGGGATTCGTGTCCCCTGGACTTGAAGGAGTTGAGGCAGGAGGGAAAGCGGGGCGGCCCCGGCAGAAAGGGGGAGAGCTTGCAGTAATCGGGGAGCCTGCTTGAGGGCCGGGGGCTGGGGCGGCAGCGGCGACGGGAGGGTGGCCCGGGCCGGCGATGGATGGAAAGCAGCGATGCGCCGGTAGGGACCGGTCCCCGCCCATTGCAGAGCGCGCGCGATTTCTGGGAACCCCCGCGCGCCCGGACCGCTGCGCGGGCACAGCCCAAATCCGGGTTCCTGGAAGTGACCGCCCGAGGGTGGGACGGAGGGGGTGCGCCTGGGGCCAGGCAGGAGCCAGATTTCCGCCCGGCCCGGGCCCGGGTCGGGGTGGGACGGCCGCTCCCCTGCCGCTGTAGCCGAGAGCCCCGGCGGACCCCATCCTTCCCTGAGCGGACCGTCGGCGGGAGGCGCCCCGGCCAGCGGCCTCGCAGCCCCCGCACCAGCCCCGGGGGCGCCGCGCCTGCGCCCCCCGCCCCCAGCCCGCTCTGTCCGCGAAGCTGGCCTCGCGCGCTCTCCCCCCGCCCCTGCGCTCCAGCGCCAGCCCTCTTCGCGGCGCCCACAGACCCGCAGCTCCGCAGTCAGCAGGTGTGGGTGGGGCCGAGAATGTGCATTTCCAGCAGGTTCCCCGGTGAGGCCACTCTGGGGACCGCACTTGGAAAGCCAGTGGCCCGTGCTTACACATTCTCCCCTCGCCGCCCATAGTTTCACTTTGGGCTTCGTAGGTCTGTTAGCAGCGAAAGGCTTTTCGTCCCAGGGCCAGGCAGATGTTGTACAGCCTGCCCTTGACCTCAGGTTCAGCTGAGCTCATGGATCATTCGCTAATGATGAGAAGGGTAAAAAGGGAGGTTTGATATTACTGTGTGCACTTTCCATCATCAGGAATTATTCGTTTTATTAAGATGAATCAACTATTTATCCCGTAGCCCAGTTATCGCCGTCTCACACGCCTCTCCAGTCGTTATGGAGGTCTCACCAGCGGAGCAGCGTCACAAGGGAAGCACTGGCTCTAAGCTAAGACAAAAGGAGGCCAGGACATGCTTAGCGGCTCCTTCTGCGGCATCCCATCCAAAAGCCAGGGACGGCCACATCACTGAAGACATTCTGGGTGTGCCCTGTCTTGCTGGTTGGCAAGATGCGTCGGCAGCCAGGAAACCACCCAGGTGCGGTCACCTTAGCATTTACTACTCTGTGCTCACATCACATGCCATGTGATGTGCATTTTTAAGCTTGCTTAGAACCAGGACTTCACTAAGAGCCTTAAGTGTCTGTGTCTGTGAAAACCACTGCTGAGAGTCTCACCAGTCTCTTGCAGAGGTACACTTGCTTTGAAAAGATCTTGCTTCCATGGGGCACTTGGCTGGCTTGGTTGATAGACCATATGACTCTTGATCTCAGGGTTGTGAGTTCAAGACTCACATTGGGTATAGAGCCTACTCAAGAAAAAAAAAAAATCCTGTCCCAGATTTTCTCTTCTGGAAGTTCATTTTTTAATAAAGGGTGTTTTTTTTTACATTTTTTAAAATTTATTTTTGAGAGACAGAGTGAGACAGAGCATGAGCGGGAGAAGGGCAAAAAGAGAAAGAGATACAGAATCAGAAGCAGGCTCCAGGCTCTGAGCAAGCGTTCAGCACAGAGCCTGATGCGGGGCTCAAACCCACGACCTGTGAGATCATGACCTGAGCTGAAGTCGGACACTTAACTGACTGAGCCACCCAGGCACCCCTTTAAAAAATGTTTTTAATGTTTATTTTTGAGAGAGAGAGAGAGAGAGACAGAGTGTGAGTGGGCAAGAGGTAGAGAGAGGGAGACACAGAATGTGAAGCAGGCCCCAGGCTCTGAGCTGTCAGTACAGAGCCTGACATGGGGCTTGAACCCACAAACCGGGAGATCGTGACCTGAGCTGAAGTTGGACGCTTAACCAACTGAGCCACCCAGGCGCACCTCTGGAAGTCCATTGTAAGGCCTGACTCTTTTTGCCAGCTTCATCTAGTCCACAGGACAATTCGGGGTGGGGTGGGGTGGTGTGCTGTGGTGTCACTCACATCTCTGGGATAAGACAAGGAAAGATGATGGCACTCAGGGCCAAGATGGACTCCAGGACTCTGGCCTCACCCACTTTCAGGGCTCCCCTGCTTTCCTGCTCGCTGATAACTCCCTTAGGGGACAGGGATGTGTATCGCCACCTGGGTATGCTCTCTTTCCATGAAATCAAGCAACCCTGGGGGGACCAAGACCAGAATCCAGTTCCTCCACCTCTGCGTGGACTCTGAGCTAGGAAGACAGATGTATCTGAATTCCCATTACCTCGTGAGTTTTGGACAGTGACAAAACCCAACTTTCCTGGAAGGATTTTTTTTTTTTTTTTCCCAAGTAAAACTTGGCAGTAGTCCATCTTTTGATTTGTGCTTGGCATTTCAGTACGGTCCTCCTCCAACCTGCTGATTAGATCCAGGTCCTGTGCTTTCTCAGAAACATACTCTTGGTCTGAACCCCCCCTGTAGGAGGTCTGGCTAAGTGCAGTCCAGCAGACTGCCAGGTTTGCGGGAGTGGGTCAGCCTTAAGGGCTTAATTTAGGTGGCTTCACCCTCTCATCCAACTCATTCTCTTTGGGGGTTTGGACACAGTTCCTCTGTGTGTGTTTTCAGCTATTTGCCCTTCAGTAGAGAGAGTGGCCAGGCAGTTGCCTGCGACAGCTGCAAAGATGACTTCAGTTTACAGCTGTGTCACTTTTGGATCTGCTTCCTCAACCAGGGGTTAACAAAAGAAAAAAAAATAAAAAATGGGACTACATTAAGCTAAAAAGCTTTTACACTGCAAAGGAAAACATTGAAACAAAAAGGCAACTTACTCAATAGGAGAAGATACTTACAAACTTGATAAGGAGTGGGTATCCAAGATATGTAAAGAACTCAGACAACTGAATAACAAAAAGGCAAACCCTACTAAAAAATGGGCAGAGGACCCGAATAGGCATTTTTCCAAAGAAGACATACAAGATGGTCAACTGGCACAGGAAAAGATGCTCAACATCACTAAACATCAGGGAAATGCAAATCAAAACCACAATGAGATACCACCTCACACTTGTCAGAATGGCTCTTATCAAAAAGACAAGAAATAACAAGTGTTGGCAAGGAAAAAAGGGAACCCAAGTGCACTGTTGGTGGGAATGTAAATGAGTGCAGCCACCATGGAAAACCATATGTTGGAGGTTCCTCAAAAAAATTGAAAATAGAACTATCATATGATCCAGCAATTCTACTTCTGGTATTTATCTAAAGAAAGTGAAAGCACTAATTTGAAAAGCTGTATGTAACATTATTTACAATTGCCAAGATATGGGAGCAACCTAAGTGTTCATGGACAGATGAATGGATAAGATGTGGGGAATATATTCAATGGAATATTACTCAGCCATACAAAGGAATGAAATTTTGATATTTGTGACAACATGGATGGACGTGGAGGGTATTATACAAAATAAAATAAGTCAGACAAAGAAAGACAAATACCATATGATTTCACTTATATGTGGAATCTAAAAAGCAAAACAAATGAAGAAACAGAACACAACAGAAACAGACTCATAGATGCAGAGAACAAACTGGTGGTTTCCAGAGGGGAAGGAAGTCGGGGGATGGGCCAAATAAATGAAGGGAACTAAGAGGTGCCAACTTCAAGTTATAAAATAAATAACAGGGATGTAATGTACAGCATAGAAAATATAATCTATAATATTGTAATAACTTTGGGGCTCTTGGCTGGTTCAGTTGGTAGAGAGTGTACCCGTTTATCTCAGGGTCGTGAGTATGAGCCCTATGCTGGATATAGAGAGTACTTTAAATGATTTTTTAAAAATATTGTAATAACTTTGTATGATGACAGATGGTAACTAAACCTATTGTGATGAGCATTTTGAAATGTATAAAAATATCAAATCATTCTCTTGTACACTGAAACTAATATAATATTGTATGTCAATTAGAATTCAATAAAAAATTAAAATGTTTAAAACTGCAAAAAAAAAAAAATCCGTGTAGCATGGCACAGAGATGCATAGCCTCTCACCCCCAAGGTGTTCAAGGGCTAAGGTCCACGGAGGGGCTGCAGAAGACTCAGATTTGTCCCTTGAATGCAGAACTCAGTCAGCCCCTTTTATTTCCAGGGAAAGCCTGGTTAGCTCCCCTGAGGTATTGTGCATATTCAAAGAATTGAATTTGAGGTTGAGTTTTTCCCAGCAGCAATATTTTGATAATCCTAGAATTCGAGTGATGGATTTATGGGGATTTATTTTATTTTACTTTACTTTATTTTATTTTACATTTTATTTTATTTTATTTTATTTTATTTTATTTTATTTTGAAAGAGAGAGAATGTGAGTAGAGGAGAGGCAGAGAGAGAGGGAGAGAGAGAGAATCCCAAGCAGGCTCCACACCGTCAGCACAGAGCCCAACATAGGGCTCAGTCCCACGAACTGTGAGATCGTGACCTGAGCCAAGATCAAGAGTCAGAAGCTTAACCAACTGAGCCACTCAGGCACCAGAAAGTCATCGTGGGTGCATTGGCACTTTGGGAAAACTAGAGTTGTCAAGAAGAAAACAATGGGATGTTTGGGCAGACCTCAGCACTGGGAAGGTGACGCATTGGTTCAGTGTCCTGCTCTGAGCTCATGGATGTACAGACAGGGTCAACTTGGGTACTGCCCAGATGAAGCTTCAGATGAAAGCCATTTGCCTTTGTGATGAAAATACTCTTTGTCCTCATAGCAGGAGATATCAAATTGAGATATTTTTCTCCAATTTAGTGCTTGTATCATA
Source organism: Hyaena hyaena (assembly GCF_003009895.1). Lineage (NCBI taxonomy): Eukaryota > Metazoa > Chordata > Mammalia > Carnivora > Hyaenidae > Hyaena > Hyaena hyaena. The sequence goes on along the minus strand of NW_024080721.1, from coordinate 2,373,788 downwards.
CAAATGTTCAAGGATTTGAAGGAATTTTTAAAGTATAGCTAAAGAATGACAGCAGTTTATTTACTAACTTTATCAAGCCATATCTACTTGTTCCAGTATCATCCACCATCACAAAGTTACAAGTCAGAAACCAACCTAGAGCCTCCACAACTTGGGGTACTGGTAAGAAGCTACCTCTGGATTTATTGTAAGAAAATTAACTTAACATTTTTAATTAATGACAAACCCCACTGTTGAGGCCACTTTTAGTTAATATGAATATATATGTTAATATATATTATATATGAACATATTATATATTATATATATGAATATATGTGAATATATAGAAATTATGTCTACAATTGGATGCTTTGGGGTTGCACATAAACCCAACTTGAATCAGTTTGAATTAAAAAAAGATAGTTGATTCGAGGGCAACTAGAGCTGCTGTAGGAATGAGAACAGCTCTATGGAACTCAGAGTCTAGGCCCAGGGATTTGACGGCCCCGACATGCTCTCTTTGCATCTCTCTGGGTGACAGCTTCATTTTCTCAGGCTTTTTTATGTGACAAAGGACATGGTTATAAGGCTACCCTGGAATCTCATTTTACAAGAACCTGAACACACTTCAACAGAAAAATGCCTTGGAAAGACTCTCATTGGCTCAGCTTGAATCACATGCCCACCTTGGGCCAATCACTGTGGCCCGAGACCTAGGGTAAGATTAGTGCATTTCCAGCTGTGTGCCCATCCCCGAGGTCAGGTGTATTACCAGGAGGGAGAGGGGTGATGGGCAGACAGAGATAAAAGCCACCACAATGACCGTAATCCTGGAAGTCAGGCAAATGCACCCAGAAGGCAAAGCCAAGCCAAGAGTGGTTTTTATAGTAGCTAAGAGCCCAGGGTTCAGAGGCGCAAGCACTTAGATTCAGTCCCGGTTCCACCATGACCCCTGCTGTGCAAACTCTGAGTTCTCAACCTCGCTGTACCTCCTGTTATTTATCTTGTCAAAGACAAAACCTGGACTATCAAGGAGATTGATATTATTTAGCTTACTGCAATAGAGAGAACACCCCAGCTCAGACATCAGCATGTCTGGTAAAGTACCACCTCAGGTAAAGTACACTGTTAATCTATAAAATTCCGAAACTTATCCATCTCATGATGTGGCGTGAATTAAATAATCTGTGTAACTCTGCACAATGCTGGGCACACATAGGGTGGCCATATTTAGCGAATAAAAATACAGGACAATAGAAATGTCATTATAAGACAATAGTTGGGATATACTTATATTAAAAACTTATCTGAAATCCAACTTTAAAATTCAAGAGCTCTATATTTTGTCTGACAATCTTTGGCACACAGTGAACTGACAAATGTTCGCTTATTATTGTGAACAGGGAGGTTTATTTTTATTTTTTTATTAAAAAATTTTTTGGAATGTTTATTCTTGAGAGAGAGACAGAGCATGAGCAGGGGAGAGGCAGAGAGAGAGGGAAACACAGGATCCGAAGCAAACTCCGGGCTCTGAGCGGTCAGCACAGAGCCCAACTCAGCAGGAGCTTAACCAACCTGAGATCACGACCTGAGCCGATGTGGGAGGCTTAACCCACTGAGCCATCCAGACACCCCGAGGTTTATTTTCAATGCGTATTACATAGACAGGATTTCTCTCGCGGCCAAATACAGCTTTTCGTCAAAGACAATCTCGGATCCCAGAAGAGCACTAGCAGGGCCGGAGGCCAGGGATTTGGTGGCCACAGGCCATCCTCAAAGCAAAGCTCACCTACTTTTTCCTGTCTCTTCCCTGACTCTGGCCTTGGTCTCCTTCTGGAGGCATGAGGCGGAAACACGGAGACTCACTACAGAGCCTCAGTGTCTGGAAGGTACTGTCTCCAGCCACCTCCCCAACCTCCAGCTGAGTCAGACCGGCAGGTGCTCTTTCAGGGCCGTTTAACTTGAAGCCCAAAGCACCGCGTGCAAGGAGAGGAAGGATTTGCCCTGTTGTATCTTTGAAAACCAAAATGTCACGTGTGGGGGGGGGAAAGTTTCTTAAAATTCCCAGAAACTGCTGCAGCGGGGTGGAAGGGTGAAGCCTCTGGGCAGATTTTGGGAGACATTTTTGGTTCTAAGGTAGCTCTGCGTCGCTTCGGTAAACGGGAATAACAACGCCTGTTTTTCCACGACCACCACCCTGTATTGTATTCTCTTGCCAGTTTTGTTTTTTTCTGGGACACAACGAACTCCTTGAAGTCAGGGTTGAGCCCGATCGGCTCATCCCCAGAGCCGGGCAGAGCGCCAAGCACCACGTTCGTGGAAATGAACGAATGGGAAGTCGCGGAGAGAAGGGCAGGGGAAGCGGCCCCACAACGCGCCACCCGCAGTGGCCGCAGCCCCGCAAAACCTCGCCTCACTTCCGCTGCCAGGAGGCCTCCCGGCCCCAGCTCGCGAATCGCCCGCCTTTCCTCCCAGGATGCCCCGCGCCGGCTGCGTCCCGTGATTGGCTGCGCCGCTCTCACGTGACGCTGGGCTGGCGGCCCCGGTTGCCGGGGCGACAGCTGGAGAGGTGGCGGCGGAGCGGGTTTGGCGCGGGTACCCGCGGCCGTGCAGCAGGTAAGCACGTCCTCCGACGCGGCCGGGCTGCCCCGGAGCCTGCCATCCGCGGGCGGGAAGGAACAGTGGCGGGGCCCGAGGACCGAAGCTCCGCGGAGCCCTCGCCCCAGGGGAAAGCCAGCTTGGCGGCCGCCGCCGAACGCCCCCACTTCTGCTCGGCCGTCCTGGGCTCTTACTCTAGCGTGGGCCCGAGACGGCGTCCTGGGCGAACCGAGAACAGGCCCGGCCGCTTCCCGCCCAGTCTCTGATCTGTGCTGCAGTGGACCGACTTTGAGGTGGCCGCAAGTCGTCCAGCTGGGTAGTGGCGGCACGAGCGGGTACCCTGGGGCTTTTAGATCCAGCCGCTCTGTTATCTGCATCGGCCAACCTCCTCCCCAGACTTCCTCCAGTCTAAGCAAAGCTGGGATGCTAACTATGCAAACTCGCCTTCCAGACAAATCCCATAGCCTTCCCCCCTTATTCGGCCAGCTTGTAGGTCCTAGAGCCCGGCTATATGGAAATTAAGAAGCAATCCTCAAGAATGGCCGAAGACGTTTTCTCTAGTTTCTGCATGAAGTAGAGCAGTGGTTCTTAAACTTGAGTGTGCTGTAAAAGTCATCCGGGGAGTTTGTTTAAATCACTTTCGGAGCATCGTGCCTGCCTTGGTGTTCAGGAAGATCAGGGTGGCGGTAAGACTTGTCATCTGCACAAGGACCCTAGGCGATCCTGATTGAGGTGGCCCCAGCGTTTGGGGGTAATACTGGAGTGGTTAATATCGGTGTGGATTTAAATTCCTACTTTTTGGTCACTTGCTGGCTGGATTATCAGGAGCACCTCGACCTTCTTGAGCCCCAGTTACCTCATCTGTAAAAGAATATAAATTATTTTCATCTCTCAGGTTTAGTGTGAAAATTAAATGTGAGGCATTTTGCACGTTGCCTGGCATACAGTAAACTCGTAATAAATGAACTTTTTATGATATAAAGGTTTAAAGAAAATTCTAGTTTCCAAGAATGTCAGAGTAATAGAATACCCAACAGTGGCTCACATTCACCAAGATATCATCACAGCAGAATCTTATTCAAATGGTGGTCCTGAAGAACCTCTCTGAGTAAGTGATGTTTTTAAGCACAGGGGTTAGCCAGGTGAAGAAAGAGGAGGAAAGTGATGCAAGCAGCGAGCAGAGTATGTGCAAAGGTCCTGAGGTAGGAAGAGCTTGCGTTCTCAAAAACTGTAACAGAGTTTTCTTGTTTTATGGTCTTCGAAAATGCTATTTTCTCTCTGCTTGGACATCATTTATTTGTAAATATCTTGGGTATCTATCATGCCTACCAGGCTCTGTTAGGTTCTGGAGACATCAAATTTAAATCCACCTCCCTGCCTTTGTAAACAAGGTAATAAGCATAGCAGTAGAAGTAAATGTAGAGTTCAGAGGAGAGAGAATTGCCTTGATAGGGAAGGAAGGGCAGGGGTCCATGGAAGACCTCCTGAAGGAGGTCCGTTCTGGGTTAAGTCAGCATGATGAGTCAAGTTTCTGGTGGGGCCATACATCAGACAGACAGTTTGGAGTTGTGAAAGAGCACGTGGTGTGGGGGAGATCGGAGCTTTACCGCTGGTGGCCCCGTTGTGGGGCAGGGGAGGTGAGGGTCCAAAGAAGGGCTGCAGAGGTGGTGGTCCTCAAATGGTAGCAGTCTTTCCTCATGTACCTGGCAGGCCTGCGGTGCCAGGAAGGGTAGGTGCCCCCCCCCCCCCCCCGACCCCCCCCCCCCCCCCCCCCCCCGCCACTTCCCGCATCACTGCCTGCCTTCCTCAAAACCCTCAGCTCCTTTGAAGCACGTACCCAGGCCTTTACCACCTGCCACCCACCTACAAGGGGGCACAGTTTCTCCTCAAAGGCTGTAGTGCGTCTGGTCTTCCACCCTCTCCTGTTTTGGAGATTTCCCCATCCTGGCCACTCACTCCACTTTCTGCATCTTTTTTGTTTTTTTTTTTTTATGTTTATTTATTTGTTTTGAGAGAGAGGGAGAATCCCAAGCAGGCACCGTGCTGTCAGTGCAGAGCCCGACACGGGGCTGGCTCTCACAAACCGTGACATCATGACCTGAGCCGAATTTCAGAGTCAGATGCTTAACTGAGCCAGCCAGACGACCCTCCGCTTTCTTCATCTTTTAGGCGTCTTCTTCCTCCAGTCCCTCTCTCCACTCGCTGCTGTGGCCACGAACATCCTAATAACTGCCTCACCTCCCAGGTCAAGCGCCTGTTCCACTCTGATCACACTTTTTATCTCTCAAGCTCACACGAATGTGCCTTTGCCGCTGATCTCAGGCCCTGTACCTCTTAAGCAAGTGTTTGACCCTGTTGCTTTCTCACTGCTCTGTGATCCCCTGTGCACTTCCCCCCCTCCAGCCTCAGCGCTCCATCACTGTTAGCCTGGCTTTCTCTCCTCTCTCTTCTGGGAAAACCTCACCATGGCTAACCTAACTCGGAGAGCTGGAAGTGGCTGTAGAAACTGCAAAATCGGGGGCGCCTGGGTGGCTCAGTTGGTTAAGCGTCCGACTTCGGCTCAGGTCGTGATCTCACGGTGCGTGGGTTCGAGCCCCGCGTGAGGCTCTGTGCTGATAACCAGCTCAGAGCCTGGAGCCTGTTTCAGAGTCTGTGTCTCCCTCTCTCTTTGACCCTCCCCTGCTCACACTGTGTGTGTCTCTCTCTCTCTCAGAAATAAATCAAACATTAAAAAAAGTGCAAAATCTTGCAGACTACTTCCATTTTGGATTCAAGTCCGTGTGTCTTTTTTTTTTTTTTTTTTTTTTTTTTATTTGTTTTTGTGCATGATAGCATGAGTGGTGTGCACTGTCAGGGAACAGAGGATCCGAAGCAGGCTCTGTGCTGACAGCAGAGAGGCCGACGTGGGGCTGGAACCCATGAACCTCGAGATCGTGACCAGAGCTAAANTAAAAAAAGTGCAAAATCTTGCAGACTACTTCCATTTTGGATTCAAGTCCTTGTTTTTTTTTTTTTTTTTTTTGAGAGAAGGAGCACTTGTGCATGAGAGCATGAGTGGGGGAGGGAAGGGGGGAACAGAGGATCCGAAGCAGGCTCTGTGCTGACAGCAGAGAGGCCGACGTGGGGCTGGAACCCATGAACCTCGAGATCGTGACCAGAGCTAAAGTCGGTCACTTAACTGACCGAGCCGCCCAGGCGCCCCCCGGGCCCCTGTGTCTTAAGCAGATCCTCAGCACTGGGAACCCTGCCCCGTTTCCATAGTCGGCTTGGTTCTCACCTTCTCTTCCAGCTGGCAAGGGGCTTCTTTACCTTAAAACACGTACCATCTCTTTCTGGCCACCCCTCCCTCCCTCCTTTTTGTGATCCATCTCCCTGTCTCTCTTGTGCCTTCTTGCTTTAGCCCTTTCCTGTCAGGCGCCTGTCCTCGCTGTTCTTGTCCAGGTCACTGTCAAACTCCGTTGTCAAATCCGAGGATTGAATCTCCTCCCCGCAGGCTCCTCGTGCGGGCAGAGCCGCAGCTGACGTGGGCAGCACCTTCCCTTGGCTTCCAGGTGCCACGGTCTCCCGCTTGTGCCCCACCAAGCCCCTGCCCTTGCTTAGTCTCTTGCTGGCTGCCTCGTCTCCCTGAGCCCTGGTGCCCGAGTGCTCCCGGGTCCAGGCACGGGCCGCGCTCTCCGCTGCGCCGCCGCCTCCGGAGTCACGTCTATGCAGGAGCCTTGTCTCCTGAAATGCCGTCTTTATGGGACAGTCTCCAAATGCCTCTCTCGGGCTCCCGCCTTCCCCTTTACTGGGCTCACACGCAGCCACCTTCTCAGCACCCCGCTGGGATGCCTCTGGGCCTGTGAGCTCCTGACGACCCCTCACAGGGCCCCTGTGCCCGCCTTGCCTTCCCCACTTCAGCAGATGGCGTGTGCTGAGGCCCGCGTGTCTTCCTTCCCTGCTTCCCCTCACCTCCCACACCCAGTCAGTGAGGCCCTGCTGGGTGTGGCCCTTCACACCTGGAACCCCAGCATCTCGCAAGGGTCCCGTCCCGGCTTCCCTCATCACCAGCCTGGGCTCCGCAGCGGCCCCCTTTCCGCTCCCGGTCCCCTCAGCTTCTCCCCACACAACAGACATTGTTGTTAGGAAATGCAAATCGGGGAGCGACAGTCCCTCCTCAGTCGCCTCTCCCGGCTCCCCATCACACTCAGGCCGCTCGCCCACACAAGGCCTGTTTGACCTGACACCTCATGGCCTCCAATGTCACCCTGCTTCCCCCACCAACCCCAGGGTCCTCAGCCCTGTGCGGCCCCCACGCTGGCAGACCCCTCTCCCCCCCTCCGGAAGTGCTCACGTCCTCACATCTCTGCCCGAATGCTCCCAGGAAGGCCCTCTCCGCCCACAGGATCTGAAATAGCCCCAGACCCCTCTTCTCCAGGCTCTGTCCCCTTCCTTGCTGGATTTCCCTCATATCTGACGTTACTTCCATTCATTTATTGTTTCTGAGCAACTGCAGTGTGCCAGGCACCGGCCTGGGCCCTGGGGACACTGAGCGACGCAGCTCCTGAATCCACAGTGAGCAGTACGTAAATGGAAGGCTGTTCAAGTCAGGTGGTGATTACTGCTGTTGAGAAACATAAAGCAGGGCAAGAGGCTAAGAAGTGATGGGCTGACCCCTTAGAAAGGGTAGTCAGGGCAAGTCTCTCTGAGGAGGTGACACTTAAGAAGAGACCCGAATGAGATGGGGATGCCTGGAGGTGTCTGCTGTAAGTGCAGAGGGAAGGCAGCGTGGGCCGTGGGCGTCCCGTGGGTGCAGCCCCATGGTGGCCATGCTCCCTCAAGTTAGCAGAACAAAGGAGAGAGTGTGGGAGGCCAAGTTGTGTAGCCTTTGGGAGCTGGGCCCAAGCAGCGTGGCCTTTGTCTGGAGGATGGTGGGACCCCGAGAGCGTCCTAAGCAGGAGAGGAAAGATCACTTGTTAACAGGCCAGAAAGGGAAGTAGGCCGAGATGGAACGAGAGCTAGTGTCCCCATACCTTGGGAGAGATGGAGCCACGAGATGGTGGTGAGACAGAGCAGAGCATGAAAAAGGGGCAAGTCACTAAATTTAACCTTCCTGACTTGCATTCAAATAATTGAAATCAAATGCATTGTAACGGGCAGATGTAATGTTACAGAAGCATGTGTTCTTAGATCTGATCAATTCTCCACTTTATAGATGAAAGAGGCTCTGAGTTTCAGGGACTGCCGCAGGTCAGGTGCCCATGAATGGCATAGATAGTATTAGTGCCCAGACTTTTTCGTTCCCCGGGTTATGGGCACCCAGCCTGGGGGTGTGGCTCAGGAAGGGGCTGCTTCGGGCACACCCAGGGACAGAAAAAGTAGACAGCACTTTTTTCAAAAAGTTTCAGTGTTTTACTTATTTAAACACTTGGAAATGCACATAGGCGTTGTACATCTTTACATGTAACTAAAAAAAAATACAAAAAAAACCCCAAAAAACTGACCTAATAAATTCTTTGGTGCATGAACCTTGTGTTAACACTTGTGTAAATGTATACCTCCTCCTCCTCCATTACTGTAAGGCCAAATGATTATGTCTTCAGGAAACATTACAGTTTTCTTCCTTCCTTCCTTCCTTCCTTCCTTCCTTCCTCCCTCTCTCTCCCTCCCTCCCTCCCTTCCTTCCTTCTTTCTTTCTTTTTACTTTCTGAGAGATAGTGGGTGCGCACATGGAGGGGAGGGGCAGACGAAGAAGGGGAGAGAGAGAGAAAGAGAGAATCTTAAGCAGGCTTCTTCACACCCAGCGTGAAGCCCAATGCAGAGCTCATTCTTGTGAGATCATGACTTCAGCCAAAATCAAGAGTTGGACACTTTTTTCTTTTAATTTTTTCATTTTTGAGAGAGAGAGAGAGTGCAAGCGAGGGAGGAACAGAGAAAGAGGGAGACACAGAATCCAAAGACAGGCTTCAGGCTCTGAGCTGTCAGCACAGAGCCTGACACGGGACTCGAACTCACCAGTGGAGCAGTGAGATCATGACCTGAGCTGAAGTTAGATCCTTAACCGACTGAGCCACCCAAGTGCCCCTGATTACTATTTTTTACTTGGAGGTTGTGTGAGGAATTGGTGACTCTCTGTTTATTTCATCAGATTAATTTAAATGCATGTCCTCCTTAAGTGAATGAACCTTATCAAATTCTGTTTTGTTCTAAAATGTACTCTGTGGTCTTGTTTGAATTATATATACCCCATTATGGCACATTAGAAAACCAAATAAGAAAAATAATCTTCCCCAATCTCATTAGCAAGCCTTGATTCTCATTGACACCACCTTCTAGCCCGTGTTCACACTCATTTTACGTAGTTGTCATAGAAGAAGGAATGACTTCGGACTTTAGCCTCTGTATTTCCTGGTGCTGCTATAATAAATTACTATAAAATTAGTGACCTGGGGGTCATAAGGCCAAAATGAGTCTCACTGGACTAGAATCGGGTTCACAGGGCTTGTTGATTTTTTTAATGCTTATTTTTGAGAGAAGGAGACAAAGGGTCTGAAGTGGTCTCCATGCTGAGAGCACAGAGCCTGATGTGAGGATTGAACTCATGAACCATGAGTTTATGACCTGAGCCCAAGCTGGACACTCAACTGACTTAGCCACCCAGGCGCCCCAGGGCTTGTTCATTTCTGAAGACTCTGGAGGGGAAGCTGTCCCTTACCTTGTTGAGCTTCTAGAGGCTGCCCGCACTCATTGCTTGGTGTGGGGCCCCTCCTCCACCTTCAGGGCCAGCTGTGCATCGCTCTGACATTGCCCCTCTTATCTCCTGATAAGGATTGTGGTGATTACACTGGGCCCACTAGGTAATCACAGATACTCTCCCTATTTTAAGGTCAGCTGATTAGCAACCTTAAGTCCATGTGCAGCCTGACAGAGTCAGGGGCTCTGGGGATCTGGGACTGGGGCCATTCACAGATGATTGTAGTGAAAGCTTTTATCTTCTGTTTTTGCCTTGTAGAGGTTTTGGCTGCTGTGAGAATTAACACTAACAGCTCAGCATGGGGGACGTTCTGGCTCACGAATCAGAATTACTTGCACTAGTGAAGGAGGTAAGCACAGGTCACAGAGAAAAAGATCTTGTAAACTCGTATTTTATAATGCAACACATTTTATAGTGTCTTATAATGTGTTTTCTGTCCTTACATTAGAGCTGTTTTCCTTTACATATATATATGTATATATATGTATGTATGTATTTTTGTTTTCATAACTAAATTGAAATCTTAAAGCCACTTGAGAAAATTTCTGTAAAGAAAATTATAATAGTAACATATGCTTGTGGTAAGGACTCAAACAGCGTGGAAGTATAAAGAGCTCATTTCCCTGTCCCACTCCTTCAGCGGCCACTGTTAATGGGTTAGTGTATTTTTCCAGACTTCTTTTCAGTGAATATGCAAAATACATCTACATGTCTAGCTTGTTTTACAAAATGGAATGCTGTGCCTCTTGCTCTGAAGCTTGGCTTTTCTCCATCAACAGGAGGACAGCGTGCCTGTCTTCCTGTGATCTGTCTCATACTTTTTAATGCCATAGGATATTTCAAATTGAGTGGCTGCGTCTGCTTAACTTGTTACCTGCCTATTAATGCACATCTTGGTTTCCTACGCTGAGAGCTTTGGAAGGATAGGACCCACACCCTATGCCTTTATGTCTTCTCCCTGCTTCTAGCACGGGGCTGGCACACAGTTGGTGCTAGAGAAACCGTCCGGTAGGCACCGCGGGCCACGGCAGTGGAGCGAGGCACCCACCCCGGAAACGCAGCTTTGGCGTTTGTTGGTGTGCTCATGAATAAATTCGGAAAGCCATCACCGCAAAGGGTTGTGGACGGGGCCTGGGGAAGTAGCCCACCCGAGGAGGTGGAAACCGAAAGATGTGACTGCCACAAACTGAGCAGGCGGGCAGAGGAGCGTGGAGAAGAGTAGAGTGTATGGTGCGGAAGGCAAGGCGAGCTCTGGTGCTGTGCTCGAAGGCCACTGGTGACGCTGCCTGTTGCCCATCTTTTATCTCCTGTTCTTAATTTAAGGACAGGCATTTCTAATGCCCGATTCAAGTAGCAAATTCCCGGAGCCCTCAGGCCATCTGACGATCACTTCTGCCTTTTTCAGACTCTTGCACACATCATTTCGTTTCAGTTCATAATGGTAATGAATCATGCAACTCACATTTCTTTTCTCTGAAAACAAATTTATTTTCTATAAATAAGCATTTTCTATGATACTGTCTTTCTAGGCTCTTGGCATGTGTGTCGACTAAGTAAATTCTAAGCTGGATCCCAAATTCTCCCAAAGATTAACCTGTTATAAATTGCTGATAACATTGAGCTGGTACAGTTGCTTCAAAGGCACTTACTTTGTTGTTAAAATAGAGAAATGTATGTACACTTACATTCTTTTTTATAGTATTTAGATTTTGCCGAATTTGAAGACACCTTGAAAACATTTTCAAAAGAATGCAAAATGAAAGGAAAGCCATTATCTAAAACAGCAGGTGGCTCTTTAAGTGATTCCAGATCACTGATTATCCAGGTAACAGTTTGCTTCTCTTTGACCTCTCTTGTAAAATATGCCATTATTAGAGAATTTTGGAATTGTTTCTGGGAACCTGGTCTGACATTGATTGATTGTTTTAAGTAAGCTCTATGCCCATTGTGGGGCTTGAATTCACAACTCTGAGATCAAGAGTTGCACGCTCTAGGGGCGCCTGGGTGGTTCAGTTGGTTAAGTGTCTGACTCTTGATTTTGGCTCAGGTCATGATCTCATGGATCATGGGATCAAGCCCTGAGTCAGACTCTGTGCTGATAGTGCAAAGCCTGCTTGGGATTCTCTCTCTCTCTCTCTCTCTCTCTCTCTTTCTACCTCTCTCCCATTCCCTCTCTCTCTCTCTCAAAATAAATAAATAAATTTTATTTTTGAAAACAAGTTGCATGCTCTACTGACTGAGCCAGCCATGTGCCCCCAAGCGCCCCCCAAGTGACTTTTAAATAGATGCTTAGGTGTTTTTGTGTGAACTAGCAATGTCATCTTTAAATCTACATGTATACCTTCTCTAGGAAGTGGGTTGTGATGTAATATCTTTCACAAAAGTACATTTCTTGGGAAGAAGAAAGAGAAGAAAGCATGCAATGCTTAGGAGCTGAAACAAATGTGATCTCCATCCTGAGCAGTTTAGGCTATGAATTTTAGGCTCTGGGGACGCAGTGGTGAAGCAAGCCAAACGGAACCTCAGCCCTCCAGGTGCCCGCATTCTCCTTTGCGGAGGTTGGGGGGTGGCAGGGAGCGAGAGTCTTCCGGAAAGGCAGTGTCCGGAGAGGAAGGCCGAGCGGTTCCGAGAATGCCAGGCTGCGGAGGACAGACACTGTGCAGGCTTCGGCTTTCGGGCTTAGAAGGACCTTAAAAGCCCTCATTCGATCCATTGTTTGATGCCTCCATCTCATTTGTAACATTCCAGGTAAATGATTGGTTCACCTTGAACCCTTCAGTGTCCGGAGAGCATGCTGCATCCTGAGACTGCGTAGTTCAGCTTTGCATGACTTTTTTCTTTCATAACTTTATTTGTTCTGATATACCTACTTTCAGGAAAAAATTTGACACTTAATTTGAGAGTCCTATTGACGAGCTGAAGGTAAGGCTGCAGCCACCATCCATTTGTTCTGGTCCCCGACTCCCCTGGCACAGGGCACTGTTGAAGCGGCCCTTGGGGCTGTGCCCTCGGCCCAGTGTCCCTCCAGGCCTCAGGCGCCTGGACCCTGAGCTGCTGCATCAAACACAGGCGCCTCTGGCGATGCCACCACAGTGGGCAGCCTGGCAGGCACCTCCCAACCCCAGAGCACGGTTTTCAGAGCGTGAAGCCGGAGTACAGCCATTATTAGACATGGACACAGAGGCTGTTCGTACTCAGAGTGGGGCTTGTTCTTCAGAATCTCAGCCACACTCTTGGACACTCAGCACCTAGTGTTCCCACTTCCTTCAGAAGGAAGAAGGGCCACCCGGCGCGACCCTGCAAGTTGGAAAAATATGTGCGCATCTCTTAATGGAAGGTACCATTGAGGGGAATCTAACAAATCCTTGGTAGCTCACTAGCAAAACAGAATCTTCTGTGAAACTCACACAAAATCAGGATAAGCTCTGGGTCTGGAAACTTCTTTGTGTAGCTGCTATCTCCAAAAATGGCTGCTGTGTACTTTTTGCAGCTGCTTTGACATCATATGCAGCCCCAGCTGCTTAAATGTTTCTGGGGCCTTTTTTTTTTTTTTTTAATGTTTTATTTATTTCTAGGAGAGAGAGAGAGAGAGAGACAGCGTGAGCAGGGGAGGGTCAGAGAGAGAGGGAGTCACAGACTCTGAAACAGGCTCCAGGCTCTGAGCTGGCAGTCAGCACAGAGCCCGACGCGGGGCTCGAACCCACGAACCGCGAGATCATGACCTGAGCGAAAGTCGGATGCCTAACCGACTAAGCCACCCAGGCGCCCCTCTGGGGCCTTTTTTAAAAATTGTGGTTTAAAAGCCACATAACATAAATTTACCATCTTAACTGTTTTTAAGTATACAGTTCAGTCATGTTAAATATATTTATGTTGTGATGAAAAAGACATCCAGAACTTTTTCACCTTGCAAATCTGAAACTGTATCCATTAAACAATACTACCTGTACATCCCCTCCCCCCTGCCCCTAGTAACCATTATTCTACTTGTGTTTCTATGAATTTCACTACTTAAAAATACCGCATATAAGTAGAACCATCCAGTAGTTTTCCTTTTGTGACTGGCTGATTTTGCTTAACATAACGTCCTCAAGGTTCATCCATGTTGTAGCATGTGACAGCTTCCTTCCTTTTTAAAACTGAGCGCTATTCCATCATATGCCTGCCCCACATTTTGTTTATCCATTCATCCATCGACGGACACTTGGGTTGCTTCCACCTCTTGGCTATTTTGAATAGTGCTGCTGTGAACATAGGTGTGCATGCATCTCTCTGAGACCCTGCTTTCACTTATTTTGGATATTTATTCGGAAGTAGATTACTTACTAGTCATTTGGTAGTTCTATTTTTAATTTTTTGAGGAAGCTTCATACCGTTTTCCATCATGATTGCATTTTACATTCCCATCAACAGTCCCCAGCGGTTATCGTTTCTCCACATCCTCACCAATACCTGTTTTATTTTTTGTTTTGTTTTAAATGTTTTATTTATTTTTGAGAGAGAGAGAGAGACAGCATGAGTAGGGGAGGGTCACAGAGAGAGGGAGACACAGAATCTGAAACAGACTCCAGGCTCTGAGCTAGCTGTCAGCACAGAGCCCGACGCGGGTCTCGAACCCAGGAACTGAGAGATCATGACCTGAGCCTAAGTCGGACGCTTAACCGACTGAGCCACCCAGGCGCCCCTGTTTTGTTTTGTTTTTGATAGTAGTCATCCTAATGGATGTGAAGTGATATCTTGTGGTTCGGGTTTGCATTTCTCAGATGTGTTCAGGTCCATTTTTCTGTACCTGGAAAGACCTCGAAACTTTCTGATTGCCACAAGCATATCTTTTCTGCCCCTCCAGTAGCAGCGTGCCCAGTGGGGTCTAGCCCAAGCAAAAGGAAAAGCAAGGATACCGCAAAATTTCAGGGACACTCAACACATGGAGAATTTCCCTAAGCACTGTTCTTTAAGGTGTGTGTGTGTGTGTGTGTGTGTGTGTGTGTGTGTTTATAAGTTACTACTGATGGTGTGTAAATATTCTGATTTTGGTGGTTCTGGCTGGGACCATGGCTCATATCAGAGAAGGACGTCAATATTTGTGACCCTATGAGTTATAACACGGGATTGCTTTATATGTCGATATTATTTTAAATGCAAGGACTGTTTCCAGGGACAGATCTACAGATCTGGTCACAGGTCTACAAATGTGGAGTGAAAAATATTTTTAATGTTTATTTATTTTTGAGAGACAGACTGACAGACAGAGTGTGAGCAGGGGGGTGGGACGGGGGCTGGGGAAGACACAGAATCCAAGGCAGGCTCCAGGCTCTGAGCTATCAGCACAGAGCCTGACACGGGGCTCGAACTCATGGAACTGCAAGATCATGACATGAGCCGAAGTCAGACACCTAACCAACTGAGCCACTCTGGTGCCCCTATAAATATAGACTTTAGAACAGACTATATACGGCCCATTTGACGTCGACTCTGCCAGGGCACGTAACAAAACACCTTGACTCAAAGCCTTAAAATACTCCCAAGAGTCTGCAGTAAACTCATCCACACAAAGAGCTCTCGGTCACTAGACCTCACATGGCAGAATGCTTCCCCAGAGTGGCTTGCGGGGATGGCAGGGTTTGCTCAGAGCTCAGTGGAGGAAAGCCTGGCGTGAGCTCAGGCCCCGGTAGCACTGCCACTTGGGAAGATCCCCTCACCCCCGTGGCAGTCAGTAATGGGCTTCCGCCTCGTTCTTTCAGAGGAGGCAGAGCTTGGCTGCTTGCATTTTCTTGGGCAGCGCCCTTCTCCTGGTTGCTGACAGGTGGCCCTTCGCTGTTTCCAAGGCTGAGGAACAGCAAGAGGGTGGTTCTGAGGAGGCAGACGCTTACTATAGGACTTCCTTTGAAAAATTCTGAGTTTTGCGCAAATATATGAACCTTCCGGAGTAAGGTAATATTCAGATGTTCTTTTTTTTTTTAAACAGCTTTTCTCTGATTTTTTTTTTAAAGTTTATTTACTTTTGAGAGAGAGAGAGAGAGAGAGACAGTGAAGGCAAGGGAGGTGCAGAGAGAGAGGAAGACCCAGAATCCCAAGCAGGCTCTGCACTGTCAGCACAGAGCTACAACATGGGGCTGAACCCATGAGCCCTGAGATCATGACCTCGGCCGAAATCAAGAGTCAGACGCTTAACTGACTGAGCCACCCAGGCGCCCCAATATTCAGGTGTTCTGGATCACATGACCTAGAGAACATTTGTCATAATCGTAGTTGACAATTCTTTACTAATGAATGTCTTCAAGTATTATAACGAGACACTGCAACGTTGTTCAGACATTTCCATTTTATGATACTAACAAACTCCTTTATAAACAACCTTAACAAAAGAGGCAGTTATAGAGGAATACTATAAAACCATTTTTTAAAAGTGTAAAAGAAAAAAAGAATGTAAAAAAAACAATGACCAGAGAATGGTGATGAATAATGGTGTTGGGTGGGGGGACTTGGAAGTTGTACAGGAAATCCAATCCAAGAAAAGCTTTTGCAAATGAGCACAAAATGCAGGTCTGAGTATCTTGAGCATTTGATATCCTAAGGAAAATAATACGAATCACATTGTTTTGCACTATTAGGAAGTTCTTTCCATTCTGCCTTGTACCTAAATCCACAAAGTTATGCAGCAGGGATTTGCAATGGGCCAGTTTTCATTCTTCTTGGGAGGCAAGATGTGATAATCGCCACCTCCTTTCCAGAATTCTGTATGTCAGCTATTGCACGGGAAGTCCAGAAGCTGTCTGCCGCGCATAGTCAGACTCACCCAGCCCCGAGGTTGGAACGGTGCCAGGCCTGTGCCCGCTCCCCCTTGTCCAGCCTGTGCTCCCCTGCTTCTGTGATTGGCGGGCACTGTATGGACATGTTGGGATCTGTAGACCCATCCCAAGTGCCATCTCAGTGGGACACGCTTTAGCAATGGGGAGCCAATGGCAGCATCCACCGCCCAGGCCCAGGATCGAGTGGGACGGTGTAGATGAGCTCCGGTACTCATCTATGCGGTTGGCAAGCTGCGGTCTGGGCGGGGTGAGCTCTTCTGAGGGCTGGCTGGGCCCCGGGTCTGGTCTGGGTTTTATCCTTTGCATGTTGTGGGTCAGCAAGTCCGCAGGGTGACTTCAGTGTGTGTACACGCCTGTGAGTTTTCTGACCTCAAGTCCTTGGCCTGTGTGTGGTTCCTCCCACTTGAGGGGCTTAAATGTTTCATCTGTTCCTTTTAAAGCCCAGACTTGATATCGCATCCAGGGGTGGTTTGCGGAAATCTCAGCCTAAGATGCTTGGAGCCTTCTAGCCCTCTGTTTATCTGTCCCTTATCTTGGAAAAGAGACTGAGATTTATCCTGAAACCCAGGAGTGTGTGGAGTTTCCAGGGGGTTGAGGGGATTGGGATATTCCGGGGTGTTGGGAGAATGGACATGCCTTGTGACTGGGGTTCAATCTCCTGTCTTGTCCGCAGAAGGACCTCATTGCTGCATTTGACAGTGGAGACCAGAAGGTGTTCTTCGGTTTGTGGGAGGAGCACGTTCCCAGTTCCATCCGTGATGGTGACTCCCTTGCCCAGAAGCTGGAATTCTATCTTCACATCCATTTTGCCATCTATCTTCTGAAACACTCCGTGGGGAGACCTGTAGGTTCCCTTTGTGCTTTGCGTGGGTCTGAGTGCTGTGTTCAAGGAGGCTGGGTGCCGTTTGTTTTCCAGTTGAGCATTACTTTAGTTTTTGTAGCCATTTTATCAGATCGCTTCCAGGGAGTAGGCGTCTCGTGTCCTGTGAATGATTTTCTATCTGATTCCCAGCAGTTTATTTTCTAGTTTATGTAGAGAGTTAATAATTTCTGTCTTAAAAACTATGTGGTTTTCCTCAATGTCTCAAATTTTTGAAAAGTCCGCAAAATGAAGTTTCCTTATTTGGGTATTTAAAATACATACCTGTATTTCTAAGAGAACGGCTACGGAGACCGTATATTAGACTGCCTATTAGAAGAGAAGTTTAAACTTAAGCCTCGGAAAGATGCCAGTTGGTGAAGGTCCACTTGAGCACCCGGCTGAATGGCAGCTTTATGGTACATTGTGGTAGCCATTCTTGTTCCTCGAGGCAGTGCTCACGGGGGTGAGATCATGGGACATTTTCACTTTCTTTATATTGATTTCTGTTCTATAAAGAATGTCAATGAAGTTGCATATTACTTTAAGCCCGGCGGCCAGAAAAGGGCTTCATGGCGTAGCTGCTACGCTTGATCTTAGCCAAAAGGCTGAGAAGCGATTCACAGTGTAGATGGAGTGAGATGTGTTGATGAGAAGAACAGACACACACAGGGTGCACGTAACTGGGGTGGCCAGGTGGTCAGGGAAGGAGAGCGCCCAGTTCCAGGCTGAGCAGCTCAAGGAGACGCAGGAGAAATCGGAACCTGAGAGGGACTGAGTGGCCTTGGATCACACAGGGAACCGTTGAAGCCCGCGAGATCAATCCTTAGCTTCAAAAGGAAAGGAGGAATGCTATGGAAGCTTCTGTTTCAAAACAGCTGTTCACCTTTAGACATCTCTCCTGAGGGAATCCTGGGGATGCAGACAAATGTTCGAGGTATCTGACGAGTGAAAACAGTCTGGGTGCCTAGTAATGGGGGAATCGGTTACGTAAGTTGTAGTTGACCCACACGGTGAAGTTTTGTCCTGCCAGTAGAAATGATGTCTGGAATTTTAAGGATATGGGAAAATAGTGATAATAAAGTAAAAAGGGCGCATATTGAACTATGCATCTAGTTCTCTGAAATTGCCAACAGAGTCTGGTCAAGGGGTGAAATTGGGGGGGTGGGGGGTAGAATGACAGGAGACAGCCCGCTTACTGGGCCACGTGGGGAAGATGGCACCCACATGGCTGGAACTGAAGGGGCCTCGGAGGGTGGGCTGGACGGTGGGCCCGACGGAGGCCTGGACGGCCCGCCGGAGACCCCTGGTGAGCATCTCCCCTTCTTTGCAGGACAAAGAGGACCTGGATGAGAGGATTTCTTATTTCAAGACCTACCTGGAGACCAAAGGGGCGGCCTTGAGCCAGACCACGGAGTTTCTCCCTTTCTACGCCCTGCCTTTCGTTCCCAACCCTATGGTCCACCCCTCATTTAAAGAGCTCTTCCAGGTGAGTGACAGCCTCTGGATCTTGTATCAGATCCCGGGGCCGCATGGGGTTTCATCTTGTATACGCTAGTGGTTTCTGAATGGTGCTGTAAAAACACCCTGAAATTTGCTTGTTTTCAGATCATTTCTTTGCCAAACTTTTCTCATGCCATAGAATGTGATTTGGGGTTGTACTAAGACTTGGTAACCCAGCCTGATATAAATAGTTTTAAATGTACATCCTAAACCATTCTGTGCGTACTTTTTTTGGTATTGAAAGGATGATTTATCCAATTACATTGAAAAATAGTAGCCTGAAAAGAACTAGGTTATTTTACATAATTGCTGGCCATGTACCTTTTAATTTGTATTCAGAGTCTCACTTACTTGGCCTATGTCCGATTACCTGGCTATTGACTATGATTTCCTTCAGACTACTTGCCTGGAGCTGTTTTAATTGTTACATTTCACATTAGTTGACATTTCAGCATACTACTTATTAGCAGTGTTTGTTTATCCATGGTAGTAATTTTTGTTGACCTAATAAAATTAAGCTGTCCCAAGACTGAAACAATAGCGATGCAATTGCTTTTTCTAAAGAAAGATCTCACACTGTTTCGAAGAATCTCTTTGGAACGTCTGCCGCGCCCCTGAACAACAGATGCCCTTCTCTTTCCAAACCCCACAGATCTCCGTTTCCTGTTGTGTTATAATTTAGTCGCACCACTCACTTCACTCTAAAATAGTAGCTGCTAAATTGAAGGCCAGGTAGCTGACATATCCCATCAAAGCAGGCCCGCTGTAGAGTAGCCCAAGTTGAACTCTGTGCTTCTGTTTCTTTGTCCATCCAAATTTAGTTTTATCCCCTTCCTCTCCCAGGAGGTTGAAGATATGAAACAGTTAGGAAGGTGATGGAACTTGAAATGTTGGATTTTCTCAGAGTGAAGACTTCTGTTTATGAAAATGATGGCGCAGCAGTGTGGCCCCATCTTAGGGTGCAGCCAGCAGTCGGGATGGGTCCAGCCAAGGCTGCTGTGGGCGCCTGGCCCGCTCTGGCGTGGCATTCCGAGGCAGAGTTCAGGGTTCATGGGGAGTCATTTTATTCCATTGTTTTTCCTTTTGTTACTCTCTACATGTTCTTTCAGTGGCCATCCTACATACTTGACTGCGTGTACGTCATGAAGTCTAAAGCTAATATCTTCCTTCTCTTCCCGCGAAGACCTTGGAGTGGGTTAACCTCATTCATCCCCTTCCCAGTTTACGTGCCCTTGTCGTCCAGTATTTAAGTTATGTATTTTAACCCCACAAGCCACAGATCCTTACTATTTTACGTCATCTGTGTGTATAGATTTGCCCTTATATTTACCAGCATTTGTGCTTAGTGTTCCGTCTTGCATAAAGGACCTTCCCTCTGAAATCGTTTTCTCCTCTGCCTCATGTATGTTCCTTTAGAATCTCCTTTACTTGTCAGTTCTCATTTGTCTGAAGTGTCTTGGTGGCTTTCTCAGATGGGGTGCAGAATGGGACGCGTACAGCTGTTTTCCTCTATCGCACTCAAGGTATGACTATCCCAGCTCCTCGCTCCACTGTTGCTGTTGGAAGTCGGCCATCAGTGTACTTGCTGCCCCCATGCAGGCGATCTGTCTTCTTCTCTGTCTGCGAGCGTTGTGTAATTTCACTATGACGTGTTTGGGGATAGATTTCTATTTTTACTTGGGCTTCGTTGGGTTTCCTGGATGTGATGTTTTGTGTCTTTCAACAATTCTGGAAAATTCTGTTTTCATGTATTGCCTCTTCCCCATTCTCTTTATTATCTTCTTCTGGATATCTGATTAATCCATTTAATCTACAGATCTGATTAAATTTGCATTAGACTTGCTCATTCTATCTTCTGTGTCTATTTTCCTTCATTATAAAAATTATAACAAAATACACATAAAATAAAATTACCATCTCCACCATCATGAAGTGTACAGTTCAGAGTGTGTCAGGTATGTTCACAGTGTTGTGCCCTCCTTGGCCCTTAACATTTCACATTTCCCATCTCGTGATCTCTATCTGGGCTGTGTTCTGGGTGATTTATTCATGCCTATTTTCTAGTTCCCAAATTTACCCAATTAACTATGTCTAACCTGTTCTTTAATCTCTTCATTGAATTTGTAATTTCAGTTATTTTTACAGTCTTTTATTCTTTGCTCAGATTTTCAAGTCTCTCTTATATCTTTACCATATTAAACATTTGTTTTATATTCTTTATGTTAATTTTAATATCAGGAAATTTTTGAAGATTTGATCCTGCTGTGTTTTGTTTCTTCTGGTTCTCATTCGTGGTTCTTATTTCTTTAAAAAAAGTTTTTTTAAAGTTTATTTATTCTAAGGGAGAAAGAAAGCATGAGCAAGGGAGGGACAGAGGGAGACAGAGAAACCCAAGCAGACCTGCATTGTCAGCACAGAGCTCGATGTAGGGCTTGATCTAAGGAACTGCGAGATCATGACTCAAGCCGAAATCAAGAGTCAGATGCTCAACTGACAAAGCCACCCAGGTGCCCCATCCTTTTTTAAAAAAAAAAAAGTTGGGGCGCCTGGGTGGCTTAGTTGGTTAAGCGTCCGACTTTCGCTTAGGTCATGATCTCGCGGTTCGTGGGTTCGAGCCCCGCTTCGGGCTCTGTGCTGAGTGCCAACACAGAGCCTAGAGCCTGTTTCAGAGTCTGTGTCTCCCTCTCTCTCTGACCCTCCCCTGCTCACGCTGTCTCTCTCGTGCGCTCTCTCTCTCAGAAATAAATAAAAATATTTAAAAAAAAAAAAGTTATTTTGAGTTTTGACAATGAGTTTATTTTACATGGGACTTGTAGGGATGTTTTTTGAGGCCTGGGTGTAGTTTGATTCTTTCAGAGAATATCTGGGCTTGCATCTCAGACATCTAGGGCATTACTAACCCAGGATCATTTTAAATTAAATTTCTTTGCATAAGGCTTTGGGAATCACACAGACAGTGTCAGTTTAGGCTGCAGTTTTTAATGGGACTAGTTTGGGTTATGAAGTTTCAAATGAGGTTTTTTTCCCCTTCTACCTAACGTCAAGGTCAAGACAGGTAGACTTCCTTGTTGTACTCTTCTAGGCAGTGGATTGATTTATCCTTGACTTTTTCCTGATGGTATAGCCCTTTGGGATCCCAATTAAAAACAACTTTTTTTTTTTTTAACATTTATTTATATTTTGAGAGACAGAGCTGAGTGGGGCAGGAGCAGAGAGAGAGGGAGACAACAGAATCCGAAGCAGGCTCTGGGCTCTGAGCTGTCATAACAGAGCCCGATGCAGGGCTCAAACTCACAAACTGTAAGATCATGACCCAAGCTGAAGTTGGACGCTTCACCAACTGAGCCACCCAGGAGCTCTGGGATCCCAGTTTTATTCGAGGGTCTTTTAGATCGTTGACTATGAGTGGATCCTGTTGTCTTCCATCTTCTGTACTGTGACCAGCTCTTAGAATTGAAATTTAATGTCTTCAAGACTCTGGGTTATCCTTAGAGTGAAAACTCATTTTTAGCCTCTGCTTTTTCTTTCTTGCCACTCAGGGGTGCATTTTATAAGATGGTTTATTTATCCAGCTTTTTTAGTTGTTTTCATTGCTTTTTCAGGTTATCGTTTCTGCTGAGCTGCCAGAAAAGGAAATCCCTTTGTAGGGACTGTAATGAGCCCTTTTCAGAAAACTCAGTTTGTCAGTGAGCATCTCTGTGCAGAAATACTTGGGTATTTCTCTAACGATTACTTCCAGAAAAATTTCTGGGCACTTATGTAGCAAGGACCAAGTCAAGCTTAATTAGTGAAACCTGAAAGAAGTGGAAGGCATTCTTGTGGGTTCTGCGAGGGTTAGAGGAGGCAGCAGGTAAGCCAGGAGAGTGCAGCGTCGAGCTCTGCTCCCTCCTCCCCAGGAGTAGCTCCACTCTTGCTCATTTCATGTATTACGGTTCGGGGCAAGATTTTGGGTGATCCTAAAGTTTTGCTATTGGGAAAAAAAAGTCGGACAATCGCTCTAGTGTAAAGTCTACATTCTACACCTGATGAGACTGTGACATGAAGGGGTGAGTGACTGCGCAGGCAGGATAGCAGAACCGGCCCTGGGCTTCCCTCGTCCCGTGGGAGCTGGGAGTCCGGCACCCAGCGGACTGGAGAAATGTTCGTGTTCTCAAACAAAAGGATCAGAGCAGTCAAGAAAAAAATAAACAAATAAACAAGGGATATACTGCCCAGAGAGGTTCTATCCCAAACTTATCCCTGTCATTAGGGAGCATCGTAAGGTAAATAGTTAAATTGGAAATATAGATTTGTGGGTTATACAAAATCATAATCTGCAACAGAGCAATTTAGCTGCAAGTCTACAAGTCCCAAATGTTTTGTTTTGTTTTGTTTTTTAAGATGTCTTGATTTATGTTGGCCTACATAGCAGTGCTTTTGCGCGATTCTCTTCTGTGCGGTTGGGCACAGAGGCCTTGAGCTGCAGGTGCGCTCTGTCAGCCTCCCAGGGCTGTGCCGAGTGTGGGGCTTAAACAGCAGAGACTTCCTGTCACAGTTCAGGAGGCCAGAGGTCTGAAATCAAGGTGTTGGCAGGTCCACACTCCCTGTGAAGCCTCTAGGGAGGAAACTTCTTTGCCTCTTCTGGCTTCTAGTAGCTTCTTATAGCTTCAGGTATCCCTTGGCTTGTGGCAGCATACTCCAGTCCTGTCTTTACAGGCCCATTTTCTCTCTGTGTCTGTGTCTAAATTTTCCCTCTTATGAGGACACTGGTTATGTTGCATGAAGGACCCATCCTAATCCAGTACAACCTCGTCTTAGGTAGTTCCATCTACAGCAGCCCCGTCGGTGACCTCACATTCTGAGGAGCTTAAGACTTCAGCATGTCTTTTAAGGGGATGCAATTCAACCCATAACACACACAGTATAAGTAAAGAGATCATGCCATAGCAGGGATTTATACAATCTTTTTGTTTTTATTTTATTTTTATTTTTTTAAATGTCTTTGTTTTTGAGAGAGAGAGAGACAGAGCATGACGGGGAGGGGAAGAGACAGAGGGAGACACAGAATCCAAAGCAGGCTCCAGGCTCTGTGCCGTCAGCACAAAGCCAGACTTGGGGCTCGAATTCACCAACTATGAGATTATGACCTGAGCCAAAGTCAGACACTCTATCAACTAAGCTACCCAGATGTCCCCTACACAATCTTTTAAAAACATAAGACAGGTTTGTTTTTTTTTCCAAAAAGCCGGATGATGCACCGGGTAGAATGGGTGGGGTGGGAGGCGTGGATAAGAACGATGAGCTGGGGGTGGGGCAGGACCTAAGAGGTAAGTGGATCTGAAGTTTCAGAGATACTGCTGCTTTTTTGTGGAACTCCTAGGTTTGGGTGGTAGGTGTTTTTACATAAAGGCTGTAAGGAAAATTGTCCTGAGAAAGAGAATTGCTTGTCACACTTTTTCTTTTGCTACTTAAGTCCTTTCCTTCTCAGGGAGCATTATTTGAGATAAATGATTATTAAGGGACAGATCAAACTACAAGTGTATCATAATTCTTGACATGATGGGTTATTTAAGGCAGATAACAGTTTCTGGGGTTTTTTTTTTCTTATCTAGATGAAATTTATGGAAATGAGTCTTTTCCTTTGGGAAACTTTTAGTAACTTCATGATAACTGGGTGTGCCCGTCAGCACCTCGTACACTTAAACTATGCTGAGTTCTTCTTGGCATTCAACCTACTAAGGTTATTTGTCATGCCTGTGTTTAAAACACATGAAATATTCAAATCATGTACAGGGTCCTTTTTTCCTTGTTTGTGAAAGAACTCTGTTCTTTCTTCCTGCTATGGGTATTTGAATCTTTTATAAAGAATTGGTCAGATGTCCTAAAACCTATTTTTCACAGTGTTCACGCAACAGCCAAGGCGTCTGCTTTTGATTCCAGTAACTGTGTTGGATGGGCTTATATAAACCAAAGGCCACACACAATTTGACAATGCTGTTGGCATTTAATGATGTAGTACTTTATTACTTTTCCTTTTTTTTTTTTTTTTTCCTTTAGGATTCTTGGACTCCAGAATTAAAGTTGAAGTTGGAAAAGTTTCTGGCTTTAATTTTTAAAGCCAGTAACACGCCAAAGCTTTTAACATTATACGTATCCTTTTGAAGCAGATGGAGACCCCCTGAGGCCCTGGAGTAGCGCACTGGCTTCAGTTGCCTCATGAATAGGGATAATTGATAGTGTTGCTTTCATATTTATGAGTTGGGTAAAGCATTAATGGGAGGGTGTTTCAAGGCGCATAAAGGGGATTCCAGATAGAGGGAACAGCACGTGCAAAAGGACTGAGACCGTATATTTGAGAAATGACACAGAATTCAGGATTGCTGGCATGGTAGAGAGAAAGAGTCTAGGCAGGGCCAGCGCAGAGATTTGTGGGAGGTCTTGTAAGTAATGAGGAGCCTTTGAAGCATTTTAACCAGGAACATACCGTACTCATATTTCCATTTTGAGAAAAATCACTCCTTTTATTACTGATTGTAAAATTGACCATAATTTTTATAGAAAATTTGGAAAACATAGAAATGCATTTGTATATATACATATACCCAGAAGTATGTAATGTTTAAATAAACATACATACCTGTCATGTGTATATTTTTAAATATTTTTATCAAATGAAGGGAGCATTTCCCCATCTCATTAAATATTCTTTGAAAACAGGTTGTTTCCTCAAAGGTTTAAGCATAGAGTTACTAAATAACTGAGCAGTTCCCCTCTTAGCTATGTACCTAGGGGAGCAGGAAACATATGTCTGCACACCAGTTTGTACACAAATGTTCATAGCAGCTTTACTCAGAACAGCCGAGAAGTGAAGACGAGCCAAATGTCTGTTAAGGGATGTGTGGATACATAAGACGCAGATGTGCGTACAATGGAATATTATTCAGTCCTGTAAAAGAATGAAGTACTGGCATAGGCTACACTGTGGGTGGGACTTGAAAACATTATGCTTAACGAGAGAAGCCGCACGTGACAGGCTGCATATTATATGATTCTGTTTGTAGGAATGGCCCAGAAAGGGCAGAGCAATGGAGACAGTAGATGAGTGGTTGCCTGGGGCCAGGGAGGGTAGGTAATATGGGGATGACTCCTAATGGGTGCAGGGTTTCTTTTCTGGGGGGGTGGTGAGAATTTTCTAGAATTGATTGCAGTGATGGTCGCACAACTCTATGAATAGACTGAAAACCGTTGAAATGTACTTGAAATGAGTGAGTGATATGTGAGTTCTGTCTCAGTGAAGCTGTTGTCATAAAAATTAAGAAAACCCAAACCAGACACGTACTTTGCCTTCAGTCACGTGGCCGGGTGCATGCGAGCCGAGAGTTGAACTCAGTCAGTCTGATTCCAGAACCTGGAATCTCAGCTACCTTGCTCTGCGGCTGTCATCCCAACCTCACTTCCCTGAGGGTACGTACAGCTTTAGAGTTGACGGGGCGCAGTTGAAGGGTATGAGTGCAGTTTGCATTTCTAGTAAAATGTTTGGTAGCAGTGGGGGAATGTCTTTTGAAGGCGGTTAGGAGGCCATTTAGGGGGCTACAGAACCGGGTAAGACTTGCGTGCACGCAGCAGCAATTGAGCTGGAGTGAAGAGGATTCACTTGAGAGTGAGCCTCCAAGCCCTGAGAAGGCAGTACCTGTGTCAGCCGTATAGACAGGAACATAAGGAAATGCCTTTACTCTCCTGAGAATTCTCTTCCACGTTTCTAAGGCTCTCAGCTTGGCCACACAGTGTAAATACCCTGAGTACGTTATCCTCATTGCCTGTTTTCCTCAACTTCTTTCTCATCCCAGAAGGAGAATGGACAGAATAACAAAGGTAAGTCATCTAGATTAACAATTTTTAAACAACACAATTGTGCCAAGTTTTGAGCAGTAGGCTAGGGACAGAGATGGCGAGAATTTGTGCATTTGGCAAACAAAGGCTTTAAAAGTTTACATTATTTTTAAATTTAAAAGATGAGAGTCTAAATATATACAAAGCGCTTTGCAATCAGGTCTATCTGGGATTCCCTGAGGCCCACTTTGCAGGACGGCTGGCCTTAGCTTGGTCTTAGGTATCAGGTGACTAAGCCACGGAGAGATGAAGAGAACGCAGGCAGTGTCCCAAAGGAACGCGGCTGCAGCAGCCCAGCCTGAAGACGCAGTGCAGCACGGGTGCGGGAGAATCATTTTAGTAGCTTCCACTTTGACCTTGAACTAGTCTAGTGGGGCCTTATTTCCGTAGCATTGGAGCACCCATCTTAGAAGCATTTCCATTTTTTGTATTCAGAACAGGAATTCCATTAAGGTATTAGTGGTTTTAGCATAAAAAGATGGTTTTCCATTATCAGTGGGGTTTTTTGTTTTTTTTGTTTTTTGTTGTTTTGTTTTGTTTTTGTTTTTTTACCAGAACTGTCCATTTTTCAGTAAGGTGAGAAAAAGTTTAGTTAATATGAAGTCAGTGGTCGCAGTTGTGGTTCTTTGCCTGAGTTCTGCCTTTGATCCTACATTATGAAAAGTGCTTAAATTCACGTTGGGAAGGGTGGATGATGATGTGTTTCATGCTTTGTAAGTTTTGGTGGCATACTCCTCAGTTCCCAGCAGGTGGCGTGTTCCCACACGAAACAGCACGTTTGGCAGTCTCACAGCGGGGCAGTTTCAGAGAGGATCTCAGAACTTCCTGTCATTGTTTTTCCATGTTTTTTTTTTTTTCAAGTTTTGTGGGAAAAAAAAGAGGGGGAAAGGAGTGTTAGTAAATCATTTAGCTCTTTGCTTCCAAATGAGCTGACAGACTAGTGATGCTTTAGATCTGACGCAAGGAGGGCGGGAGTAGCTTCAGATGAGGAAAGCCAGAGTGCTTCCTTCGCCTCGTGCGGCCTTGCGTCTCCCCCCGCACCGCAGTCCTGCTCAGGTGAATGGTTCTGGCCACTGGGCCACCCCTCCACCCCACACAGCTCCGAGGGACAGGCCCCATGATCCTTCACGGGGGAGCATCGGTCCGGGCCTGAGCACAGAAGAGCTGAGCCACAGATGTGGCCTCATGGGGTCAACATGGAATGCTCCAAGGGTCACCAGACTGTGGCCTGGAGCTCGCTGATGCTGCACTGTCCCCAGTAAAGTCATGCCCGAGCCGCAGGGCTCCCTTCAGCTCCTCAGGTCTACTCTCTGAAGAGTTAGTACGGTTTCCAGGCCAGTTTCCTCGTGTTCAGAACAGTGGGAATGCTTTCTTTTTTTCTTTCAATGTTTATTTATTTGAGAGAGAGAGAGCGAACGAGCAGGAGAGGGGCAGAGAGAGAGAGAGAGAGAGAATCCCAAGCAGGATCTGTCCTGTCAGCATGGAGCCCTGCTCAGGGCTCGATCCCATGAAGTGTGAAGTCATGACCTGAGCTGAAACCAAGAGTCAGACACTCAACCGACTGAGCCCCCCAGGCAGGCGCCCCAGAACGGGGAATTCTTAAATAGTGCTAGACCTTCGGCCCCGCCCTGCAGCTCCTGAAAATACACCCTTGCCCCACTATTTCTGTTTCTGTCACAACCTAGCAAACCATCTCAGGTTTAGCGCCGTAAAACACCAACACCCACTTCTCGTTAGCGCTATCACCTTGCACGGCCTGGGAATCGTGTGCTCAGGCATTGGTCCCTTGCATCTCATGGGTGCAGATGGGCCAGGCCGAGCCGTCCCCAGGGCTTCCTCACCCACGTGCACCTGGTGGCCAGTGCTGAGGCCCTCAACTGAAACATCTGCCTCTGTGACCTGGCCTTCCTTGTGGCATGGTGGCTGAGTTCCCAGGATGAATGTCCCCAGAGAGAGCATGTGGAAGCTGTGTCACCTTTTTTAAACCAGCCTCTCAAGGAACTCAGTGTCGTTTCTTTTGCATTCTCTTTATCAGAAGCGAATTCTTAAGGCCTGCTCACATTCAAAGGAATAATGACCTCCCTTCCACCTCATGATGGGAAGGAGTGTCAAAGACATGGCCGTCATACTTTAAAACCACTACCCCACCTGCATCCTTTGAGTTTCAGGAAGTTGCCCTAATTCTCCAGTAATCCTCATTCAGATTTGGTCTTTGGACCCCGAAGCATCGGCAGAGGGAAGGTGGTGGGAAACCTCCCTGATTCCTGAGTCTCAGCCAGCCCTTGTCACCCCAACATACCCTGCAGCTTTGGAGGATAGCTTTGTGCCAGGAACCAGTCATGTCTCTGAGAAGTGGCCCAGTTTTACAGATAGAATAAACCTGGGAGGGAGGGGGAGTGCAAGGGAAGAGCCCGTGTTTTTCTGCGGATCTTTCCTTTGGATTGCAGCAAGGAGACCGCGGTGTGTGAGCCTTCTTTAGGTTTGATTTTAATGGAGTTTTCTGAGGCTAGCCGAGCAGAATGTCCGCGGAATTGAGGCTGGCAGGCACAGTGTGTGTCCATGGCCACATAAGCCCCCCAGTGCGGTATCGCCATGGAGATCAGAGGTGAGCACCTCAGGGCCCTGGTTCCTGGGGGCCGGGGCCCAGACCCCATGTCAGGACAGCCCGTTGTCACCACTTTGTCCCCTCCTCCCACAGTTACAGCTGCAGTGACCACAAGGCACAGACATGCCCCCAATTTATTTGATTTCTAGACTTAGGTGTTTTTTTTTTTTTTTTTATGTTTTTATTTATTTCTAGGAGAGAGAGAGAGAGAGCATGAGCAGGGGAGGGTCAGGGAGAGAGGGTGTAACAGACTGAAACAGGCTCCAGGCTCTGAGCTGGCAGTCAGCACAGAGCCCGACGCGGGGCTCGAACCCACGAGCCGCGAGATCATGACCTGAGCGAAAGTCGGACGCTTAACTGACTAAGCCACCCAGGCGCCCCAACTTAGGTGTTATTTTTTACATTGAATGGTTGGGCAATATCATTATTCTGTGTATCTTGATAGGAAGGTTTCATGAGTAAGCTAAGCTTTCCATAAGCTTTTGAAGAAGGCAGGGAGAGTGCTTGGAGTGGAAAATTCTCTCAAAAGGAATTACATTTTAAAATGATATTTAGAATAAAAACTCAGGTTGGAAATACAGCTTATTATGGTCTTATTATTTTACCTCGCTGTCTAAAAAAAGTATAGAGGGGCGCCTGGGAGGCTCAGTCAGTTAAGAGTCTGACTCTTGGTTTCAGCTCAGGTCTTGATCTCCAGGTTCATGGGTTTGAGCCCCTTAGTGGGCTCTGTGTTGGGAAGTGGGCTCTCTTTCTGCCCTTCCCTTGCTCATACACGCTCTCTCTCAAATAAATAAATAAATAAACTTTAAAAAAAAAAAGGGTATAGAAATAGTATCTTTTTAGCATTTCTTCAGAAAATGAGCAACTAACTGTTTTTCTCGAGTTTAGAGCCCTAAATGGTATTTTTAAAATGATGACCTATGGAAACTAATTTGACAATAAACTATTTGTAAAAAATAAAAAAAAAAAAATAAAATGATGACCTATATTCATACATCTACATCATAACTTTGTTTATTCAGTACTTATGGATTAGCAAAATAGCAAAGAGCTGATTTATATCTGAACACAGAGAAGAAAGAGTATATCATATTATAAAGTTAGAGCAATTGATTTCAGATGTTAGAAAAATAGTTCCATGTATTTAAAATATATCATTTTGTCTTGAGCATCAAAGTGATCTCTAAAGTCAAATCTCGTCCACTGTTAAAAATAAAAAAAGCCAACGTACTTAAAGTAGAAATGCTGAGTGACAGCTTGATGGCTTGACCGTCACTTTTGCTAGCGTGTCATTGCTTGCTGGAATTATCAGAAAACTTCCTGTGACCTTAACTGACATTCTCTTACTTGTATACATCTCTTTGTTTAAAACTTGGGAGGTAGTTCTTTGGGTTTTTGTACAAATTCTGTCAGTAGCCTGAAGTATGAAATGGCTAAGACAGTTTCATTAATGTGACCTGGAATTTCTAGTAAGGCCTCTCTGCTCCAAGTTGAGCCCCGGTGTGGCAAGGGATGTTGACTTGGTAGTCTGTGTCTTGTGAAACTTTGTGAAGGAAAAAAGAGTCAAAGCTCTTTTTACTGCTCGGAAGTAAAGTTGAGATCTTGGAACTGCAAGCTGAGTAGCATACAGAAACGGCCAGGTCCTGCTAAGGTGTCCTCGGGGCGATGTCCCTGGAGAGCGGGCTCTTCTTCTGCCAAGGGGTGTATGTGAACTGGTCACAAATATTTCAGCCCAAGTGCCCACTCCTCTCCTTCCTGTGGCTGCTGGCAGTTAGGTGTCATTTTCCTCAGGTGTCCCATAATTTGAAATTGTCATCAATTCCAGCTCTGGGTCCCTAAGCAAAAGTGTCGCAAGTAATCTCTTACTATTAGTTAATTGCACAGTGACTTTCTGAGAAGAGCTCCTTTGTACAATCCCCTTTTGAGAGGGACGACTTTGGGGACTTTTTTTGTTTGTTTGTTAGAGAGAGAGCACAAGCAGGGGAGAGTGGGAGGAGGCAGAGGGGGAGAGACAGAGAATTTTAAGCCAGCTCCACGCTCAGTGCAGAGCCTGACGTGGGCCTAATCCCATGACCCTGAGATCACAACCCAAGCCGAAATCAAGAGTCGGAGGTCTAGCTGACTGAGCCACCAGGCGCCCCAGTTTGGGGACATTTATATTCATGATTTGTAAGATTATTTGCCCCAGTTAGTGGGTTTTGGGACTCCATCTTCTGCTACTTGGTACACGCTGAGAAAGTTCGCACAGATACTCTAATAGTCATTGCCATGAAGTAGAATTATGACTATCCTGTAGAATTTTTTTTTTTTAATTTTTTTATTTTATGTCTAGGAGAGAGAGAGATAGATAGCGTGAACAGGGGAGGGTCAGAGAGAGAGGGAGACACAGACTCCGAAACAGGCTCCAGGCTGTGAGCTGGCAGTCAGCACAGAGCCCGATGCGGGGCTCGAACCCACGATCCGCGAGATCATGACCTAAGCGAAAGTCGGACGCTTAACCGACTAAGCCACCCAGGCGCCCCTATCCTGTAGAATTTTTATTGTTGGAAGTTCTGGTTTATGTAATTTAGAATTTTGTACATATGAAAAAGCCTTAATACTGTTTAGGATAGGAAGATGGTAGTGACTCCTTCCTTCTCTCTAATATTTAAGGAAAAACTTGATAAATTTATTTCCATGGATGTTCTCCCAAGTTTCAAGTGCTGGATGTAAATTCATGCCACATGGCTTTTTTTTTTTTTTTTGAGAGTGTGGGGGACATGAGTGAGCAAGGGACAGAGAGAAGGAGACAGAGAGCATCCCGCACAGGCTCTGCACTGTCAGCATGGAGCCTGAAGTGGGGCTCGAGCTCAGTTGATGCGGGGCTTGAACTCATGATCCGTGAGATCATGACCTCAGCCGAAGTTCGATGCTTGACTGACTGAGCCCCCCAGGTGCCCCAATGTCAGATGACTTTTTAAAGTTATCCTTTAATACTGAGATTTGAAGGATGCTAAACAATAAGTAAGAGTAATATTAGTTCATTATTATGTGATATTTGAGGTTTTCATAGTTAAAATATTTTACTTCTACATATAATCACGAAACATGAAACTTCTTGAAATACAGTTCATGCGTGATCCTCATGGCTCTTTAGAACACAAATTAAGAGGAATAGATAATTTAGGACAGTGGGGCTCAAACTGTGATATGCATCAGAGCCACTTGAGGAGTTGGTTGACAATGTAGTTTTTCAGTCCCCACCCCATATCCATAAAATCAGTCTCTCAAAGTGAGGCTGGATCATCTTTTGGATGATTCAAATTTTGCATACTGCTGCTTTAAGTTTTAACCTTTGGTTTTTTTTTGAGTTATCTACTTGTATAGAAATAGATTTAGAGAATCTGACTGCTTTCCATAATAGCTACTGCTTATTGATCGCCTCTTGTGAGCCAGAATTGTGCTAGGCACTTTGAGTATGTCTGTTCATTTAATTCTCTAACTGACTTGTTTTTTGTATGTGTGCTTTTTTTAAATTGAAGTATAGTTGACATGTAGTGTCGTATTAGTTTCAGGTGTACAACATAGTGATTCGACAGTTCTGTATGTCACTCAGTCCTCGCCAGGATGAGCACAGTCCCCATCTGTCACCATACAATGTCATTACAGTATTATTGACCCTATTCCCGAGGCTGTACCATACTCACGATAACTCTTCAAGGTCATTAACATCATCTGCATTTTGTAGGTTAAGAAATGAAATCAGAGGGGCGCCTGGGTGGCTCAGTCGGTTAAGTGTCCAGCTTCGGCTCAGGTCATGATCTCACGGTTCATGGGTTCGAGCCCCGTGTCGGGCTCTGTGCTGACAGCTCAGAGCCTGGAGCCTGCTTCAGGTTCTGTGTCTCCCTCTCTCTCTGACCCTCCCCTGCTCATGTTGTCTCTCTCTCTCTCTCTCTCTCTCACACAAGTAAATAAAAACATTAAAAAAAAAAAAAAAGAAAGAAAGAAATGAAATCTGAGAAGTTAAGCATCTTGCCCAAGATGATCCAGCAAGAAAGTGGTAGAGCAGAGGCTTGAGCCCAGGTCTTTATGATTTTAAAATCTCTCTGTGTATGGATGAAATGTGTTCTAAAATGATGACTTTCAGTATTACACAGTGCCTGATCAGGAAAAGAATGGTTAGCTTGGATTTGTGGGCATCGTCATTTCCTTCCATCCAAACTTAGCCTCTGGAAGGGGGGATGGAGGATGGGGCAAAGGAGTGCGGACACTGAAAGAGATCCATGGTTCCAGCCGTGTTCAGGGTGGCTTGGCCATCAAGTGCTGTCCCTGGTGCACAGTCCCAGAAGACAACCCTAGAATCTTCCAAGCTTGCCTGCTCTAAGGCCCAAGTGGGGTGGTTTGTGCTTTGTCAAGCTGGCAGACCGAGCACCTGGAATCTTGCCTAATTCTGGATTCTAGGCTCCTCAGCATTAGGCAAGTAACCTAACCTTTACCTAAAATGAAGAATTGGCCTGCAGATACGAATCACTCCCAGACGACCTCATGGGGCAAAAACAGAGGAAAAGATGTAGGTTTGGTTCACCCAGTTGGTGAGCTGGAAGAAATACTGAGTTTCTTTCTTTCTTTCTTTTTTTAATATTTGTTTATTTCTGAGAAAGAGAGAGAGAGACAGCGTGAGCAGGGGAGGGTCAGAGAGAGAGGGAGACACAGAACCTGAAACAGGCAGTCAGCACAGAGCCCAATGTGGGACTCGAACCCACAAACTGTGAGATCATGACCTGAGCCAAAGTCGGACACTTAACTGACTGAGCCCCCCAGGCGCCCCTGAGTTTGTTTCTTGTACACAGAGAGAGCAACTACAAGAAAGAGCACGGGGCTCAGTCAAGGAGATAGATTGTGTGGGGAAAACCAGTGACGATTCAGTTGAACTACCAGAGACCAGAAATTGAAAATCAGTGGTCACAGAGCACTTTGTAATTAAATGTATCAGGAAATAGAAGTAACCTGTTAAACACAAATAATATCAAGTTCATTGTGACTGCAAAGCATTCTGAAGGTTGGCACGATACTGCCTTGAGAAAAGTATAATTTTTTATTTTGTGGGGGTTTTTTTTCTGTTGCTTTGTTTTGCTTTAATATAAATCGTCTTCCTAGAACTGTCGCAGCAGCTCCACCAGCAGCTGATAGAAGCCGAGCGTAGGTCAATGACGTACCTGAAGCGGTACAATAAGATCCAGGCGGACTACCACAATCTCATCGGGGTCACGGCAGAGCTGGTGGACTCCCTGGAGGCCACGGTCAGTGGCAAGATGGTAAGGAAGATCCGCCTCTGCTCGAGTGTCTGTTGGGAGCTAGAGCCGAGTTGAGGGCCTGGGCTGTGTAGATAATGGGATCCCCGGCCCCTCCCAGCCAGTGACACCAGCCAGAGCTTCACAAAGCCAGCCGCCAAGGAGACGCGCTGACACCCTCGCCCGTGATTGTGCTGCCCGCAGTGTTTTATCCGTCTTTCCTGGCATCTTTATTTCTCTACCTTATTCTTCACATTGGCAAACAGTAAATTGTCTGGCAACAGAAAAACAATAATATGGGAGTGGCATAAAAACGAGGGGGAAATAGGCTGCTTGTATAAAAGAAATTTATAGATTTTCACATATCGATTTTCTGTCTAGCCACCTTTCTGAACTCTATTCATCTGATAGATTCTGTTGGTTGATTCCGCCGTATTCTAGACTGGCAGTCATGTCATCTTCAGATAATGCTTGTTTTATGTTGTGGTTTCGTTCTTTATAGTGACTCTTTTCTCCATAGCATACAGGCACTGTTGACCATGGGGCTTTAGCAGATAATGGGCCTCCTTCTGATTCCTGACTTCAATGGGAATGACTCTAGTGTTTCACTTACTAAAGAATTAGAAGTAGAGGGCGCCTGGGGGGCTCAGTCGGTTAAGCGTCCAACTTCAGCTCCGGTCATGATCTCACGGTTTGTGGGTTCGAGCCCCGCATCAGGTTCTGTGCTGGCAGCTCAGAGCCTGGAGCCTGTTTCAGATTCTGTGTCTCCCTCTCTCTGTGTCCCTCCGCCACTCATGTTCTGTCTCTCTCTGTCTCAAAAATAAACTATAAAAAATTTTTTTAAACAAATAAAAAATTAGAAGTATAATAAAACCTCTTTGTAGAAATATACATTTTCTTTAAAAGTGGAATAATCAGCACATGGAATTTTAAGAAATAACGCAAAGAGATGCGTGGCACAGTTTGCCCAGTTCCCCCCAAGGTAACATTGTGCACAACTATGTGTTGGTACCACAGCCAGAGCATTGACATTGATCCAGGCTATCGATCTTATTCTGATTTCTCCAATTTTGTGCTCTTGGGTGTGTGTTAAGTTCTGTATAATTTTATCGCCAGTGTAAGTTTGTGTATTAAAAGGACACCTGGCCGGCTCAGTTGGTAGAGCACGTGACTCTTGATCTCAGGGTCGTGAGTTTGAGCCCCACATTCAGTGTAGACATTACTTAAAAAATAAAATAAAAAAATTTTTAGTAGCTTAAAAATATGACTATGAAATATGTATTATAGAAAAACTTAAAAATAGAGAACCGCACAAAAATAAAATTACCTGCAGTCACATCACTCAGTAATAACCCGTGTTGGCATTCCACACTTGTAGCAGCGCCTGGCCACACTGGATGGACTCTGGTTCACACAGTCTTCTAATCTGTTTTCCTGATCGCTCAGTTGTACATTCTGGAAGTCATGAGGTATTCGACCAGCCTCACTGTTAGTGGCTCCAAGTCCGTCATGTGGCACTGCCACACTTCATTTAGCGTCCAGTCCCCGTGGTCAGACGTCTATGTTGCTTCCAGCCTTTCACTTTCATAAATTGTAAATGTAGTGGGAGGAGATGAGCCTCTGTTACATTTAAAATTTTTAATTTAATTTATTTTTTAAGATTTCGTGTTTTAGTAATCTCTGCACCCAACATGGGGCTCAAACCCACAACCCCAGGATCAAGAGTTGTATGGGCCACTGACTGAGCCAGCCAGGTGTCCCTGTTATATGTTTTTAAAGTTGATTTTCTCTGTTGAAATCTATGGTAAGGTCCTCTGGGAAGGTTTTGTTCGTCTGATTCCACTGGTAGTTCTTACCTTGCCAGTCCTGGGTATTATCACTAACATTTGTATTTGTTTGCAGATTTGATCAATGAGAAGTAGTGTCTCAGGATTTAAATATACATCACATTCCTTACACGTGACACTGAACATTTTTTATATGCTTCTGTCATTCATTGAACAGATTTATTGCGTGCTTACTATGCGCCAGAGCTTCCCTGTTCTAGGCCTGTGGGATACAGCAGGCAACGAAACAAAGATCCTTGACCTCAGGGAGCATACATTCCAGTAGGGGCGAGAATAATAAACAGTAAACATAAACACAGTAGATAATAAATTACGTCCTCGTGTGTTAGAAAATGACAAGTGTTGTGAGGAAAAAAAGGAACAGGCTGAAGGAGACCAGGGTTTGTGGGGACGTATGTATATGGGCCGGGGGCACTTTTAACTAGGCAGGCAGGGTGAGCGTCATTTGAGCGCGCCGGTGGAAGGGGAAGAGGTGAGGGAATTAGTTTCGCAGCCCTCTGGGATTCTCCCAGAATTCTGGGCCAAAAGAAGAGAATGCAGAGGACCGAAAGCGGAGTGTGCCTCTCCCAGCGAGGGAGGGGGAGCGGCACCCAGCAGGCCGGGGCCTGGGGCCCATTGTTAGGATGAGGCTCTACTATGAGTAAACTGGGGCGCTGAAGTGGGGTGGCGTGGCTGGCATGCTGTGGAAGGCTTACCTGCCGTTGTTTTACAACAGTCCTCAGAGGGCCGGAGGAAGCAGGGGGAGCGGCTGAGGGGCTTGCGGTCACTGGGGGAGACCTGGCGGCGGCGGTGGTGATGGCAGCCAGAGCCAGAGAGGTGGCCCTCTGGGTGTGTTATAAGATGGAGCCAACGGCGTCTCGTGCTGAACTGGACCTGGGCGGGGGCGTGGGGGTCGAGGAAGACTCCAGGTTTTTGGCCTAAGCTGTGGGAGGCCAGTGGTGCTGCCATCTGTGTCGGGCGAGGCCTGGGGCAGAGCAGGTTTGGGGGAAATCAGGAATACAGCTACAGCCGTGGGCATCCCTGGTAAGACGCGGGCCACTCACAACTCGTCTTTTGTAAATATTTTCCTTAGTTTGCTTTTTGGTTTTTAAATTAGTGTTTCTTAAGTTAGTAAAACTTACGTGTTTATGCAGTCCAGTCATTTTATCAGTTTTTCCCTTTGTTCATCCTGCCTTTTCATGTTAGTAAAGAAGCTTTTCCCACTAAGGGAGCCAGAATATTCACCGTGATTTTTTTCTGTTGGTTATTTTGCTTGGTTTCGATTGTTTTAATTTTACCATTAAACCTTTAATCCATAAGGAATTTATTTTTTTTAATAGTTTTTATTTATTTTTCAGACAGAGACAGAGCATGAGTGGGGGAGGGGCACAGAGAGAGAGGGAGACACAGACTCTGAAACAGGCTCCAGGCTCTGAGCTAGCTGTCAGCACAGAGCCCGTTGTGGGGCTCGAACCTACGAACTGAGAGATCGTGACCTGAGCCGAAGTTGGACGCTTAACCCACTGAGCCACCCAGGTGCCCCCATAAGGAATTTATTTTGATAGGTGATACAAGAAGGAAATTTATCCCCCCCACCCCCACGCAAAGATAACCGTTTGAGCCAGAACTATTTACTTCTTTCCTCACTAATTTGAATGGCTACCTTCATCATGTCGTAGGATTTTAATGTTTTCCATTGATCTGGCTATTCTTAACCTACTAATGCATTGCATCTTTTACTATAGTAGCTTTTTAATATGTTTTAGTATCCTGCCCTGAAAGCCTCTCTATTCGTGTGAAATCATAGCCCACACGCTGCTGAAGGCTGCCTGGGGTGGCTGCTAGCTGGGTGGGTGGCCACGTGCTGACAGAGGGTGCAGAGGGGATGGTCGGGTAAAGACCATGGGTAGGTTTATAGACTGTTCTTAGGAGCCCTTGATTTGTCCTGTAGTTAATGAGGAGCTTTTGAAATATTTACCTTAAAAATTAGACTTTTTAAATTAATTAGTTATTTTTTTTTTAGTTTTAAAAATAGCATGTGTTGACTTTAATACAGAAAAGCATTAGAAAGAAAACAAACATGGCTTCTATAGCCTCTGTTGACAAAAACATGCACATAATTAGAAGGTTCAAACAATGTAGAAATAAATAAAAAGAAAAGCATATGCCTTCCTTTGCCTTCTCTCCTATTAAAAATAGCTACCTAATCCTGGAGTGCCTCGTCCAGCCACAGTCGATATGGCAGCAGGTGTGGCATGCTGAGCAGACAC
The DNA here is from genome assembly GCF_003009895.1 of Hyaena hyaena. Classification (NCBI taxonomy): domain Eukaryota; kingdom Metazoa; phylum Chordata; class Mammalia; order Carnivora; family Hyaenidae; genus Hyaena; species Hyaena hyaena. The sequence goes on along the minus strand of NW_024080721.1, from coordinate 2,335,464 downwards.
TGGCACGTGAGCGCCTGCTGGAGAGCGTGAGCAGGGCCCGCAGACCGCCGGGCAGGGAGAGAGAGGGCAGACAGCAGGGCCAGGGACTAGACTTGTAACTGGCTTGTTTTTGTTTATTTGCTTGTTTTTAATGTTTATTTATTTTTGAGAGAGAGAGAGAACGTGACCAGGGGAGGGGCAGAGAGAGAGGGAGACACAGAAGCAGGCTCCAGGCTCAAAGCTGTTGGCACAGAGCCCGATGCGGGGCTCGAACCCACAGACTATGGGATCATGACCTGAGCCGAAGTTGGACGCTTAACAGACTGAGCCCCGGGTGTCCCTATAACTGGCTTGTTTTTAATGTAAAAAAAAAAAAAAAAAAAACACATTTGTGGTAACAAATTGGAATAAGTCAGAGTAGTCTATTGTATGGAGCCAACCCCCCCCCACCAGTTTCTTAGTGTCACTTCTTCATTGGTATTCAAGATTAACATTTGCTTGTGTCTTATTTCAGAACATTTCTAGGCATATGCACGTGTGTGTTCATGTGTGCGTGCAGCCTGCGTGTACTTGGGATCATACGACCTATTATTCTGAAACTTGCTACTTTATTTTCAGTATGTCTTGAAGATCTTTCCACATGGCTTCATTGCCCTCATTCCTTTCTAGGCTTGAACATTATATCATTGTGAGAGTGAATTATAATGCGTCAGATCTCTGATGCTGAACGTTTAGATTTTATGTCCGCCATAACAAACAAATGTTCCAATGAACATTCTTCTGTATACTGTATACCTTTGAAAACAGGTAAGGTAAGATCATAAGAGTGGAATTGTTAGGTCAGAGGTTATGGGCATTAACATTTTGATAGATGTTGCCACTTTATTTCTCCTGAGATTTCAACGATATCTACCCAAATCCCTGGGAGTTGATCTCTATCTGTGTTTACTTCTCCGCACACTTGCCAACACTAGACACGATTATACTTTGGACTGATTATACTTTGAACTCTTTCCCGGTTTGAGAAGTAAAACTTGGTGTTCTGAATGTTTCAATTTACATCTCTTTAATTATGGATGAGGCTGAATATATTTTCATATATTTGTTGGCCATTTATACTTTGTCTGCTGTCTATTTGTGTCCTTTCCTCATTCACCTGTTTTAAGCAAGAAAGTGACATGATCAAATTTGCTTGTTAACGAATTGGTTCTGTGAGCAGTTCCAAAAGTCAAAGGAGAAGACAGTTTTAGAAGTAAAGGGTTTATGCAAAGTCTCGGAAGCCACAGTGTACTTTAGAAGACTAGAACTTAAGAGCGTCCGATGATTTTGACACATAGAAGGCCAGTGGTGGTGGCTTCTGCCATGTAAGTTTCCACAGAATGATGCGGCTGGCAGCCTAATTGCAGCGTTTTGGGAGGTCCAGGGGAAGTGAGACAGGAAATGTGGGCTGTTCTCTCGAGCACCTTGGCTGTGAAGGAAGAATCCTGGCAGGGTGCTTGATAGATGGCGACCTAGGGTAGAGGAAGAGGAATGTACTTTTTAAATCTGAAATATATTTGGATGTGTTTTCAGGCTGTAGGTGGTGAAAGGTTGTAAAAGGAAAGGTTAAAAATGCAGGGTGAAAAAGGAACCTTTGCATTTCGATACTGTGAGAATTCAGAGGAAATGGACGCAGGCCGATGGGGGCAGTGCCACCTGGAAAAGGGGCGACGCTGGGTCTGAGTCGCTCTGCATAAGCTGAGTGTCGAGGGATGAGCAGGCGTCTGCCGTGGGTGGACACAGCCTTCGATGTGTCTGAAGCCGACCAGGACTTTCCAGTGGGTAGACGGAGTCCTCCGAGGAGAGGGTGTGCTCCATGTTCCCAGCGCTTTCTAACCTGTGAATGGGTGGAGGGGGCCTCGCATGGGGACCCCTGAGTGACGGTGGGAGTTCACCACTTGGCATGGGAGGCTGGGGAAAGGGAGGTTCCCCTCTCGCAGTCAGGCATGGGGGGAAAATCTCTGGAAGAGAGCAAAGCGGTTAATAGTTACCTCCAGGGATTGGTTTGCAGGGAAGGATGGGACTGGGGAGAGGTTGGGGCACTTGTGCATTTGAAATGTACATTCTCTTTATAAAAAGAAAAGGTGTAGAATGAAAAGAAAAAATCCTGAGTTTCCCACCTGAGAGGCTGTGTCCTGAGTCACAGTAGCTAACGAGCAGGTGGGAGACACGCCCAAGAAAGGCCGGAACAGGGTGGCCTTGACGGGAGAGGCAGCGTAGACGCCCACCTCAGGCACTCGATAAAAATGTCTCTGTCATGCATTGAGTAAACACATACGCAGCCACCTGGCATGTGCCTGGCACAGGCGTGATCTCATTCACCCTGTCGCCGTGACCCACAGAGGCAGACATTGTTCATCTCACTCGACAGGTCACAAGGCAAGGGGCAGAGCTGCTCGCTTTCCCGAGTCTTGGGCTTGAGCCCAGATCTTTAGATTTGAAGGCTGGCATTCTTTCGACCACATCGTTGGGCACCGGATTGACTCGATTGCTTGCATTCATATACACACACACAAATGGCTTAAAGTCTGTTCATTTTACATGACAGTGGGGGTACATCTAATGGAATTAGGTAGTTTAAAATATGATACCATGATCATACCTGTAGCATGTTAGCAGTTTTTTCTGTCAGGCTCGGTGCTTTGGCTCCCAAGAGCCCCTGGTTTAATGCAAAATTCCATCTCCATACTTTCCAGAAAGCCCTGTGAGAGACAGCTCTGATCATTGCCGGGGGCCCCCCATGTCCTCTCACCAGCCACCCTCGTGTCCTCTTTGCAGATCACGCCAGAGTACCTGCAGAGCGTGTGCGTCCGCCTCTTCAGTAACCAGATGCGGCAGAGCCTGGCCCACAGCGTGGACTTCACGAGGCCTGGGACGGTGAGGCTCTGTGCCCCGGGTCTGCCCCCCGAATTTAAAACGAGACTAGGCGTGCCTGGGAGGCTCAGTCGTTGGGCATCCGACTTCAGCTCAGGCCATGATCTCACAGCTAGTGAGTTCTAGCCCCACATCGGGCTCTCCACTCTTAGCACAGAGCCCACTGCAGATCCTCTGTCTCCTTTCTCGGCTCCTCCCCTGTGCTCTCTCTCTTTCTCTCTCAAAAGTAAGTAGAATTAGCCTGACAGAGGCACCTGGATGGCTCAGTCAGTTAAGTGTCCACCTCTTTTTGATTCAGTTCATGATCTCCTGGTTTGTCAGTTCAAGCCCTGTGTTGGGCTCTGTGCTTACACTGTAGAGTCTGCTTGGGATTCTCTTCTCTTCCTCTCACCCTGTCCCTCCCCTACTTGTGTGTGCTCGCTCTCTCTCTCTCTCTCTCTCAAAATCAATAAATAGACTTTAGCCTAACAAAAAAAGAAAAAGAAAAAAAGAAAGAAGGAGCAAGGGAAAATAACATTCAGGAATCCGTGTTTCAGCTGGCTTCAGGGGTCTATAAACTCCCAGAAGGAAAAGAAAGCTGTGTTTGAAGAGGGAGCAGCGGGGCGCTGGCCTCCTAGGCGTGCCGGGAGAGGCGCGGGCTGCTCCTCCATTTGGAGCCCTTTGGTGCCAACGGCTGGTACCAGTTATCAAATCAATGGGAAAGGAAGGAAATTCATTCTTTTTTAAAGACATAACTGCCATATTGGAAGTTGTACAGTCGAAGGCAGGCGCTCTCTTCTTTTTCTTATTTAACTTTTTACTTGGAATAATTGCAGACTTACAAAAAGTTGCAAAAATAGCACAAAGGATGCTTGTATACCCTTTATCCACATTTGGTGAGTGTTGGCATTTTATCCATTTATTTACTTTGCTACACACACAGGCTGCTTTCTGAGCCATTTGAGAGTAAGTTACATATATTATGGCCTTGTATTCCTAAATACTTCAGTGTAGAGTTCATTTCTTAATAGAGATATTCTCGTATGTACAAGGATCAACTTCAGTAAGTTTAAGATTTTTATGATACTTTAATCTGTGCATTTTCCAATTTTGTCAGTTGTCAATGTTCTTTATAGGTGTTCCCCTGTTTAAAAAACAGAACATTTCTCTTCTTGTGTTTCATTTTTCCTCATGATTGGATTCAGGGTTTGCATCCCAGGGCAAAGTATTACATAGGTGATATTGTGTCCTTCTGAAGATACATCTCAGCTGGAGGCAGATGGTGTGGAGTTGGGGTTCTTAGCCAGGGGAGTGAGTATACCCATGTCTCCTGAGGATGTTTTCAACGTTCCTGAACCCATTTCCTGGGGGCACACCCCAGCCTGCTGCCTGGGCCCCAGGCCGAATGGCAGAGCCAGATCTGTACAAGTAGGGAGAAGGCGTGAGGGATCCTGAGGCCCCCCAACCATGGGTCAGAGCTGCAGCTTTTAATTAAGGGGAAGGGTTTGCACAATAATATTAAGGTCTTCATAAGCAGAGACATTTTTTAGTATTAAGAAAAAAGTGTCTAAGCTACGTCATTCTCGAGTAGGTTTGAAACAGCTTATTGAGGAAACATACAAATATGAGAAATTGGAAAGAAGTAAACTGTGGTTAGAACTCATGGAAACAGAAAGTAGAGTAGTGGTTGCCAGGGGCTGGGAGGGGGGCGGGGAGAGAGGTTGGTCAAAGGGTGTAACTTTTGGTTATGAGATGAATAAGCTCCGGGGATGTAATGTATAGTGTGGTGGCTATAGTTAACAGTGTTGTACACTTGAAGGTTACTAAGAAAGTAGATCTTAAATGTTCTCACCACACACACAAAAGTATGTGAAATGATGGATGTGTTAACTAACCTTATTGTGGTAATCATTTCACAATATTTACATGTATCAATTCATCACCTTGCACACCTTAAATGTACACAGTGTTATATGTCAACAACATCTCAGTAATGCTGAGGTCGGGGTGGTGGGGAGGGGGCCAGAAATTGTGGTTAAGAGAAAATGAGGGTAGGGCGACACAACATGTGGCTATGGCTAGTATGAAACAGAAGCTGCTGGACGCTCGAAGAAGCAGGCACAGATCCGGCTCTGAGCTTCCTAGCGGCCTGTGCAACAGGGGCACGTGAGCAGTTACATGATATACTTACTTACAAGGGAAGAGAGATGGTTATGTAATGTTTATTACATATATTTGTGTATCTCACTGCACCTACAATGGTACATGGCCTGCACACACAACTCAGGAAGCACAGCAGTGGAATGAATGCGTGCGAGTCACATTCCCCACACAGACCTTTCCAGAGCCACTGATGTGCTCTCTGTGCACGTGGGACGGTCCGTTTCTGTTGTGGGTCTTCACAGAAAGGACACAGTAACGTGGTGGAGAGTAAGTGTCCTTGACCTGCTCACAGAAGTTTTGTAGAGCCGTTGGTTGTGGTGGCCTCACCACCCACGGGCACGTGGTTATAGGAGCTGCACGGTCTGTGCTTCAGGATGTGGCCCCAGGCCGTAGCCTGCAGAGAGCTTTGGGAATCACCCATCTGTGTGTGTGGCGGTGGGGCATCGGCCATTTTAAAATGTCAGTAAAGCACACAGAGATGTCGGGGTCTCAGAAAACCCACTTCCCTGGGCGCTTGTGGGGCTCCATTGGTTAAGAGTCCAACTTTGGCTCAAGTCACGATCTCACAGTTCGTGAGTTCAAGCCCTGCATAGGGCTGTCTGCCCTCAGCACAAAGCTCACTTCGGATCCTCTGTCCCCCTCTCTCTCGACCCCCTCCCCCACTCATGCACATGTGTGCATGCTCTCTCTCTCAAAAATGAATAAACATTTAAAAAACTTTACTTCCCTCAGGGCCCTCCAGGCTGAGGAGCTTCATGCCACATCCCCGAGGACTGGCTGAGTGGACCCTCTGTGTGCCCTGTATGCTTAGCCGTAGGTCAGCTAAAGAGCAGAAAGTTTGCCAGAAATGATGGCTTTCTGGCAGTAATTAGCATAACCGGATCTGTGTCTGACAGGACCATTCCTTTCCTCCCTGCCTGCCGCTTATTAGTTCAGCAAATACTTAGTGGTTTTCAGGTCTGTGTTATAAAATCCCATCCTGTCTTACATATACAGGCATCCTTATATTTCCATTTTCTGTTGGCAGAGTGACGCATCGGGCTTATTTAAAATGGATATCATGTTAATAAGGAGCAGTTAAAAGGGGGGGCACAGTTGGGGCACCTGGGTGGCTTAGTCGGTTAAGCGACCGACTTTCGCTCAGGTCATGATCTCGCGGTTTGTGGGTTCGAGCCCCGCGTCGGGCTCTGTGCTGACTGCCAGCTCAGAGCCTGGAGCCTGTTTCAGAGTCTGTATCTCCCTCTCTCTCTGACCCTCCCCTGCTCACGCTGTCTCTCTCTCTCTCTCCTAGAAATAAATAAAACATTTAAAAAAAAAAAATTGGGGGGGCACAGCATATCTGATATTTGATCCCGTTAGACATTAATTTTTTGTCAAGAGACTAGTGCTACCATCCTTCCCTCTTACGGCCGTATTAAGGTACAGATTCTAGGCCTTAGAAACGAGAGGAGAGACCATGAGCTCTGCTTGTCTTACTTCCTAACCATTTTCTTTCTCCTGACTCACTGACTTAGGAACAGACCATAAAAGCTACAAACCATCTTTTATTATTCCCATAGGTTTCTGTATAAGATGATAAAAAGTGAATATGAGTCATTGTAGAAGTAGAACATTGTTGTAAAAGTATAACAGAACATGGTTGACTAAGATGTCTGCAGTCCATATATAATAACAGATTTATAAGGGATGAAGAGGAAATGAGGGTGCAGTTTAGAGGGGATGCCTTGTGGTCGAATGGTATGATTTAGAAGAGAAGGGTCGCTTTCTTATTTGTCAGGAATATAAGTTCAGTGCTAGGTCCAAACAGAATGCCATCGGTTTCAAGATAAAGAGGCGGCCACGAACCAGCTCCCTTTTAGTGTGATCCTTGATTAGCTCCTCCTCAGTGTTGGTCGACCTTGACTGTTTGAATTCACTGTACCCTGTAAAAGAGCTGGGCCGGGTCCATCAGAACACTGCTGGTGTCCATAAAGTTTAGTACGTTTGATACTGGTTTTTAAATCTGGCTGTTAAGAGTCTGGTCTTCTGCAACCTCACTCGCTGTTGAAAGTTCAGAAGGACTGAGTAAATAACACTCTTCTGACCCCCGAGTTCCAAACTGCTTGAAAAATAGGACAAAAGAATAAAGGAAAGAGGAGTTGATATTGCCATTAACTCTGATGAAGCTTATATGAGAGAATGTGGATTTTATTTGTAGATAGGTGGGTTTCCTATGTTTAAACCCGGGAATTAAAGAAATGTGACTTCCCAGTCATGGCCAGCTCTGGCCAAGCCCCTCCCCTCCACCAACACCACGGGGACCTGCGGGGCTGACCTCTGCTCCCTGGGGTGGGGGGCACTCATCCCCTCTGGGGAAGCAGGGAACAGGGCAATGCGTGCCCAGTTCTCTCCCAAACGCACAAATCCAGAAATGAGTGCAGGGCCCTGCGGAGGAGACACCAAGAGTGGGGCCTCATTCATGTCCAGATGACGGTGTCTAAGCCTCCACTCACATTAGTGGAGCTAGCGGTCAAATGCGGATGTTCCCAGAAAGATTAATAACGATGGGATTGATATTTTGCAAAGAGAACTCTCCTAGGTGGCCTCTTCTGGTTTGATTGCCTGGTGCCACCCCAACCCCAGGGGTGTCATTCTGCAGGCCTTACCAACCCAGGCTCCCAACTATGGGGCTGAGTATCTGCTGGGATGCAAGATAAATCTGATTTTATATTCTCAGCAATCATAATCGTAAGAAGAGAAGCTTCTCCCTCAGGGCACAAGAGGTAGGAATTTTTTCTTTTCTTTTTTTTTTCTTTTTTAGTGTATTTATTTTTTCAGAGAGAGAGAGGGAGAGGGAGAGAACAGGGCAGAGGCAAAGAGAACAAGAGAGAGAATCTCAAGCAGGCTCTACTCTGTCAGTGCAGAGCCGACACGGGGCTTAAACTCAAACCGTGAGAACATGACCTGAGCTGAAATCAAGAGTCTGATGCTTAACCTACTGAGCCACCCCAGCGCCTGTTTTCTAAGATTGCATGAAAGATACACAAATGTGCCCATTGGAAAATACATAAGAATCTAACAGCAAAGTAAACACAAACCACTTCTTCCCTCACACCCACCCCATCTCCTCTGCCTCCATAGGTAACCCTGTTGACTGCTTCCTATTCATCCTTCCAGACCTTTAAACGGTATATAGAGTTAAGGTGTTTATTATACAGTTCACTCTGCAACTGTCTCTTGGAACTTGGTACATTTTAAAGAATTTTCTGTGTCCTTCTGGATTTATTCACATTTTCCTTATCTTTTAGAGTTTTAACTTGAGAACAGCAGCGTGATACATTTGACCATTCCTCTAGCAAACCTCGAAGTGGCTTTCCCATTTTTCGCTGTTTCTAATGGTGATGCAAGCACACACCTTCCGTGCCACAGAATAGCCTGTGAAAGCACCATGGTTTGTCTCTCTCCTTATTCCTCTGTGTGTGCTGGGCGAGCACAAATATGTAGAGACAGCCCAGGAGAGGGGCGCTGGGGCTGACGGCAGAGAGGGAGCTTCCATCCCAGGGCAGGAGTGGGGGGTGGGGGTGGGCTGAGCACGATACAGAGTCCAGGGCATAGCCCCGTGGGCAAATCCCAAGCTCCTCCTGGTGGTACCTGTGGGTTTGGGGGTTCATTGGCTGGGGAAATTTCCCTTTAAGTGTATCCTTATTTGGAAAAACAGCTCATTTGGGAATGAACCCTTTTTTCAAAACTCTCAAGGAAACCCCACTGGGAGAATAGGTTAAAATACTGCCAGATGTGACTACATTATATATATATATTCAAGACCCCAGACACATGGGTCTTAGAAAGCATTTACTTCCAAATCAGCCATCTTTCTCAGCACTAAAAACCCACAAGGGGCTGGGACTGGCCGTGGCAGTGGCGGTGGTGACCCTTTCTCGGGATGGCCTTGTGCAGTTGCTCAGGAAACATTGCTGTGGCATTGTTTTGCAGAGGAGGATGCTTCTGAAAGCTTCCTGTTGTGTGGACCATGGCTCTGGCTTGAAGTTCAGCACCTTCAGCCCTTTACTTTCTCCATTCCGTAGCTTTCAGAAGTCTCGGCAAGATGCCTGCCCTTTGCGTTTCTACTGCCTCAAGGCAGCCTTTCTGGGTCTGGTGCTCACCGTCTTGAGGAGGACTTGCCTCCCTCGCCCCACTCTCCCAGCTACACCTCATACCCCAGTGCCCATCGCGCACTTGAACTGGCCTTGGTGATGTGAGGGTTGACCCGATCTCAACCAGCTGCCAGGACCATGACTGGCAGAGAGTGTACCATCAGCTCAGATTTTTCTTCTGACTCCCAGACCCAAACTCACAAGCCTTCTCCCTGTGAATGTCTGACAAGGACATCATTTCTATGTCCAAAAACAGGCTCGTCGTTTCCTCCAAATGGGCGATCTCCCCTCCTGTACTTCCTGTCTCAGTGAATGACGCTCCAGAGAACACCTGGGAATCATCAAAATCATCGAAACCTCTTCCCTCTCTTTTGCTCCGTGTTCAGGCTGTCCTTGGGATCTGAGTGGCTTCCTTCGTCCTGCCCCACATCTTTGTTCATTTGTGTTTGTTCAGGCTCTTCCTCTTCTCTCCTGGCTAAAGCAACATTTCCTAACCGGTCTCAGTCTCAAAGCTCTCACCTGACTGATACTCATTCACACGAGTGCACGGGTGACCTTTCTGGTTTCGTCTTATTTATTTATGCCCTCAAGTTTCAGGAAGGATTTAGGTACATCCAGTCATCGATCATGTTACCGTCTTGCTCAATACCTGTCGTTGCCCCAGGTCCAGAGTGCTCAGCATGGAGTGCACGGGCTTCTGTGATCTAAGGCCCATCCCTCTCACTCTCAGCTCTGCTCACAGAAAGCCCGAGAACCCCCAGCACCGCCCGCGCTTCTCCTAGTGCGCATGTTGCAGGCACCTTGCCTCGCCCTGGGCTCTCCGATGCCTGCAGGCTACTGGGTGCTGAGGCAGGGCCCAGGGTGGGTCCCTCAGTGGCCCAGTGAGCTGGAGAGGCTCTTGCCCGAGAAGCTTCAGAGGAAATGACTGGCACATTCAGGAACTGGGGCATTCCCGCTCCACATGCATACTTAGCGCCATTTCCAAATGGACACAGTGTTCCAGCTCGGCCTCCCCTCCTGCGTTTCCCCCTGCAGTCTCGGGCTGTGCAAGCACCCCTTCCTGTTCCACAGCCAGCTGTGACAGCCTCAGGGCCGCTCTGCTGGTCCCCGCCTTCTGTGGCCTCTTCTGACCCACAGCTGAGGCGGTTCCTCACGCCTCCTGCTGTGGTTATTTAACCTCTTCTAGGTCACCTCTCCCTTGAGGCCGCTCGCCAATGGGGCCTGCCTTCACTGTTCACCTGCTCTCGGCCACAGCAGTCCAGCTGTGGCCCCAGGGCCAGGCAGGGGGGCTGGGGCCGGGGGCCTGGCCGGACGCTCCCAGCCGCAAACGGTGCCTTCTGCGACCTCAGGGCTCGGCAGCTGCTGCAAGTCACGGCCCCTTGTCTCCCCCCCACTCCTGGGCTGCACACGCCTGCTGCCGGCCTGGGCACCAGCCTTTTCCAGAGCCAGTGCCTAGAAGCACGAGTCCCCCAGCCTTTCCCCTTCCCCAGAGTAAACCACTGATGTATGAAGTTTGAGACGTGCTGTATTCCAAGAGTGAAGGTACGTCCGCGGACGCTTTGACCAGGGGACACGTGGTCAGGTTACACCTCATACCGAGTTCTCAGAACACTGTCTGACGTCACATGTCGTGGCAGAGCTCCTTGTCCCGCTGTTGTACGTCCTCGTCCCCACCCCGAGACCGCTGGCTTCGAGAGCAGTCACGGCTGAGGGCCAGGCTCGGGTCCCTTGCCTGCAGCTGTGCGGTGATGGAAGCCTCATGCCGCCATGTCGCTCTCTGCTCGGGTAGGAATTCCTTTCTCCCACGTGCTGGGCTCCTGAGAGCCTTGCCCTGAGCCTGGCACCTGTAGGTGCTCCGTGAAGAAGGGACGGGTCTGTATACTCGTTCTCCTGGCTTCTGCCTGCACTCTGAAGGGTTCGTACTGTGCTTCCTTAGCCGAGAAGCCACTCCGTGTCCGTTGACCTGTCTGCCGTGGAGCACATGCTTCCTTCTGGTGCCCCCAGCCCATGGAGGCCTTTCCAGAAGCTCCCAGCATAAGATCTGGAAGTCACACAGCAGCCAGTGGGGCTGCAGCCAGGGCCTCTTTGACAATTCCTCAGCAAGGGGATCCATTCTGGGGCTTGTCCATCCATGTTTGCAATCCATTGTTAGCTCATGAGGGAAATTATTGTTATTCCGATTGTGACTGGTGACCTGGGAACTTCTCCCACCTTTCTCCTCCTGAGTTATTCTTTGCCATCCACACTGCCTGCCCACAGAGCGGCACCTGCAGCTGGTGGCAGTGGCTTTTAGAAATCTAGTCCAAAGTAAAGTTTGGTCATATGATTGCAGCACAGCCCCCTTGGCACTTCAATGTTACTAATAATGCCTCCATACAGCGGGTAGGAAGCATCAGCTCTATGTGTATATCCATATAGATAGATCTATAGATAGACAGATAGATAGATCCTACTGTGAGTTCTCCATTCCCTGTGCAAGCTTATCCTCAGGTGTCACCATTAAGGTCAATGTCAACTTCATAACTTAAAACAGAGCCCAGTACTTTCCAGCTCTGGCAGCCCTGCGGGTGGAAGGGAGCTCGGGGTGGATAGACAGGAAAGGGGGAGCGGTGCTCTCCTGAGGGCCCACATCCAATGGGGCTGTTATTGCCACCATTTGCCAATAAGGCACAGAGAGTTATTTGATCACTGACTCTCCCCGTTGGATTGTAAGCTCTCTGAGAAGGAGGCCTTGCTTTCTTCCTCGGGTATCGCTGTGTCTCCAAGAGACCCAGCAGGCAGGAGGGAATCAGTAAGTACTCACTGAACGAATGAAATAGCACAAAGCCCTCTCTCATTAAGAGCGTGCCCGGCTTTTCTTCCCACAGCTCATCTTTTTGGTTCTTTTGTTTTTTGTTTTTACTTGATTGGATAATAAAATCTCAGTAATGTTTAACATGCTGCCTTTTCTCATGAAAGGGTTTGTTATTAGTGTTTTTCAATCAATTTCTTCACAGGACAAATAGAATGCTACAGAGTTTAGCAAAAGAGAAGCAGTGTTTTAAAAGATATAAAGGGGCACCTGGCTGGCTGGCTAGCTCAGTCAGAAGAGCATGTGACTCTTGATCTCGGGGTTGTATGTTTGAGTCCCATGTTGGGCATAGAGTTTATGTAAAAATAAAATCTTTTTAAAATAAATGATAGAAAACATTTTCTTAACTGAAAAAAAGCGGGAGGTGTTGATGAATGTTATATGTGGATATATGATTAGCCGACAACAGTAATTTAAAAATATCTTTATTTTATATCGCTGTGCCCTTATTTGATTCATTTGACTCATTATCTTGGCTTCTTGGTCTTTCTTAATGTGTTCAATGAGTAATTTAGATAACATTTCAAACTTATTTTCTGAACTACTTGCTATTTAAGCCAATAACAGAAATATGCATTTCTGTTAATTAAAAAAAAAAAGTCAAGGGTTAAAAAATATAAAACATGGTCATGAGCCCTTCAGAAATGAGGTTTGCGGTCTCCCAGGTGGGAATCTGTGTGGCCTGTAACTACTACCCAGGGAAGCAGTAGAGAACGGAGGCCTCAGCCAGGGCCAGTTTATTAAATTAGTCAAGGATTGTGAAGAGCTCACTGGGGGATATCAGCCTTCATTCATTCATTCATTCATTCATTCAACCGATTTGATCACATGCCTCTGTGTGTCCAGGCACTGCACCAAGCACTGAGTATATATATTGAAGGTGTTATATCCCCACCCACTGTGGAACTCCATGTCTACTGGAAGAGAAAAGCTCAGAAATAATTGTAAAATAGTCACAGTTCCGTGCACTACGTGTAGATGATGACCATTTGAGAGCTGTTGTGACACAGAGGACCGAGTGCCACCACCTTCCCTTTTAGGAAGGGCTCCATGGAGGGCTGAGATTTTTTTGTCTTCTCCTCCACTTAACTTTTTGTTCTTGGAGTTCCTTAAAACCTAGTCCAGGGGTGCCTGGGTGGCTCAGTTGGTTGAACATCTGACTTTGGTTCAGGTCATGATCTCACAGTGGTGGGTTCAAGCCCCGCGTTGGGCTCTGTGCTGACAGCTCAGAGCCTGGATCCTGCTTTGGATTCTGTGTTTCCTCTCACTCTACCCCTCCCCGGCTCGCGCTCTCTCTTTCTCTGTCAAAAACAAACATTAAAAAAAAAACCCTAGTCCAAACATTATGTCACTTACCTATAAATAATTCAATATATAAATCCAACTGATAAGGGCTTCACAAAACAAAAACCGAACATAACTATGATGCCAAATACAGTTGGCACGAATTCTTCGGTGTCACACAGTACCAGTGAAGTTCATATTCATATTTCCCTTATTTTCTCAGAATGTTTTTTACAGTTGGTTTGAGTTAGTCCAAGTAAGCACCACACACAGCATTTGGTTTTTTTGTTTCTCAAGTCTGTTTTAGTATGTGTTTAATACAGCATTGTTTGTAGTGGCAAAAACAAACAATGAATGGGACAATGTGAATGTCCATAAAGTAGGCAGTGATCTGGCCCATAAATAAGACTAGAGGGGAGTTGGGGGGGATGGGGGGATGGGCATGGAGGAGGGCACTTTGGGGATGAGCACTGAGTGTTATGTAGAAACTAATTTGACAATAAACTATTTGTAAAAAAAAAAAAAAAAAAAGACTAGAGGGGAGTGGGGTGGGAGGGGATTTTTCTATAAACACCTCTACAGTGTTTGATTTGGTACAAAGGACGTGTTATTTTTATACTCAAAGAGAAAATCTTAGTAAAAAATTGGGATAATAAAATGATTTTCATTGCTTTTGTTCTCTGTGATATCTGACTAAGCAGCTTGAAGTGCCTCTCGAGTTTGGTCGGTGGGGGAACCCATTCATTTTTTTAGGGAATATTCCTTGGAGCAGAGCCACCAGGAGCCAAGGGTGGTGGGCAGCTTGGGAAACACATCAGTAGTGTGTTGCTTAACTTCAGTTTGGGCTGATTTTTAAATCACATATGATTATGGTAGGAGAATCCTGAAGAAGCTTTGCAATCTGTTGATGTTATGTGAGTAAAGTGATTTAGGGTTAATGCATTGCTCTCACTGTTTAACATAGTCTCTCTTCTTTTGTTTCCATCCCCCACTCCCAGGCTTCAACCATGTTAAGGGCCTCCTTGGCACCTGGGTAAGTAATTGCCCTTGGGAATTGTTATTATGGAGAACAGCCCTGGGTAAACCTAGGATTCAAAGTAACTTTAGTAAACATTCATCCTAACAGCCTAGCTTAGAGAAGTGCCTTTGAATAGCTAGACCTCTGTATAGATATTAAAGGAAATGCCAGTAATTACAAGTAAGATTGTTAAACTAGAGGTATCTTTTATTATTAATTCCATTTATTTTGGAGAGGTAGCATCAAGTGGAAAAAAATTATTGAATTGCTCCTATGATGTTCTATAGAATCTTCCGTCACAGGGCAGTCAGCAGAGTGGTGCAGTGTCTAAATTTCATGTCCTCTGCTGGCTCACGCTGTGACCAGGGCCACAGGATAGCTTTGTATAGGCCTGAGCAATCCTATCCAAGTCAGTCAGGCTGTCACCCATGTGGGTGTCGGATGCAAGGGAGCTTCACCGGGCATGTATGTTGCAGTAGCAAGGAAGTTGAGGCATGAGGAGTAGAGTGGGTTCTGTTGGCCCCCTGAGCCCCCCTTGCTGTGGGAGTTTGGGGGATGCCATCAGGTTCCTCAGACACCTGAGAAAGACACAGCCTGCCTCCTTCCTCAGCCCTGCCTGAGTCTGTCACTGACTGTGCACTTTGTTCCCTTCAGGTGGTGGCCGTATAGTGTAGGGCTTATGAGCACAGGCTGCCGGGGCTGAAATCCCACCTCTGCCACCGGCTCTGTGACCTTGGACCACTGATGTAACTTCTCTGTGCCTCTGTCTCCTCACCTTGTAAAATGACACTGATAATAACTTTCTTATAGGATTGTTGTGAGGATAAAAATGAGTTAATATGTATAAAGCACTTAGTACAGTGCTGGGATTTAATAAACTGCTCGGGGGGTTGCTAATGTTATTCCCAATGGTATAAGAGGCAAGGTCCCCTGTAGAGAGTAAAGGGAGGTTTGGCAGGGGGGGGCCTAAGAGGACAAAGGAGAAGGTAGGATACAGTCTTCTTGGACAGTGGGAGTGTGGCTGGACTGCAGAAATGTGGGGTTGCTGAGCAACTTAGTTGGCAATAAATTTAGTTGGTAATACTGCCATTATGGGCAAGTAACTGTGGCCCGCACAGTGGGTACTTCCCTCCAGTAGAACCACCCCTGCTTTAGGACAATTTCAGACTTGGCTTTACAGATGGCTCTTTTTTTTTTTTTTTTTTTTTTTTGTCTAGAACAAATCTTTGTTTAAGTTTTAAATTAAAAAATCTTTTTTTTTTCATTTTGAAATAATTTCAGAGCTACAAATGTCGTACAAAGAATTGTCCTATACCCTTCACCCAGATTCCCCATGTTCGTGTTTGATGCAAGCCCAGGACAGTTATTGAAATCAGAAAATTAATGCTGGTACCAAACCATGTAATCTACAGGCTTCACTCACGTTTCACCAGTTCTGTTCTGTCCTTTGTCTGGTCCACAGTCAGCCCAGGATCATACATTGATGTGGTTGTCATGTCTTTGATTCTTTTCACTGGAAATCCTTCCTTAGTCTCTTTCATGGCCTTGACACTTTTGAAGAATACTGGCCACTTATTTGTCATTGGAATTTTTAAAGTAGTCTGTGTTCATTTTTGAACACAGTAGTAACTGCCTCAGGAAGCTAAGTGTCAGAATAATCAGTGTGCACATGTGCGTGGCTTGGCTGTTTGATGTACAGAATAGGACAGGCTCCTCCCAGGAGTGTTTACTGAGATCTCATTTGTTGTCCTGTGTTCTGGCCTTTTTCCCTGGGCCCTTGAAGAGGATTCATTTTATCTTGTAAAAACTTACATTTAAAAACACTAGCGTGTAGGGGCGCCCGGCTGGCTCGGTCGGTAGAGCATGAAGAAAACTTGAGAGGATCCTAAATGCTGCCGCCTGGAGGTGTTCCCTCAGGTTCCATCCCAGCCTTCCAAACTAAGGAAACAAGTGAAATGGGTGAAGGAAACCGAGGTACAAACTTCCACTTGTAAAATAAAGTCCTGGGATGTAATGGACAGCACAGGAATGATGGTCAGTACTATTGTATTTGCCAGTTGACAAGTCACCAAGAAAGTAAATCTTCAAAGTTCTCAACACAGGAAAAAACGTGGGAACTCTATAGTGTCAGAGGGTAAAGAGACTCGGCACGGTGACCATTTTGCACTGTGCACGAGTCAATATGCTGTACGCCTGCAACGAATGTAACATGTCCCAGTTACCCTTCGGTGAAAAGCAAGAGAGCCCTTCACCTTGCGTCTTTTCACCCAAGTGCTCCTGAGCCCCCTTAAGTGCTGTGCGGGGAGTGTTGACACTAATATTAACGTTCCCTGCACAGGATCGGGAGAACCATATTTTTGTTTTGCTTTTGGTTTTTACTTGTTTTATGTTGAAATGATTATGAATCCCCAGATCCCCAGTGGTGACCTCTGTGACGGGTGTGACATCAAAACGAGGAAGTTAGTGCCGTCCGGAAGTTAGTGTCGTCCGGTGCTGTAAACCAGACCACAGGGCCCGCTCCCTTCTCACTGGTGCTTCCTCCTGGCCGGTCCCCTCCTGTTCAGGCAAACAAACTGAAGACCCTGGGAAACCGGGCTTCCCCCCAGGTGTGACCCGAGTCCTCTTGGGCAGGTTTGCCAGCTGTCCTGGCCACTGCCCATCTCACAGGCACACCCCACCTCCTGCCACACCCCGCACCTGCTCCGGGGGCCGACCGTGCCCCGACTCTTCACAGGCATTTCCGAGCCCGGGTCTGTCCTTCGCGTCCCCACAGTGTGGTTCCTTGCGCTCAAGAGGCACAGTGACGCTTGGCCCTGCCAACACTAACAGTCTTTGGGCTGTGCTCCAGGCTCTAAAGAGGACTTGGAGCGGTGCCGCTGCCTCCGAGGAGGTTTCATCCCCGTCGGATGCAGCCCGGGCCTAACGGGAATGCTGTGGTTTCTAAACCTGGTTAGGCAGGGACTCCCTGTTTTAGGAAAGATGTGAAACAAGACCCCAGTACGCACACAGGGAAGACGGTGCTGGGCTTGCTGACGCTGGGGGTGGGGAGCCTGGAACCGGCCCTCTGGGGGGCATGGACCTAGTGCAGAGAGTGCAGAAAGCAGCTGGGCCTACGCGAGCCTGTGCAGCTGGGGATGGGCGTCCGAGACTCACGAGTAGTGAACATGCCCTTTTGCCCTTTTCTTTCTCTTTGAACTTGTATTGCTCAGCAGGAAGCTGAAGGACGTCCCATTACTGCCCTCCTTGGATTATGAGAAACTGAAGAAGGATTTGATCTGGGGGAGTGACCGCTTGAAAGCCTTCTTGCTGCAGGCTCTGCGCTGGGTACGTACCTTCCCCTTGTGGTCAAGGGGGAAAGGCCGTGCGGGTTTTCCTGGCTGCCTAGCCCGCATGGGTCCTGTAACCCAGCTACTAGAAGTCTCCCCTCACGCTGCCCGCTGACACCGACAGCTTCGCAGGGTCGCCTCGGCCCCTTTGTGAAAGCCCCTGTGTTGACATCAGAGCACCTGTGTGAGCGCCCAGTCATTGACACGTGACAGCTTCACCCAGACGTCTGCACCCGGGTGTTGCCGTGTGGCCGCTGGAACAGACAGCAAGGGTGGACGCCGACGAATGAGTCTTTAGGGGAAGTAAAGCCCAGTCTTCATCCTGGTGCCACTTAAGCTGGTGGTTCTCAAGTTTTTTGGCCTCAGACCCCTTTACACTCTCAGAAATTATGGAGGACCTGGAACTCTCAGAAATTATGGAGGACCTGGAGGGCTTTCATTTATGAGAACTTTACCTACAGATATTTATAATATTAGAAATGAAAACTGAGAAAATATTAAATGTTAATTTATTTAAGATGAACAATGAACCCAGAACATCACATAAATGACATATTTTTTTATAAAAAATAACTATTTTCCAAGCAAATAAGTAGTAAGATAAGCGGCATCCTTATACATTGTTGCAAATTTCTTTGATGTTTGGCCTGATGGAAAACAGCTGGGCTCTCACATCTGCTTCCCATTCGATTTGTCACAGGGTCACACCTCATATAGCCTCTGAGAAGTTGACCGTGAAAAAGCTAAACCATGTCTTAAGATTATTATGAAAATAAGCATGACCTTGTAGACTCCCTGAAAGGGCTTTAAGGACCCCCTAGGGTTCCCCAGACTACACTTTGAGAACTGCAGGTCTAGGCCACCGCTGGTTGGCTCTTTAGCTGAATGATCCGTTCTAACTTACATAGGGTAGATCGTGTCCGACCCCTCTTAGATCCCTGAACTTCAGGTTGTGCTGGCATCAGAATGCCTTTGCGCAGTCTCCCCATCTCTGGGGAAGAAAAGGTCTCCTCACTCATGTTGGTCGTGCTTCCTGGAATATGGTCCTGAGGAGTGCTCCGTAGACGCCTCTAGCATCAGCGGGGAGGGTCCTGTGGTCAGTTGATGCCTGCCTCAGTTGACGAGGGTGGGTGGGCAGCTGGAGTAATCTCGGGGGGCCATCCCCGCCCCGGATGTCCCCTCTCTCTGCTCATGTCAGCAGACCCTTTCCCTGGCTCCTAGTTCGCCTCCTGGCACTTCCTCTCGGTTCGTGCTGCTGAGACAGGGTAGTCCTTTGCTGAGTGAATGACGTTGTCATAGAATAATCAGGAAAAGTAAACATGTGTCTTACGATTTTGTCTGCATCCCCCTCCCCTCTCACCTCTCCACTCCATCCCAGCAGCCCCCAAGGTGACGCTCTTGGCACGCCCTCCTTTAATAGAGTGCTCTCTCCCCTCAGGGCCTCCCTGCTTGGCCAGGGGGTGCCCAGTCTGCAGCGACATGCCCCTGGAGGCCTCCACCTTTCAGTGTGATGGGGCGGGGGGGCAGGGAACAGAGGTTGGCCGCTCTTGTCTTCTCACCATGTTGTCCTTTACGTGCTAGCTCTTTCTTGGCCAGAGCAGGGCCTGCGGTCTCAGGGATCGTTAGTAAGATTTTCCTGGAAAAGCATGGACATTTGCTCACTTTAGTTATGTGACAGTCTCATACTGTAATTCAGACCTGTACATACCCATGTGCGCCCTGCACACACAGACACACACACATACACGCTGCCCATACATTTTCTTTTCTTTTTTTTAATGTTTATTTTTGAGAGAGAGCAAGAGACAGAGTGCAAGTGGGGGAGGGGCAGAGAGAGAGGGAGACATGGAATCCGAAGCAGGCTCCAGGCTCTGAGCTGTCAGCACAGGGCCCGATGCGGGGCTTGAACCACTGAATCATGACCTGAACCGAAGTCAAATGCTTAACCAACTGAGCCACCCACAGCCCCACAACATTTTGTTCCTAGCCCTATAGACATTAAATTCTTCCTTAACCCAAGAGATTTACGGTGCTCAAAATCTATCAAATTAGATAGATACACACACACACACACACACACACACACACACACACACACACACAGATATTGCTGCAGTGGTCTGTATAGTAGAAAGTCTAATTTGTTGGCAATATATTTGCCCCAAGCTCTCTTCCACCTGCCCTTTGTCTGTGCCCACCCCCCTTGAGCTCCACTCACCTGCACCCTGTAGTTTCATGTCTCCCTGACCTTTACCACACTTCCTCCCCCACCCACCATGCTCACATTCCCAAGTACTGGCTAATGGTCTGTTCTTCCTTCATGGGCCAGCTCTTGAGGCCCTTCCTGTAAAAAAACCTCTCTAGATATTGGTGAGCTCCCCCTTACCTATACTCTTGCAGTCCGGGCATTTCACCACTTCACTTCTCTGGAGATTTCATGTGTGCAGATTGACTCCTACATCACCCATTGGGAAACACGACATCGTAACTTCTTGTTCACTGACTGGTTGGCTGGATAACTACCCACCTGATAGTATTTACTCTGTTTGGTTAAATGTGTAGTTACTGGTACTGCCATTTAAAAGATACCCGCTTTATGAACATTTTTCTCCATATTAAGACTTAAATCTATTGCTTTTCTTTTTCTTTATTCTAGCGTTTGACCACATCCCATCCTGGGGAACAGAGGGAGACCGTTCTGGAAGCCTACATTGGCAACGACCTCCTGGACTGTCATAGCCATGGCCAGGTCCGCGAGAGGAGGGCCTGAGCCCCTCCAGGGTCTTCATTTCGAGGGGGTGATGTTAACAAAAGGAGGAGACTTTACTTTATATGATATTTTCAGCCTAGTGACTGTTTGTCAGCCTTGAGCTCCTGTTAGCTGGTGAGATTGCGATTCACCCAGACACCAGCCCACTTTTCACCTCTAGTCGAGTCCTAAACAGGTTGAACTGCCTGATTCAACCCTGGAGATCTTGCCTGTCATTTTTCCTTTTTTTTTTTTTTAAATTTTTTTTAATGTTTTATTTCTGAGAGAGAGAGACAGCATGAGCAGGGGAGGGTCAGAGAGAGAAGAAGATACAGAATCTGAAACAGGCTCCAGGCTCTGAGCCGGCTGTCAGCACAGAGCCCAACGTGGGGCTCGAACCCAAGAATCGTGAGATCATAACCTAACCCAAAGTTGGACGCTTAACCGACTGAGCCACCCGGGAGCTCCTCCTTTTTCCTTTTCCCAAAATCCACCTCTTTCCCTGACCCTGCTGCTTAGCTGGGAGTCCTACAAGCTCAGCATGACTTCCGGCCCGCAAGGCAGATAAGCCAATGCAGTTGTTTCCCTCTGGGCCTGACTTGAAATGTGTTAACACTAAGTTTGTATACAGCTTTTGACCAGATAGGTCTGATGATTTAGTGGGAAAAGTATAGGATTCAGAATGAGATCAACTGGTTTCAAACTTCTGCCCTATGCCTCTAAGCCAGATTACCTGAAGCAAGTTACTCTTACTATCTCTGAGAAGGAGCCATCGCCTGCCTTGTGAGGATGTGCGGATGATTGTGTTTGGGCGCATGTGGAAAGTACTTAGCCCAGCGCCCAGCACAGAGTAGCCATTATGTGGTGGTTCCCCTCCCCGCTCCTTTCCCCCTTACCTGTTGTCAGTACTGGGCTTCGCTGGAAGGAGGAGGAGTGAGATCTTGAACATGGCATATATAGAGACACTGCATTTCATTATCTCCGTTGAGTGTCTATCCCAAATGATGTAAATACTTTATCTCCCTGTTGTTGAGCTTTACAGTGTGTACAGTGGAAATACCCATTAGGATCGCCAATGAAACAGCCCCCTGCAGAAACTAATCACATGGTAGTCTATTGTTCACACAGGCATAGCGTTTGAGAATTCTGAGTTGCCAGTTTTTTCTCTGAATGTAGTCTTACTGTTCCCATGAAAGAGTTATGTTCCGTTTAAAAATAGTCTCTCAAATTCTTATTTTGAATTATTTTCTATATTAAAAATTTTTTTTTTAATTTTGAGAGAGAGAGTGTGCCCGCATGCATGTGTCAGGGAGGGTGAGAGAGAGGGAGACACAGAATCAGAAGCAGGCTCCAGGCTCTGAGCTGTCAGTGCCCCAATGCAGGGCTCGAACTCACAAACCGTGAGATCATGACCTGTGCCGAAGTTGGACGCTTAACCGACTGAGCCACCCAGTTGCCCCTTTTTACTTCTGCTTATATTTGTAATCGCTTTGAAACCAACTTATCAGACATGAAGCAGCTGACAATATACTGTTGTGACTTTACAAACTCAAACTCAAAGGGTAAATTCAGTTGACTCTTTCTGAAACTTTCTTATTTCATTGCATCTGAGATGCATTTCCCCCCCATGTCAGCATCTAGAAATTGGGATGTATCTAATAGGCTATGGCCTGTTGTAGTTTAACTGGCTTCTTTTCTTTCTTGGCTGTACATATAAAAAATAATGAAAGACGTCTTAGGTTTTGTGATATTTTGTTCCAATGCTGTAATCTCTATAGCCATTGAAGGCATCTCATTTCTTCCCCCAAGTCATTATTTTTAATTGCCATGGTTTATTTTATAGTAAGGAATGAGCTGGAACAGTCTCGGGAGGTCAGGGAGTCTGCAGAGCAGGAAACTGCTGTGCAACATGGATGCCGTGTCACCATGACACCAAGATAAATGGTCCTTTTCAGCCAGGAAATTGGCCCGGTTGGTCAGTGAGTTCTAGCTCGGCAGTTCTCAGAGCGTATGGTGTGCAGTCCTTTCACCAGGGAAGTTCATTAAAACACACATTCCTGGGCCCCTGCAGTTTCCACGTAGTAAGTCTGGAAAGGGGCCTGAGAATTTGCATTTTCAACAAGTTGTCAGGGGATGCTGCTACCGCTGGTCCAGGACCACACTTTTGAGACTGTTCTTTCTTATTCCCTTGGCTGGCGGAGCACGTCCCTTAGTTAATAGCTTCTAGAGTAAGGATGGGTGGGAAGTAGATTGTTTGAGATGATGTATGTCTGAAAATATCTTTATTCTTTGTACAGAATTCTGGGCTGTAAATAATTTTGAAGATCTTGCTCCATTGTCTTTTAGGTGCCAGAGTTGCTCTTGGGAAGTCCAGAGGCGTTCTAATTCCTGATCCTTTTTGTGTGTGGCTTGTTCATTTCTCCTTAGAAGCCTGTCGAGTCTTCTCTTTGTCTTTATTTAGTTTTGACAAATGTCCCGCTGATGTCTTCCATTAGGCTTCTTTTGATTCATTGTTTTGAGTGTTTTGTGAGCCCTTTCAATCTGACAGTTGTAGTTCTGGGAACTTTTCTTGAGTTGTTTTGTGGATGATTTCCTCTCTCTGTTTTCTCTGTCCTTTTTCTGAGTATGGGGCCTCTTGAACTGCTTCTCTAATTTTATCTTGTCTCTCATAGGTTCCATATTTTTCTTTTTGGTTTACTCTTCGGTAGATCTCCTCGTCTTTATTTTCCAACCCTTCGGTTGAGGTTTTCATGCCCCGTTTTTATGGCATTCTGTTTTTTCATGGATACAATACAGCTTCTTGTATCCCTGAGGGTATTAGTGACACATTTGTGCTTATTTCTCGTTTTCTTCTCCCTACACAGTCTCGTTGCCTTCGGGTCTCTCCCTCCATTGGCTTTGACCCTGTCTGTTGCCCATATTGGAAACTTACCTTGGGTTTCTGGCAGACCTTGCTTATCTCAAACTGTTCTGAGTGGGGGGAGTGAAAGCCGATTGGAAGTTGTGACTGTGAGGGCAGGGCTTGTAGGCGCAGAGGTCCGTTGAGGGTGAGCCAGGTGTGCTCTCTATTAGGAACCTTTGATTTTAGGATCCCTGCTTCTTTCCTCCTGGCTGGTCATTTTCTTCTAGGAAGAGTCTTCTGTTCTCCTACCGAGAGGCTGAGGGCCTGGAAGCAGTGTTCTGGGAACCAGATAGGAGAAGAGGACAGGGTGCTCTCTGCCCAGCAGTCTTTCTGCGTTTAGGTGCTGCCCCTTCCCCCCTCCTGGTGTAGAAGCCCTGCTCACTTGGGCTAGTTGTCTCCCTGCGCCCCCCCCCCCCCCAGAGACCCTTTGTGCTGCCCTCGCAAGAGACCACTGGGGGGAAGCACGCAGGAGGAAGGGGCGCAGGAGGAAGGGGCGTAGGAGCAACGGATCCTCCGGCTGCTGCTCTGACCGCTCGCATTCTTTCTTCTTTATTTTTTTCCCTTTTGAGGGTTAAGTGCTGTAAATTGGGTAACTCCTCATTGTCCGTGGCTGCCTTTGAGACTTGACATGCTTGGGTCGGCTAAGTCTGTGACTGCCTGCATTCCTGATTCCAAGATTGCATTGTTACATTTCTTGGGCTGTCTCTCTGTGCTTCAGAATTTATGTCTTTTTTTTTTTTTTTTTTTAAATCCATTCACTGTAGTTTTACTGTGGTGTGCAGGGAGCAAACTTAGATGCGTGCATTGCATCTGTCATAATCTCTACGGTTCTGTTCATGGGGCTCGAACCCACAAACTGTGAGATCATGACCTGAGCTGAAGTTGGACACTTAACTGATGGAGCCACCCAGGCACCCCTGTAATTCATTCTTTTAATTTAGAAGTCTGAATAACTTACTTTTGTCAAATCTCATAAAAAATCAGTTGGAGGGGCGCCTGGGTGGCTCTGTCAGTTGAATGTCCGACTTCGGCTCAGGCCATGATCTCGCAGTTTGTGGGTTCGAGCCCCATATCAGGCTCTGTGCTGACAGTTCAAAGCCTGGAGCCTGCTTCGGATTCTGTGTTTCCCTCTCTCTCTGCCCCTCCCCAGTTCGCATTCTGTCTCTCTCAAAAATAAATAAACATTAAAAAAAAAATTTTTTTAAGTCGGTTGGAAATCAAGACTTCCAGATGAAACATTGGCTTTAGTGCCTTTATTTCACCTCTAATAAACTGACACAGAGGAAGAGAACAGCAGACCCAGAGAAGAGACGTGGGTTTACCTGTCACTTTTCCTTGACCTCATCATTCCCGTCTTTTCATGTGTTTCTCCCACAGAGGACTGTGCTTCAGCTGATGCACTCCAAGAGCGAGGTGGTGCGGCAGTACATGGCCCGGCTCGTCAACGCCTTCGCGTCCCTGGCAGAAGGTAGAGCATCAGCTTTTCCTCCCAGAGAACAGCTAGGTCTTATTAATGCATTTCATTCCTTTGAAATGGATGTTCCTCTTCATGTTTCTTAAAGACGCTCTGTGTTCCCTCAATTTATTCCTGTCCAGTATATCTAAGGTGTTTTGTGCAAATTGCTAAGTTTATGTCTGAGCAAATTTTGATGGTTTTAGAGTTTACTTTATAAGCCTTCTGGTTTTATTTTTATAAGCTTTCTGGTTTTGTAGCCATAGTATTTCAGTTGCTTTCAAGTATATAACAGGTAATGCATCTTCTATAGTTTTCTGCAAAATAAGGTTGAGTGAAATAATCAAAGCTGATCCCAATAAGCACTGCATGATTTCCTTCAAAAGAGTGTAACCTCCAGGCACCAGGCCAGCTCAGTTGGTGGAGTGTGTAACTCTTGATCTTGGGGTTGTGAGTTTGAGCCCCGTGTTGGGTGGAGAGATGCTTAAAAATAAAATCTTTATTTAAAAAAAGCCTATAACCTCTTAAACCAAGAGGATTCGAAAATTCCAAAGATAATACACACCAAAGCTGAAGTCAAAATGATTTACAGGGTGCCATTATCTTCCATATGTTCTACTTTGTTTCAGCTTTTTAGAATGTGAATAAAGGGAGTTTTCAAATTATGAATAGATGATACTCCAAACATTTGTTCACTCATTCATTTGCTTGTTCTCCCATCTATTTAGCAGGCGTTTATCATAAGTGAGGGTATGAATTCATGTCATCTGTATCAAGACACAAGTCTGTAACAGGCTGGTGATAGTTCAGGGATTATTGTAGGATCCCAGGTACGGTTTCCAACTCCTTCTCCAGGCCACGGCTATGTCTAGAAGGAACAAGGAGTGTGCCAGAAATCATTACTGCTTGGTTGCCTCTATTATAAAGACTAAGGGGCTCATAACATAGATTCCTTACCCTCTTTCTCCTTATAGATCTGACTTTGGGTTCAAGATTTCAGGTAAATAAAAGAGCTCCCCACAAAAACATAGCAATGATTTCTGTGTAGATTACAAAAGGAGTGGTTTTCTCTTCGTTAGATAGCTGGTTGGATCAAACCAACTTTGCAGAAAAAAATATGTTTTAAGTTTTTCAGAACCTAAAATTACCCAAACTCCACGTATGTCACGTGCAAAGTGTTCATCGAAAGTGGTTTTGGAGCATGAACCTAACACAAGATAAATTCTTCCACTTGTGCGTCTCTGGCTGTATTATTAGGTCGTCTCTACCTGGCCCAGAATACAAAGGTGCTGCGGATGCTGGAGGAAAGGCTGAAGGAGGAAGACGAGGACGCCGTCACCCGGGAGAACGTTCTCGGGGCCTTGCAGAAGTTCAGCCTCAGGTGCGGACCGTGCATTGGGTCATGGTGGCTCCCAACAGTTAGGCGTAGCCACAGTTTCGTCCCAAGAGCAGCCAGAGGGGCATATGACATTTTCAGTTAACATTGAGGAGAGGATGGGCGACTTTCCAAGAGAGAGCTGGAAAGCCTGTCTCCTGTCCTCGAATCCATCCTGCTCAGAAAGCGCTGTCATGGCCTCCTCACAAATGTTAGCTGGGCGGCCGGGGCCGGACTGTGCCCTGGGCCATGTGCCGGGGGCAGAGATGCATACTCAGAGCTCAGCTCACAGTGGCTCACAGCCCCGCTGTGCGCGTGAGCGAGTGGCACAGTGGCTGTGGCGGCTATTTCCATGGAAGGCGGGCGGAGCCCCCGCTCTCCGGTCCCTCCCTCCCAGCGGCCCATCCGGAGCTTCCGTCTGGACCCTGTTATGACTAGGAGCTTGTAGCTACCTGGAGCTTTTTTTTTCCCCCATTAACAGCCTTACTAAGGCCTACTTGCAGAGCACAGAATTCACCCCTTTGAAATGCACCATTCAGTTATATTTTTAGTGTATTTATGGAGTTGTGCAGCCATCACCACAAGCTAACTTTAGAACACTTCCATCACTGCAACGAAACCTCCTATCCACTTCCAGTCCTCATTCCCACCCTCAGCCCCAGGTAACCACTGATTTGCTTTTTGTAGAGTTACCCATACTGGACATTTTAGATGAGTGGGATCCTATAACGTGTCTGTTGTGACTGGCTTCATTCACTCGGCATCAGTTTTTGAGCTTCATTCGTAGCTTCGCACGTATCAGGACTCGGTTCCTTCATACTGCTGAGTAACATGCCATTTTGTGGACAGAACACATTTTGCTTCTCTACTCATCAGATGACAGATATCTGGATTGTTTCTGCTATTTGTCCAACATGCATAATCCTCTTATGAACATTCGCCTACAAGCCTTTCTGTGGACACATGTTTTCCTTCCTCCTGACACGGTGTCTGGGAGTGGAATCGCTGAGTCATATGGAATTCACGAGGATCCCCTCGTGACCACCTCACTTTCTCTCGGGCTTAAGAAGAATTCTCAGCCCTTTCTGACCACCAGCCCTCTTCTGGACATACTTTCTTCCTGTCAAATGTGTTTAACATTTTTTTTTTTATTAGAGAGAGTGAGGGAAGGAGAAAGGCAGAGGATGAGAGAGAGAACTGTGGTCAACATTTGATTGGCACTTTCTAGTAGCCCAAAGCCTGCGAAGTGACTTATTCTTTTTTTTTCCCCCCTAAAGTGACTTATTCTAAGTGTGTGTGGCTTGTGAGGGAAACCGGTAGGTTGTTAGTTCCTACTATTTGCCAGGTCTCTGCCAATGGAAGTTTCTCGTTCTAACTATGTGAATGGAGAAGATCTAGTAATATCCAGTTGCTATTTTCCTCAGATCATACGAACACTATGTTTCTCTTTGCTCATAAAGATAATTTAGCCTATTGTTGACTGTATTTGGAAAATTTTTAGAAATTCAGTGACTAGAGTTAAGTAACAGAGATAAGATATAATGGAAAAATATGTCTTCCTGGTAATACAGTTTCTTATTGCCAGTTTTTTCTTGTCCTTCAAACAGTAATTTAAGCTTCTCTGTTCTGGAAAGATGCTTAATGTTCTTGCATTTGTCTGGGGTCTTTACAATGAATGCAGAGAGTTAGGAT
Source organism: Hyaena hyaena (assembly GCF_003009895.1). Classification (NCBI taxonomy): domain Eukaryota; kingdom Metazoa; phylum Chordata; class Mammalia; order Carnivora; family Hyaenidae; genus Hyaena; species Hyaena hyaena. The sequence goes on along the minus strand of NW_024080721.1, from coordinate 2,307,647 downwards.
TACCAAGAGTGTGGCCTTCATTGTATTCTAGTAAATTTCACTGAGGTGGTGAGTGTGGTGTTTAAGAATAGCACAGATGGGCACCTGGCTGGCTCAGTCAGTAAAGTATGTGACTCTTGATCTTGAGGTTGTGAGTTCGAGCCCCACACTGGGTGCAGAGTTTACTTAAAAATAAAATCTTAAAAAAAAAAAAAAAAAAAAAAAGAAGAGCACAAACAGATACTGTCCCAGGTAGGAGTTTTACCATAACCTGCTCACTAGGAGGTGTGCAGTGGTGGTTCCTTCATGGTGTTTTCATTTTCGAAGAATTTACATGACTTCCTGGAGATACCGTTATGCCTAATCCCCTCAGTTCTTCAGGCTGGCATGAAGACATTCACCATAATACACTTTGATGAGGTGTTGGATTTTGTAAGCTTTCATACCTGGACTTTGGGTGGAAAATCATTCTGTATAAATTACATTACCCACATCACTAAACTACCTGTGGTTATAGAGCCCTGAATCAAAATGGGATTGAGCTGGTCATCTGCTTTTCTTGAATTTCACACAGCTCAACTGCCTCTCTGGACTAGGGTTTACTAAAAACCTATTTATTGATGATGCACTATTCCTATGGCCGTCTCCTGGGTCAAGTAGACCAAAAGCTATCAATACATATTTATGGAATATTGGAGGTAATATTCTGCTAATTTTAAATATTGAAAAAGAAACTTTCAAAGTAGGAGGCCTCCTGACTACCTTTTTCCTGTCTGAGCCCTGAGCAGTACCCTCGAAAGGGAAAGGAATTTGTTGTTTCAGCTGTGCAGGTCTAACAACAAAATACCCTTCAGAGTCTGTACCTTCTGCACAGTTTGTTCTGCTAGGCATGCACATCACCACGTACTCGTGCAGGGAACGTTTCTGGACAGCTTTAGTTGACCTGTAGGCTTTTGCATCCTAGGCGCCCACTGCAGACGGCAATGATTCGAGATGGCCTCGTCTTCTGGCTGATTGATATCCTGAAGGACCCCGACTGCCTGTCGGACTATACGCTGGAGTACTCGGTGGCTTTGCTCATGAACCTCTGCCTCCGGAGCACAGGTCTCGTAGCAAACCCCCCCCCCCATCCCCCATCCCTCTGGCTCGGGTATGAACCCAGACCACCACCCAGCCTGCTGTGGTTTGCCTTTAGTCTCCCTCATAGAGAACTGAAACAGAAATAGGGTATAAAACATTTCCGACTAGTTATACAGCTGGTGAATCCCTAAAGCCAAATACCTTGCTGGCCTTGGAAATAACATTTTATGTGTATACAGTACCTCCATTAAGAGGAAATTAAAATAGTTTATATTTTTCTTCACTTTCACTGCACTATTCAAAGGCAGGAAATTAAGAATTCTGATCCATTCTATCCTGAGACAGAGAAGTATGTTTCTAGGATTCTGCAGGGTTAAGTCGGCACAGCAAGGATGCCAGACCAGGCTCCCTGCTCCTCACCACAGCCTCACAGTTTCCCCACGTCACCCCCCTGAGATGGGATTTTCATGCGCACATCTCAGCCCATTTGATCAGTAAAGGTAGTGATCGCAGCTTTTCTACAGGTTCCATCCCATGAAATGATCCGTTACCTGGGAAAGAAGAAGTTTCTGTAGAAGTGCCAGGTCTGGCCTGTGGCTGAAGTCAGTCTGAGCAGCCCCAGTTTGGGGAGAAGAAGGTCACATGGCTAAATAGTGCAGGGGTATTTGTTAGAAGCTTCCTTGCCCTCAGATGCTTTGTAATCTGCACCGCCTGTGTGTTGTTGACTGACTAAATATTACTTCAGTCTTCTCTTAAAAAACAACATATGCAGATATCCCAGCTTTAAAACATTCATCAGATCATAATCAGCTTTTCTTATTATCATCAGTTTATTGCTGTGATTGTTACAATGACGTTTGGATTTGCTAAAACACCTGTATGAGTTTTATGATGCTGGTGTGTGTGCCTGGGAGGCAGAACGTTGCCCCGTAATATATCGTGCGCTCTCGGACACGAATAGCTCTGTGCGCTACCTGTGCCGCTGTCCCCGAGCCCTCGGAGTGTACGTTCCTTCGTGCTGCATCACCTTTGACAGACATTAACAATCGCTAAGAAACCCCAGGAGGAAGATACTGAGGCCCAGATTGGTTAAGTGACTCACCCAGGGTCACACAGTTCATAAGCAGAGGACCCAAGATATGTTTTCACGTCTGCCTGGCTTGAAAGTGTACTTCTGAGCTTAGACATGACATGTTTTGTTCCTTTGTCTTTTCTAAAGGGAAGAACATGTGTGCCAAGGTGGCAGGCCTGGTGCTGAAAGTTCTTTCGGATCTGCTCGGCCATGAGAACCACGAGGTACAGGCTGGCGCCGCTAGCCCTGGGCTTGGGGGGGTGCTGGCCAGGTTAGTGAGTGCATGCTCCCCCCTCCAAATTCTGCAGCTGGGAAGCCGGAAATCGATCCCCCACTCCTCAGTTCCTGTCTCCTGCCATCGCAGGTCCCTGCCAGCTCCCCGCCAGGCCTTATCCTGCTCGTCACCCACCCTGCTTCATTCTATCCCACCCTGACTCTCCCCAGGGTGGGTTTAATCTACGTCTGTGGACATGTATGCGGCCTGAAAATGTAGTTAATATTGTGGGGTGCGTGCATAATCGTGTAAATAGTACTGTGCTCCAAATCTCATTCTCTTCTTACCTTTTCACTGTGTTTTCAGGACTTTTCTGTGTTTGTATACATCTTGTTCCTTAACTCTCACTGCTGCAAAACAGCCCCTGTTTGCGGCACCCCCTACCGGTCCCCCGGGCTTGTCTACCTCAGTTACCTCCAGCTCTCAGTGTACCTCCGCCACAGGGTCCTCAGTGCCGTCGCCGCACTGGCCCCTGGGGTGCAGATGCTTCGTCACTGCTGGCTCACCCCACATGCAGTCCCAGCTCCGAGTCCCGCCATGTTGTCTCTCAGAGTGGCCGTCCCAGCTCCTGCCATCCCCCGTGGCCTCCCCACACTGAGGGATTTTCTGTCTTCTAACCCGTGCGCCACAAACCCTTTTTTAATAAAGTAGAGCTCTTGATAAACTAACAGAAACTTATAAACAGAACAAATATTCTCTAACCTGCTTTCTGTAGATGCCTGTGCAGAGACTGGGACATCACTTTGCCCCTGAAGCCAAAATCTCAACAAAACCCTGGCCTCTCTAGCCAGATCAGGGCCGGGGTGTCTCAGCCAGATCAGGGCCGGGGTGTCTCAGCCAGATCAGGGCCGGGGTGTCTCAGCCAGATCAGGGCCGGGGTGTCTCAGCCAGATCAGGGCCGGGGTGTCTCAGCCAGATCAGGGCCGGGGTGTCTCAGCCAGATCAGGGCCGGGGTGTCTCAGCCAGATCAGATTCAGTCTGTCTTAGCGGTACAGGTCTGAGAACCGCTAGTCAGAGCGAGGCACTTAGTTTCCCTGTGTCCGTGCCTGTTTCATTCCTTCTGTTCATTTCTCACTTTACACCTTACAGTCCCTGGGCCCACCAGCTGAGTGACCCCGGCTGCTTCAGCTAGTGAGGGTTCAGTGGTTGTTACAGTGTGTTCTGTGCTTTTTATATTTTCAGATCAGGACCTCTTAGCTCCTTCTAGACTCCATTCTCCATTTTATTCAACAGCGAAGGCGGGTGACACCTGTGGGAAATAAATTCTGTCTCCAATAATAGCTGTTGGTTTCGGGTGTTGACCCCAGTACGTTACCTCTGAGAACAGAATAGACCAAAGGATTTAAATCTTGTAATTGTTGCGAATCGCAACAGAGGGATTTCCCAGTTTACCTTGAAGATGAGCTGGGAAATCCCCCTGTACACACGGTAGAGCCTAGAAATTGTTTGCCACACAAACAAATGCTCCGTGTGTGTCCTGTGTGAGATAGTCTGGGTCTTGAAAAACAAAACCCAAGAGCCATAAAGAAAAAGATGAGTATATTTGACTCTGTAAACAGTAGACTTTTTTGATATGGAAAAAGAGGCCATGATAAGAGTCAAAGGACAAATGATACCCTAAGAAAAAAATTTGCCTCACCCGGGACAAGAGTTCACTATCCCTTATATATATGAAGAGCTCCTATAAATTGGTAAATACAAGTCAGAAGAGGGTAAAGGGCACACGGGGGCAGGTTACAGAACAGGAAGTCTGGATGACCAGTGTTGCCAGTGGTCAGGAAAATGAAAGTAAGAACAACCATAGGACGCCGTTTCTTATCCTTTTTACCCATTAGATTGGCAAAGATTAAGAGATTTTCAAGGCCAGCACCAGGAAAGAATGGTGGGAAATGAGCCCTTCCCCACCGCTGCGGAGACAGTGTAGCACAAAATCTACTCAGATGGGAGCTCCCATTCATCAGCCACCTGCCATGTACCATGGCCCGTGTGGCCTGATGTTGGGGTTACCTGTGTGAGTAAAACATGGGTCCCGTCCTTGGAGAGCTCACAATAGGGGAAACAAGTATACATATAAAAATATACTGAATCCAGTACAGTAGTGGGGGATATGCAGGAAGCAGAGCGGAGCGAGGGGGCGTGGGGTGGGGCCGGAAGTAGTGTGCGACGTGTGCAGTGTAAACTTCACGGTGGCAGGAAGAGGGCAGCAGGGGGTATGATAGTGAGGCCAAACCTCGAAGGATCCCGTGTGCTGTACTGAAGAGTTAGGACTTTCCAGGTAGGCTCTTGGGAGGGTTTCCGAGGTAGGAAGAGGGATGATTTGGCCCATGTTGTAGAATTTTGGCAACGATAGGATTGTTGGACTGAAGTGTGAACATCAAAAGCAGAGAGAAGCCCTTTGGGAGGATCGATGTCGCCCAAGTCATGGAGGATGTCTCAACAAGGACAGTGGCAGCGTGTGTGGAAAAGAAGCATTCCTATCAAAGGCAGCTTGGAGACTCAACACTGGAGAGCAGGGGCGAGAACATTTGATGATGATTGTCGTGGTTCTAGGCTGAATGATCAGGATGACAGTTAAGCAGTGGAATATAGCAGGAGGGAGCTTTGCGAGCCAATGATGAACTTGGGTTTGAACTCTCAGTTGTAGCCGTCACTGGGACATGCAGTGGAGATATCTGTCCTTCGGAAACATGCATCCTGGAGCTCAGGGAGATGGTGATGCTCACCCTCCTCGCTAGCCACATGGTTCTCAAGTGGGGTGATCGAGCACTGGTTGTACAGTATTGGACAACTTGTAACTGACTGCTTTTTCTCCCCTTAAAGATACAGCCGTATGTGAATGGAGCTCTGTACAGCATCCTTTCTATTCCATCCATTCGTGAGGAAGCAAGGGCAATGGTAAGAAAAGGTGCTTGAGGGGCACCTGGGCGGCTCAGTTGGTTAAGCATCTGACTCTTGACTACGACCTAGGCCATGATCTCATAGGTTCATGAGTTTGAGCCCCGCATCAGGCTCTGCGCTGACAGTGCAGAGCCTGCTTGCAATTCTCTGCCCCCGTGTCATCTGTCCCTCCCTTACTCATTCTGTCTCTGTCTCTCTCAAAACGTAAATAAACATTTTTTTAAAAAAGGGAAAGAGAGGGGCTCCTGGGTGGCTCAGTCAGTTAAGCGTCCAACTTCGGCTCAGGTCATGATCTCACGGATCGTGGGTTCGAGCCCTGTGTCGGGCTCTGTGCTGACAGCTCAGAGCCTGGAGCCTGCTTCAGATTCTGTATCTCCCTCTCTCTCTGACTCTCCCCTGCTTATGCTGTCTCTCTCTCTCCCTCTCTCTCTCTCTCAGAAAAAAAAAGGAAAAAAAACGTTAAAAAAAAATTAACAAGCACTCAAAAAAAAAAAAAGGAAAGAGAATGTGCTTGAGAAATTTGTAAGCTTTGATCAGTGCCACAGTTCAGAAGCTGTTAGAGGTCTGAGCCTAGGCCCCGTGGCTTGCACGTAGCTTATGAGCTCCCTGGAATTGTACGCCAGCAATGTATTTGCACTTTTCTGGAGAGGGAATCTGGAGCTTTTATCAGACTCTCAAGGGATCCCTAACTCCTAAATCTTAAGAACTACTGGGTTAGAAAGTTCCCAGCAGGCTTAGTTTTTGAAAAGTTATAGACTTCTTTTTTCAGTGATTCATTTTAATTTGGGGCTTTAGGAATGCCTGCGATTTCATAGTAGGAGGAGCTTAGCAGGAAGACTGTGACATGGAGAAGGTATCCCGGAAAGTCCCCCACAGGAGGGCTGGGGGGCTGGCGGCAGGCGTGAGCAGCGGCGCGGCACTAACTCTGGGAGCCTGCAGACCCCGCTGTCAGCAGCTGAGTGGGACAGACGCTCTGGTGAAGATGACAAACCTGTCTGGTTCCTGGTGTGGTTGGTAAATAGTGAATTCAATACTTGATGTGTTTACGTTAGTGCTTTATTGGAAGTAAGTATAAAACAAGTTTCAGGTGATTAGCATCGTTTGTGTTGACAAGCGTTTCTGGATCTATGCAGCAAAGCCACTGGGGTTTTGTCCTTTTCCCCATTACGTGTGGAACTAGCTTAACAGTGTGCATATTAAATGCCACAGTGAAGGGATTAAATACATTTCCACAGTCAAAACACAGGCCAAATTCAGTTTGGGACTAATGAAACATGGTTCTTCCACTTGATTTTGCTTACTTAGAAGAATTGCTCAATCTCCTAATTAGCCGTCTAAAATTACATCAACAGCTATGCCAGAGATAAAAACTCAATTAGGAACCATTCTGTGTGGTCACACTAAACAATGGAGCTTAATTTATTGCTTTGGGGGGAAAAGATGATTTCAGCACAGAACAGGGAAAAATGAACTTGATTAAATAAATTCTGCACTGTGGCCCTTCTGGTGAGAGGAACTCTCAACCAAGGGCGAAACCAAGGAAGAAAACATGTAGGCTGAGGAAAAAAGAAGGTCCTGTGGATCAGACAGCCTGTAAGGCAGCTTGGAGGAGGGACGTCCAGGACAAGGGGCTGGGAAGGCAGGAGGGCACGGAAGCAAAGGGACAGGGACCAAGTCGAGGGGAGAGACTCGCGGTGATAGGATGAGAGTGTGACCCTTAGAGATCAGCCGGGCCAGAGGGAGAAAATGAAGGAAAGGGACAGTGGCTCCGAGACCTGGACGTCTCACACTTGTGTAACTGGACTCCCGAAAGGAGAGGAGAGAAGAATATGACATCGCAAGAACTCTGTTTTTGCAACCAGGTAAAACATTTGTGTGCTTGCGGAAAGTGACTAAGAAGACATAAAAATTATACCGGCACCCAGTGCTATAATGGTGGTCTTACAGTAACACCCCCCAAGATGGAGGAGAAGATAAATGAGTGCACTGAGGCCCATTTGAACTTCAAGAGGCTGCCACGGTCTGGGACAGGAGTGCAGTGCAGACCAGGAGGGCTGCCCCGCGCCTGTTGCAAAGCCTCCGTGCCCCGGGCTGGAGCAGCTGTTGGCCCTGAAGCTCTTCCCTGGGATTTAAACCCCAGCCAGGCATTCTGCCTGGGCTCGAGCAGACTCCTGCCTCTTGGTACCCTCTTCTCTTGACTCAAAGACTAACCAGAGTTGTTCTTCCCTTCCAGACCACTCCTTCATGTTCTCCTCTGTGCACTTGCCTGTCTCTGCCTCTCTGTTAAATGTTACTGTTCTCGAAGGTGCTGTCACCTAGAACCTTGTTTATTCCCTTGGCCTCAGCTGCCAGATCTCTCTTCTGAGCCACAAATCCCTTCCAAACACAGCAAGCACAATCTTAACCATTTAAGTAGGCTTTATGCCCACTCAGGGCTTGAACTCACAACCCTGAGATCAAGACCTGAGCTGAGATCAAGAGTCAGACGCTTCACCGACTGAGCCACCCATTCTCCCCTTAACCATTTATTGAGCATCTATTATGTACCAGCACTTGGACTGGATGCTATTTTATACACACACACACACACACACACGCATGCACGCATGCACACACACACATATAATATACTATAAAGTATATACTATACATACTATATATAAATATGTTATATATACTATATACAGAGAAAAAACTATATATATATATACACACACACACACAAACACATATATAGTTGAATGCAATTGACATATTTACATAACCAACACCCAATTACATTCTTTACCTTTTAAAGGTTTCATGTTAACTAGAGTTGTTGTCATCCCTTTTTTCTAGTTGAGGACACAGGGTAGGAGGAACTAAGTAACGTGATCAAGGTCACACTGTTAATTCATGAGACGGCTCGGATTCCAATCCAGACTTAACCTTCCGGAAGGTCATGCCCTTCTCTAGACAATGGGAACTCACCATATTCAAAACTGCTCTTGGCACTTCTTTGATTCAGTTAGAGCCATTGACTCCAAACAGGCCTACATTGAAAGTGGGAAATATTCTCTCCTTTATCTGAAAAGTCCAGGCAGAAGCATCAGGCAGAGCTTGATCAGGGCTCATGTGTTACTGGATCCATTTCTCTCTCAAGACCTCTGGACTCTGCTTCCTCTATGTTGGGTTCATTATTAGATACACTTTCCTCTTGTGGCAAGAAACCCTCATCAGCTCCAGCTGTACGTGCTCATTCAAATGCCTCAAGGAAAGAGGAAGGCAGGGAAACATACCTGTGCTAAGTCAGTGTCTTACATTTCCCTGCAGTTCTGTTAGTCAGTATTCAAAGTTCTGATATCAGTGTTTTGTAAGAAAGTAAGTATTACACAATGTGGGGACTTTATAATTCTTTTGATAGAAAAAGAATAATAGCTGTTTAAAAAGAGGTTCCATTCGTTTATTTCTCTAAGCGTATGGCTTTACTCTTCATTTTGTCTCTGAAACCCAGAAGGAAGTGTATAAATGTAGAGAAATCACAGGACAGAAATTACCTCCCAAAACAACATATTGCCCAAATTACAGAAAATACTTATGCATTTAAATTTTACAATAGTTTTTTTTTAATTTATGTATTATCAGAGTATAGTTGACACACAGTGTTCTTTCAGTTTCAGGTGTACACTCATTGCTCATCAGAACAAGCAGTCACCATCTGTCACCATACAGCATGATTACAGCACTATTGACTGTAGTCCTGATTTATTCTTTATCCCTATGACAACTTACTTATTTTACAGCAGGTAGTTTGTATCTCGTAATCCCCTTTACCTATTTCACCCATTGCTTCACCTCCCTCTGGCAACGCCCAGTTCTCTGTACAATAGGTTTTTTTGTTTGCTAAATGTTGTATAATTAGGTCAGATAGCCAACCAAGAAGAAAGTAATTTCACTGTGAATTGTAAAAAATAAAAAGAATGTTTAGTACTGAGCAGAGGATTTTTATTGTGTATATCCCTTCCCTCCTGCCAAAGGCTTTTCATTGTGTGGTTGTTGTTTTTTTTTTTAATTAGGTGAAGCTATTCTGTTGAAAACTGGTTTTCCCCTACAAAAACACTAAAATATTAACTCTTACTCTTTCTAATGCCCCTAGGGAATGGAGGACATTCTTCGCTGCTTCATCAAAGAAGGCAGTGCTGAAATGGTCCGCCAGATCGAATTTATCATCAAGCAGCTTAATTCAGGTCCGTTCAAAGCAAGAAGCTATCATCTACCTTTTGCATCTTTTCACATGTGCCAGAAAGATACGTGGGCTTTCTTAGGAGGGCTTGTCATATCTTTAAGGGAGGTGGGGAGACCCAACTGAGCCCACCGACAAGGTAGTCAGACTGTCCCAGGATCAATGATCTTTCACCACACTTTAGGCTTAGAGTCAACAAAAAGAATTCAAAAGTAATCACAGAAACCGTGCTCTACCATTACATTCTCTTTACGTGGACCCCCTGCTCCGCATTCTTCCCCCATTTCATACGGCTTCTCCGGGGGTCCCAGGGTCTGATAAGGAGACCAATGGCGACCTCCCTGGCACCACCACAGAAAGTGTCACTCTCGCACGTACGTTCACACTTTCAAGAAAAATTAATGTTGCCCGCTGGTTCCATGGGAGGAGGTGGTCCTCTTTCTCTCCAGCTTTCTCCGTTACCGTGACAGTCGACAGCCATGGTAAGCAGGAGAGGAAGGTGCAGGGAGCCTTGGGTGGGACCAGGATGGAAGAGACTAGCTCTTTCTATGGACTCCTGACACCTTGACCCTGACTCGTACCCGTGCCAGAGGCACCCAGCTGTCCACCTCACTCAAAGTCCAAGTGCACAGATCTGCTTACAACATGAGTGAAGGTGAAGAAATGAATCTCCTGATCTCTACTCCCAAGTTAGCAGCTTGACCAAGGCCAAGAAACAGGGAGCTACCTGAAGCCATTCACTGGAGGAAGCCATAAGCTGCTCAGGGTTCGCAGCCTGGGCCGCACGCGGCAGTCACCTGAGAGATTTGAGAGTCCCCAAGGCAGCACCCCATGCTAGCGAAGTCAGAAGCTCTGGGGGAACCCCAGAGGTGAATAGTGTTTAAAGCTCCCAGGTGCTCCCGCATGCAGCCGGGGTGACGGGTCCCTGCTTCTGAAATGGAGAGGCTTGAAAAGGGGACGTTAGAGGCTCCTGGTCAGCAGGAAACGGTGGGGAGCCAGTGAGATGGGCGCTCCCTCAGGCTGGGGTGCATTTCCATCTGGACGCCACCCTTCCCCCCCCCAGCCCTCCGCACCCCCCCGCCCCCCTGCGCCGGGCTTTTACAAAGCAGAGATGATCCATCCCAAGTTCAGGTGCACAAGGAGTAGACCTTTACTTTCTGCCTCAGCTGCATTTCTGACTTGGAGCCCCCAGTCTGCTGGGCAGACATGGCTGCAAAATATACTTCCTCCCTCGCCTGCTCTGGGCGTGAGAGAGGCCAGTGTTTGGAAAGGAGGGAGGCCTCCCTCCCAGGCCAGCAGGGGTCCTCTGTGGCTTCGGGTCACCTTTGGGCCAGGAATCTTCTTCAAGGCTGGCTTTGTGTTTCAGTCTGTCAAGACCCATGCGCCTCCGTTTTCTTGTCAGTCTCCCCTCCTTCCTGGCAGCCAAGACACAGGGGTGGTCCCCCTTGCTCTCTGGCCCCAAACCGTCTCTTTGTCTTACTACGTAAAACCAGCCCTTGCTTGAGCTAACACGCTGAAGAATGTGAAGAGGGAGGGCCTGTTGACATATCCGTGAGGGATGTGCTTTGTCAAGAAGCTATCATGGGTGGAGCTCTCGTATGTTCAGGAAGGGCTTGAGATACACCTGCTTTGCTCAGTAAGTTCCAGTTTAAATAATGAGCGTCAAAGAGATTCCTTTTTTTTGTTTTATCTCAAGCACTTCATTTATTCTGTATCCATGGGACAGTGACAGGTCCCCAGAGACCCTATTACTTAGGAGTCTGATACTTTGAAACAAAATTAGAAAGTCATTGAACATTTGAATGGAGGATGAGACATTAGGATGTGGATCATGAGCATCGAGTCAGAATGAATGAGTATACCAGCATCACTACGAAAGCCAGAGAGGGGAGAACTGGACTTTACACCCAGTTCGGACTTCATCCTCAAGTAGACATTAACAGTAGAGTATGAATTAGTAGTAGTTTCCTAGTGTAAGATATGTAAGGTGGTGTTGCCACAATCTTTATTTAGCGTATTGGCTTTCTTGTTCTATTTTAGTAAACATGTAAAACGTGTGTGGGTTTTCATACATTCACGCCCATCCCACTTCACTAGTCCTGTTTTCCTTATAAAGTTTCAAGCTTTCCAAGTACAAAACTTCCAGTGTATTTTAGGAACCTAACCCCACAGGTGGGGAAGGACTGCCCTGGGGAAGCGTAAGGGACATGGCAAGCAGAGGTGACCGCCACAAGCAGCAGCAGGGAAACTCATCAATGACGCCGGCCCTCGAGGAGGGGGCCGGGCAGATACCAGCCACCCCTGACGGCAGAACAGGAGCAGGACAGAGCCAGCGTCCCCAGCTGGGCCGCAGGAAAGGGGGGCACTGGTGGCCCCAAGCACCACGTATGTTAGCTACTGGGGTGAGGGCAGGTGGTCATGCCACAGCCCAGGGAACAGTGTGGGAAGCAGGGCTGATGTCTGCGTCACCCTCGGGAGGAGGAGCTGAGGTTTATAAGGTACTTAAGTTCAGAGGACTGGATTGTTCTGTGGAATAGGAGCGGACTGAACCAACGGGCTCAGGGGAGAGGGTGTGGCTGGACCAGCCTCCCCCCCCCACCCACGTAATGTCTAAGATTCATTTTTAAAAAGTGGGAGGGGGCATTTCTATGTTGGAAAAAGAAATGTCTACCATTGAGGGATCCAGCAGCAACCCCATTTTGGAAGCCACCTTCTTGATAGGCATTTACTGCGGGTGGAACGGAGCAGAGCTCTGTGTGCACGGGGAGGGGACGGAAGTTAGGTGATGGAGCTTCAGCTCAAATGCACAATGGATAATTTCCTCATCTGCAAAGTAGTTTTCTTGACTTAATAGTGTTCCATGACAGCGGTGGGGCCGTGATGGGCATGGAGGCGTGCAAGCCTCTGCGGTGGGGGCAGAAGTCGGTGTCCTGCTGGCCTTGGTCCAGCCAAGCCATTGGAGTCCTTCCCTGTAGACTGAGGGTTGTGTAGGGGACAGTGGGGGTCCCGGGGTTTCTATGTATTCCCTTCTATGAATGGTTTTGGGGTGCTGAGCAGTCTCTTCAAGAATAACCTTTGGCTCCTTTCCTCTTACTTCCTATCTGACTTCCTCTCCTCTTCTCTCAGGCTCTCTTTACTTTCATGTCATCTGTTCAGGAAACGAGTGATCGTAAGGAAGAGGCAGAAGGGTTAGAGGGATGAGTAAGCCGGGTGCTGTGTTCTCAGGGACTGACGATTCAGTACGATGCCCAGACAGGTCCATAGCCATTCATATGTGACTGAACTGCTCATCCCAAAGTGGCAAGTACTGTCAGACTACCATCTACTACTGGCTAGCACTGCTCTCTAACAGAGTGCTGTCTAGAGAAAATGCTGAGTGTGTTCAGCAGAAAGAGAGGTGACTGCTCAGTGAGGGATCAGTGAAGGCTTCATGGAGGAGAAAGTTACCAAACTTCTCTGTAATACCCGCTGTGTACCTGGCCCTGGGCCCGGTGGCTTAGTTTTGGTGTGTTGTAAAGTCCCCCCAACAACCCTAGGAAGTAGGTGGTCTGATACCCATTTAACAGATGAAGAAACAGAGGCTCATTCTTCCTCGGGTTCCATTTTGCTATTATCCCTCCTTTATAAACTCTTTTCAGATCTAGCAGTGAACCACGGGAGCCTTTAGGAGCCCTGCCTGCCACAGCCGCTACCCCAGCCTCTGTGGGAAAATCATGGGATTTAAAAATAGACTTGAGTTGAATTTCAGCTCTGTTACGGGAGTGTGACCGTAAGCAAATCTCTTATCCACTATATGCCTCTATTTGCTATTTTCTATAAAATGGGGATAAGCGCCAACAAAATCTTTGTACGGAGGAAGGAAATAACGCATGTTCAGCATCAAGCACGATGCCTAGCAATACTAGTTCAGTGTCTTTTTTCCAAATCCCTCTCAAGTTATATGCTGGTTTTTAACTTTGCTCGGGCCACTACCAATGCGTTCTGGTAAAAGTGGGGGCAGAGATTTAAACTGCTTGGGGCAATCGCGGTTCAGGGCTACAGTGACACCAGAAACCGATCATTCTGATGGAACCTAATTCGCGTGTTTATGCATCTCTGCAGCAGCCAAAGGATTTTGTTGGCCAAGACTCCCACCTGTGTTTGCAGCTATTCATTTACTTTTTTCTTTATAGAAGAGCAACTGGATGGTGTTCTTGAATCCGATGATGATGAAGAAGATGATGATGAAGTAAGTTGGAGGCTCTTGACACCACATAGAAAACTTGTGCCAAACAATTGGGTCTCTTCCTTCCCTTGAAGAGTTAGTCCAGAAATGGAGGTTTTGATTCCTGCTGCATTATATCTCACAGTTCTGGAGCTTGGCTAAGCTCGGTTGCAGGGGGCTTCAGCCAGTCTCCCTTGAGGCTCTTGTGGTCCCACGTCTAAGCTGGCCTCACACCCTCCATGGCCTCTGCGCGTGGCCTCTAATCGCTCAGCGGTCAGGTTCATGGTTCCTCACCGGTTGGTGGCTGGGCTCCAAGGGGGAGGAAGTGAAAGTTTCCAATCCTGTTCCAGGCTCAGCTGTCTCAGAGCATCCCTTCTGCCGTGCTCTGCTCGGGGCACATCACAAAACCGGCCCAGACTGGGGGCGCGGCAGACTCCGCCAACAGGAGGGTTTGAGGTGGGAGGATTGCGGGGTGGCCACGTCTGAAGAAGCCCTCCCACCCCTTGGGTGGGTTTTGTGCCACACTCCGCAGCACTCGGGGCGGGGGGGTCTATGGGAGGCTGAAAACAGCAGTTCTTCAACAGGAGTCTTTTGCTTCGAAGGGGCACGAGCCTCCCCTGGTCTTCCTCGTGTTCGGGAATGTCGGGCACAGAGACTCACTGTGGGAATCTCTAGGCTGAGAGGCTTGGGTCAGAGCAGACAGAACCAACCACTTTGCTCTTTTATTTGCATTGTTTCAATATGGGTTTCCTCGGCCGTGAAAAATCTGCTTACCTGGTTTTCTACAGCGAGAGGGTTCAGAAGTAATGTAGGTGAGTCTCATGAGGTGCGGAGAGAGAATGGTGACTCACGGGCCAGAGATTAATTCTTCAGATGATGAGCTTTTTCCTTGTTCTCCCTTCAGACGTAGAAAGCACATACATATTACTCCGCCTACTTCTCGGTCGTCATACATGGTTTGCCTTCCTTCTGTTTCGTGGAGAGTGCTGGAGGAGATGTTTCTGCTCGGAGTTGTGGTCTCTCGGTTTAGAATGTCTGTAAAGTCAGGTTTTTGTCCACTGCTGGCACCAGTTGGGGGAGGTAGTTCATTGAAGATCCATCCACCGAAGGAGGCTGTGCCGAGGTTGCCCAGTGATCGTCCCTCCCACAGGCAGCCGCCCGCCTGCCATTCTCTTCCTGAGCTGTAGGTGGCACTAGTGGGCATTCTTGCTCAGGCGGCTTTGTCGGACAAGTGCAGTTCTGGACCTCGGCTGGGGATCCTGGCCAGCACCTTCTCCAGGCCCCTTCCTTTGCAAAGGTGGATCCTGAGAGGGGAGGAGACCAGCGTAAGGTCACACAGAGTCAATGGCAGTAAAATCTGGTTTAGAACAGGGCTTGGCAGACTTCTTCTGTAAAGAGGAAAGTAGTAAATATTTTCGGCTTTGGAGGCTATGTGGTCTGTTTCAGCTACTCAGATCTGCTGCTGTGATGGAGTAGCTGTCAGTACATAGGGGGTGAGGGTGACTCTCTTCCCATAGAATTGTATTATTTCTGGACACTAAAATTTGAATTTCATTTAACTTTTGTGGGTCACTAAACTTTTCTTTTTTTTTCCAAATTTTGAAAGATGTAAAAATCATTCTCAGCTCGCTGGCCTTTCAAAAGCAGGCATCTTGGCCTGTCGGCCATTGTTCGCCAGCCTCAGGAGAGGACCCAGCTCCCCAGCACAGCCTTCTCGGCGCTGTGATAAGACACCATCTTTGTTCCTTGCCCCTTCAGTACAGTTTAAACTACATTTTGAGTTAATATCTTAATTATTTAATTCCATTGAGTTTTTGTCATGATGTCCAAAAGTTCTCCTCAAGATCTATTTGTCCTCTTCCTAAGTTATCTTTTCAGTCTGTTTTGTTTGCTCTGGATTTTTTTGTTTTGTTTTGTTGCCATTAAGCCCTTTGTCTTTGAATTGCAAGGGAAAACACATTTGGTTCCACTGTTCTATTAATGATGAAAATTCAGCTTTGGAAAATATACCTGTGGAAACAATTGTAGTCTACTAAAAATTAAGGAATATACAGATCTTTTTTTTTTTTTTTTTAAGATTTTATTTTTAAGTATCCTCTCTACCCAACACGGAGCTCGAACCCACAGCCCTGAGGTCAAGCGTCACATATCCACCGACTGAGCCAGCCAGGCGCTCCTATGGAGATCTTTTAATTTTCTGGACCTTTGGCTACCCTGTGCAGATTTTTATTTTAAGAGGCTGGTGTTTGTAAATACTTGTTGTGATAACTAGAACTTTCAGAAGACTCCTAAGAGGCGTTCAGT
The DNA here is from genome assembly GCF_003009895.1 of Hyaena hyaena. Classification (NCBI taxonomy): domain Eukaryota; kingdom Metazoa; phylum Chordata; class Mammalia; order Carnivora; family Hyaenidae; genus Hyaena; species Hyaena hyaena. Next base: position 2,291,614 of record NW_024080721.1, on the reverse strand, counting down.
TGGGAAATTGTAAGGAGCAGATCTGGCCTCTGGGGCCAGAACATGACTCTTTGCGACGCACTCCAGTCAGCAGATCCTGGACTTTCCCTCTCTCTTCACCCCTGCAGACAGAGCACCGCAGAGTGTTAGCAAGGGTGACCCACAGAAGGCTCCGGCCATCTGTGTTTTACTCAGCTGGCAAACCGAGAGTGGGTGTTACTTTTAAAATTCGAAAGAAAAAGGAAAGTGAAAGATGCTTAGGCCCAAGGAAAATTTCCAGAGATCACTAGAGGAAGGGGCAGTGTTGTCGTGACATGGCTACGGCCTCCCAAGGTGACAGCTTTCAGGGAGATGGCAAAAGTAGTTTCAGGACCTTTGAGTCACATGTCCTCTTGCTTAGCAATGTAAAAGTTTTTAAATTTCATATTGAAACCCCAAACACAGATAACGGAGCCCGGTGTGTTTTCAGTGAGCTACTCGATGCTTCTAAAAATAACATGGCTCTCTCGGGGTGGGGCTGGAAGCCAAGGGGAATTATTCTCCGTTTACCTTACATCCAGTTAAAATCTGTGCACCGGCAACTGCGGCCACTGGTCCGGCTGCCCTGGAAACTCCAGAGAACCCCCAGATGCCAAATCTGAGCCTCCTGATTTCTAAGAATGTAATGACTTGTCCTGATGTGCTAACACTTCTCTCTGATAGACGTACATTTACATGCCAAAATAAAAAGTTGTAGAGGTAGCATCAGGGATGTTTTTTTGACTTGTAGACCGCCTAGGGTATAACGTCAAGTAGGAAAAGGAGATCACAAAGTGATGTGAACACTATGATTCAAATTCAGAAAGGAAACAAACATAAATACACATCCTGATGAATGATGTATGTACTTCTGTGTGCATGTAGCAGAAAGGTGTGGCGAGATACGCCCTCTTTGTTGACACTGGAAACTACCTGGAGGCCAGGAGGAGGAAACGTGGGGGAGGCAGAGAGGTCCCGGTCAGCGGGGAGGGCCGCAGAGTCGCATGTGAAGTGAGAAGTGAGAGAGAGGGTGTGCCAGATTCAGTGGGTGGAGGGCGGAGGGTGGGTGCTGAGCACCCTTGAAGACTAATGGGGCAAAAGCCACACTGAGCAGTTGGGGAGCTGGTGGGAGGTGAGAGAATGGAGCCGGTAAATATATGAGGCTCTTCCCACGAATCCAGCCGTGAGCACGAGAGCAAGTGGGAGAGCCGGTAAGCGGGGCAGTTGTGTTCCGTTCTGGTTTGGGAGATACCTAAGCTGATGAAAATACTGCTGGGAAGGACCCGGCTAAGAGGGAGAGGTGGAACGTTCTGGGCAGGAGCAGCGAGAAAAGATGGCATCAGAAGGCTAGGCGTTTTCATTATTTTCTAAATTGCTTCTGATGCTCTCTGGGCCCACAAGTCCCCAGTCCCGTTTACACCTCCAGAGAAATAAAAGCATCATTAGATGGGCTTGGCCAGTGCATACACAGGAAGAGGCAGATGACAGCTACCGTGTAGGGGCTCGAATGCATCTCACCAGGTGCTTCAAAGACATGTGTCATCTAATACAATTTAGTTTTATTTTTAATGTTTATTCATTTTTCAGAGACAGAGACAGAGCGTGAGTGGGGGAGGGGCAGAGAGAGAGGGAGACACAGAATCCGAAGCAGCTCCAGACTCTGAGCTGTCAGCACAGAGCCCGACGCGGGGCTCAAACCCACGAACCATGAGATCATGACCTGAGCCGAGGTCGGACACTTAAGCGACTGAACCACCCAGGCGCCCCGGATACAGTTTAGTTTTATGTTAAACATTTGCCTTATGTTCCCAAAGAGCTGATGATAAATCGCAGGGGTCAGGAACCCTGATTCCGTGTTCCCACCACAAATGGCTCATTTCCTGATTACAGTTCAAGGTGAAGTGTCTAGCTCATAAGTGTACAATAAAAGCCTTCTTGTGCTGTTTGAGAAGACCGAATTTAAGACAAATAGCCTCCCTTCTTAACAAAACAGGCTTAAGTGCCAGGTGAGATCAGCAGGGACACTGACTTTCTGGCTGCCCTGGAGGTGACAAGCCTGCTCAGCAGTCTCCTTCTTTAGAGATTTCTCAACACCAAGAGTCACTTATTTATTCAACAAATATTTGGCATAACATCATTCTAGGAAATAATGAGGAAGAGATACAGAACAAATCTAAAAGAGTCTCTGGGCTTAAAATACCTCCAGGAGTTTTAACATTTGGATAAGTGAGATGATAAAATAATGATTCTGATCATCGCAGCTCATGGTTGTGGCGGTGCCAGGTGCCAGGCGCCGTTCGAGGCGCCATGCGTGCATTTGCTCATCTCCTCACAACAACCCTGCCATGGGTGCCGTTGTGCCCATTTCACGATGGGAAAACAGAAAATACCTCACTTAGCGAGTTCACACAACCACAGTGATGGAGCTTGGAATCGCACCCAGGGGTCCGACTCACCAGTCCACGCAAATGACCACTGCATGATTTTGTCTCCTATGAGACCTGTGTGAACACATGTAAACAACAAATAATAGAAAATAAATATATAATTATAGGTTCTCGAATGTGATAGAAATGGGACGTGCTGTAGGAATTCCAAAGACCGCAAAAATACTGGGACATGGCTGTCCCTGGAGGACTTCCCCAGCCTCCCTAGCCTAGGGTGACAGGAAAGAGGAATGGAGTGACGACGAGAAAAATGTGGTCAGGGAAGCAGGAGAGGCGCCCTCCTGGGAAGACAGCAGGAGCTTATCCCTTGCTGTCCCCATGGCCCTTGTCACTATGTGTTTGTGCTTTCGTATTGTTCTTGTAAGATACACACACACAGTATTATACATGTATTATTATACAGTATTATACATGTATTATACACATATATCCGTGTATGTGTTCATCAACACTGGTTTTTCAAAAGGAGGTAGCATAGATCATAGATATAAGCACACACGTACATGTTCTCTTTGCTCTTGTTAACGTTTTCTGGCAATCACTCTAGGCCAGCCAGCAGGGCAAACTGGGTCTTTTTAATGCCCTAGATGCACAGTTTTCCAGATTTCTGCTTTGTCAGACAATGCTGCAGTACATACCTTTGTAAATACACGCTTCTTTACTGGTGCTTTTGTTTTTATTTTTTTTTTAATGTTTTATTTATTTCTGAGAGAGAAATAGAGACAGCGTGAGCAGGGAAGAGTCAGAGAGGAAGACACAGAATCTGAAGCAGGCCCCAGGCTCTGAGCTGTCAGCACAGAGCCCGATGCGGGGCTCAAACCCACAAACCGTGAGATCATGACCTGAGCCGAAGTCAGATGCCTAACCAACTGAGCTACCCAGGTGCTTCTTTACAGGTGCTTTTGTTGCTGGGTTGAAGCATATGTGTGTTTTTAATTGTAATAGATTTCTTCAGATGGTTTTTCAGAAAGGCTGTAGCAATTTGGATTCCACTAGCAGAGCAGGAGAGGCCTCCCTCCATCTCCACCAGCGATAGGCACAGTCACTGTTTTTGCCATTCTCAAGGTGGTAAAAGGGCCATCTCCTTCTTATCCTAATTTGCATCCCCATTGTGCAGTGTGAGTGTCTTTCATGTTTATTTTATTGGATATTTGGATTTGCCACACTGTAATTTCCTATTCATGTTCTTTCCTTACTTTGAAAATTGTTTGTCTTTCCATAGCATTAAATGTGAATTCTCTGTATATTACAGGTATTGACCCTCTTTCACCTTCATTGCAAAACATGTAAAGATACATCTTTTATTCATTGGCTTATTTTTTATAAATTTGCCACAAATCTTTTAAAATTTTTGAGAAGATGCATATATTGATTTTCCTTTTATAACTTCTGGGTTTCTGTCCCGATTAAGGTTTCCCTGAATCTTAAATTTTACATTAGTCTCCTAGATTTTCTCTTAAGACTTTATTTTTCCATTTAAATTTTAATTATTAGATATACTTTTTTTTTTAAGAGAGTGAGCAAGAGAGCATGCGCGCATATGAGGGGAGGGGCAGAGAGACGGGGAGAGAGAGAATCCTAAGCAGGCTCTGTGGCGTCAACACAGAGCCCAACGCAAGGCTGACCTGAGCCCAAATCAAGAGTCAGATGCTTAACCAACTGAGCCACCCAGGTGCCCCGAGCATCCAACTCTTGATTTGGGCTAGGTGCTGATCCCAAGGTTGTGGCATCGAGCCCTGCATTGGGTTCTGGCTGAGTGTGGAGCCTGCTTAATCTATTCTCTCTCTCTCCCCACCACCCCCACTCATGTTCTCTCTCAAATAAAGAAACGAATGAAAATATTAAAAAAAAAAAAATTAGTTGCAATGTAAAGTCAAACACCATACCCAACAAATCTTTTTCTATTCTGTTAAAATCTGTCCGTCTCTTTTGCATTTTGTTAATCTTATTTTCTGATTGTTCATTGCTAGTGTATAGAAATACAGCTGATTTTAGTGTATTGATCTTGTATCCTAAAACTTTTATTAAACTCGTTTATTAGCTTTAAGAGTTTTTGTTTCTTTGTTTTGCTTTGTGTTGGGTTACATGATGCCATTTCCTCTGTGAATACAGATCATTCCTTGCCTAACTTGCCCTGGCTAAAGCTTCTAGGACAATGTTGAATAGACGTGGTTAGTGTGGATACCTTTGTCATTTTCCTGATCTTAGGAGCAAAGATTTCTGTCTTTTACCATCCACTGTGATGCTGCCTGTGGGTTCCTTCTGGAGGCTCATTATCAGGTTGAGAAACTGCCCTTCTTCTCAGAGTTACAGTGCTGGGTTTTGCTGAATGCTTCTCCCACATTAATGAAGATGACCATATGAAGTCGTTTTCCCTTTCATTCCGTTAATACAGTGTATTACACTGATTGATTTTCATATGTTAAACCACCCTGCTTCATTATGATTTATAATCCCTCTCATATGTTGTTGGATTTGGTTTGCTAGTATTTTGTTGAGGGTGTGTGGGTATTTATAGTAGATATCACAGTGCAGTTTGACTTCCCTTATGATGTCTTTTTTCCAGTTTTTCAAAAATGTTCACTTGAGGTATAGTTGACATGCAAGATTATATTCGTTTCAGGTATATAACATAGTAATCAACAATTATATACACCTCTTTTTCTAGTTTTATATCCGGGTGATAATGGCCTTGTAATGTGAGCTGGGACGTATCTCTTCTTCTGTTTTTGGAAGAGTTTATGAAGGCTGATGTTGCTAATTCTTCTTTAAGCGTTGGCTAGGCTTCACCAGTGCAGCCTTCTAGCCCTGGGTTTTTCTTTGCGGAAAGTTTTTTTTATTTCTGATTCGATCTCTTTACTTGTTATAGGTCTATCTATTCAGATTTTTTAATTTCTTCTTGAGTCAGTGTCTATCATGTGTGTCTTTCTAGGAATTTGTCCATTCTATCCAAGACATCTAATTTGTTGATTCATGTACAAGTTTTCATAGTATTGCCTTATGATCTTTCCTTCTGTAAGATCGGTAGTGTCCCACCTTTTATTCCTGAGTTTAGTCATTTGAATCTTATCTCTTTCTCGGACAGTGCTGTGGACTGAATTGTGCCGTCTCACATTCATATGTTGAAGCTCCGACCCCCAGTGTGGGTGTATTTGGAGACAGGGCCTCTAAGGAAGTAATTAAGATTAAAGGAAGCCCTTTAGGGGTGGGGCCCTGATCTGGTGGGATTAATACCCTTCAGAGACACTGCCACCACCTTGGGGTTGGAGGGGGGGAAGCACAGAGACCTCTCATCAGGAAGTGAAACACCCCACATGCCATGTGTCCTTGAACTTCCCAGCCTTCAGAGCTGTGAGAAATACGCTTCTGTTGGTTAAGCCCCCTGGTCTGTGGTGTTTTGCTCCGGCAGTCCGAGCTGACGAGGACAGTCAGTCTAGCTAAAGGTTCGTCAGTTCTGTTGATCTTTCCCAAAACCAACTTTTCATTTCATTAATTTTTCTCTATTCTCTATTTCACTTATCTCTGCTCTAATCTTTATTATTTCCGTCCTTCTGCTTTTCTTTTTCCATTCTCTTAAGGTGTAAAGTTAGCTTACTGATTTAAAAGCCTTCTTTTTTTCTAATGTAGGCATTAAATACATACATAAATATATATCAGTATAGTTGGCCAGGATGTGGTGGGTTTGCCCTGTTGGTGGGAATATAAACTGTTATATCCACCATGGAAAACAGTATGGAGATCCATCAAAAAAATTAAAAATAGAACTCCCCTACAATCCAGCAATCACAGTACTGGGTATTTACCCAAAGAATACAAGAATGCTAATTTAAAGGGATACATGCACCCCTGTGTTTATAGCAGCATTATTTACTATAGCCAGACTATGGAAGCAGCCCAACTGTCCATCAGTTGATGAATGGATAAAGATGTGATACACACACACAAACACACACACACACACACACACACACACACACACACACGAATATTATTCAACCATAAAAAAAGAGTGAAATCTTGGGGCACCTGGGTGGCTGAGTCGGTTAAGCGTCCGACTCTTGGTTTCAGCTCAGGTCATGATCTTGGTTTGTGGGTTCAAGCCCCACATTGGGTTCCATGCTGATAGCAAGGAGCCTGCTTGGAATTCTCTCTTTCCCTCTCTCTCTGCCTCTCCCCCACTTACTCTGTCTCTCTTTCAAAAATAAGTAAACTTTAAAAAAAATTATTAAAAAAAAGAGTGAAATCTTGTCATTTGCAATGACATGGATGGACCTAGAGAGTATTATGCTAAGTAAAATAAGTCAGATAACTTAAGAAACAAAACAAACAAGCGAAAAGGGGAAGAAGAGAGAGAGGCAAACCAAGAAACAGACTCTTGGATCACTTGGCTGACTCAGTTGGTAGAGCATGTGACTCTTGATCTCAGGGTTGTGAGTTTAAGCCCCATGTTGGGTGTATAGATTACTTACAAATAAAATCTTTTTAAAAAATAAAGTAAAATCTTTAAAAAAATTTTTTAAAAACCAGACTCTTAAGTATAGAGAACAAACTAATGGTACTAGAAGGATGTGTGTGGGGGTGTGAAATAGGTGATGGGAATTTAGGAGGGCACGTGTGATGAGCCCCAGGTGATGTGTGGAAGTGTTGAATCACTGTATTGTACCCCTGAAACTAATATGACACTGTATGTTAACTACCTGGAATTTAAATAAAAACAGAGAGAGAGAGAGAGAGATCTGACAGGCAGATCTGTCAGAGAGAGGCAGAGGTACACGCCCAGCTCACCTAGCATGGGCTGTTGGGCACACCCTCAACCAGTATAAAGTAGGTATACATACATATATATATATGTAAACACCCCACTATGAATTTCCCTCGGAGTACTGATTTTGCTGTATCCCATAAGTTTTGGGAAGTTATGTTTTCATTTCCACTTATCTCAAAATATCTACTACTTTTCCTTGCGATTTCTTCATTGACCCACTGGCCATTTATGAGTGTGTTTTCAACGAGCCCTTGAGGACAAGGCTGTTGACACTGAGCAAGCTCTCAGATCAAATAAAGATAAGCCCCATGAGAGGTGTTCCCAAGGACTTATCAGACAGGCACATAGTGACGGCTCTCTTGGAATGGGGCCTTCGGGAAGCTTGAAGCCCATCTGCTCCTTCCAGTGACTGCTTGGCTGTTGGTTTTCACTTTGATTACAGGGCTGGGGGTTTTCAAGGAGCTGGAGAGAGAGAGAGAGAGGACTAGGGAGGTGTAAATGCCACAACATTTGCTATTCTTACTGACAATTAGCCTTTTTTTATTTCTTGAGTAAGCACCCCTCAGATGGTCGTGCTTAATTTCCAGGGTTCTGAAAATTTTGATTTGAACAGTTTTGCCAGTGTTTTCATTGGTTTTGTGGAGGAATGGATTGTTGGAAGTTCTTATATCACAATTCCTGCTGGGATCCTGCCTAGTTTATGCCCGTGCATGATTTTGTATTTTCATGCATTGGCCATTTGGGAAATAATGGTTTTTCAGTTTTGCAGTTCTTCCAAATGTGGCCATATTTCATTACAAAACATCCAGAAGCTGCATTAGTTAATATTGCCTCCGATCTCATCAGAAAAGTCTTTAGAGGCTGCCTGGGTGGCTCAGTCGGTGAAGCATCTGACTTTGGCTTAGGTCATGATCTCACTGTTTGTGAGTTCGAGCACTGTGTCAGGCCCTGTGTCGACAGCTCAGAGCCTAGAGCCTGCTTCTGATTCTGTGTCTCATTCTCTCTGTGCCCCTCCGCTACTTGTGCTCTGTCTCTCAAAAATAGATAAATGTAAAAAAAAAAAAAAAAAAGAAAAGCCTTTAGGTATTGGGGTGTTAGGGAAGCTATTAAGCTCACAGTATCAGGAGCAACTTTTTTAAAATGTTTGTTTTCTCTTGAGAGTTCAAATTTTATTATTGATAATAGACACTACCAGTTGTTTTCCTTGAAGTAACAGGCTCACCGCATTAATCTTTGAGAAAATGTCTGCCAACACCCAAGTCTGAAAAACCATAGTTTGTCTATTTTTCTTTCAAGGAAAAACGATGTTCCTTTAAAACAAATGCCTGGTTAGGCTTGCAGCTCAGATAATCTCACAAATGTTTTTCAAGATAACCACTATATATATCCCATGTAGTCACACAGAATGTTAGAAAGATGGTCCGCCAGAGTCTCAACTTATCAAATTCCTGCTGCTTCATCAAGGACATTCTTCAGTGAAACTCTAACATCTTTCTGTCATTGCTCTATAATTTTTCTGTCTGTCCATCTATTCATCCAACTATCTATCTATCCGTCTGTCTAGTGACCCAGGATGGCGGTAGAGACTGCTACTCGAGTTTGGCGGCCCCGCCTAATTAAGGCACCGGTGGATTTACCCTCTGTTGCCTCTGTTCCGTCACTGCAAATGTCAGCACAGGTGTCCTGGGATAAACCATGAAAGTCAATACATTAAATATTTCATCTGGCAACACTTGTGTTTGTTGTCAAGCAACAAAAAAGATCTCTATGCAAAAGTATTTGATGACTGGTTACTGTTGATACTGGATGAATATAAGCGAAATCGCAAGTCCAGGCATACTTCTGCAGACGAGACATGTGTAAACACAGCCTTCACGTTTGCAGCTTCGTCTTTGATTTGAGGTGCTACTGTTTCATGGGACAGTAGCAAACTGTAATTTCTTTTGTTAACTTCCCATTCAGCAGTGTAAGCTCTCTGAGACTATTGGGTCTGTTTCTTCAACTAAGACAACAATTACCCTTCATAGTTCTTCAGTGACTCTGCTGTTGGTTTTTTTTTTTTAATAATTTTGGGGGGAGGATAGTGTTAGATGCGCAGAGAAAAATAATACAGAGTTCCTGTATACCCATTGCACAGCTTCAGTGGCTTTTTAATTTCAGTTTGAAAAAAAGTTAAGACAAATTTTGAATTTTTGACTTTTAAAGAACTCATCACAGCTATGTTTAAAATATTCAAATCCATTATACCTCAATTATCCTTAACTGTCATTATAATATCATCCAAATATGTTTTGTCACATAAGACAATCAGGCAATCTGTTGACATCTACAAAACTGAGGGGAAGATAGCTTCCATGTAATTCCATTTCTTATTTGAAGTCTGCCCAGCTTCTTTGGAATACATCCCTCCCTTCCATGAGCCAGAGGACTTCCTGATAAGTCCATTTCGTTGTTCTCGGCATCTTTTCATACAAATGGTGCAGCTATGGGTTGAGAAAGTGGGGCCTCCGATCTCCCTTTTTAAGCCAACGATCCATCCTTAAAAATATAAGAAAAAATACTGTATAAACAACTTTTCTTTTATTTTAGAATAAATAATTCTTAAATTTTAAAATAATGGCTTTAACGAAAATCTAAAAAGTTAGAAAAGGTCTTGAAAAAATTATAAAAATACTATTCCAAAATAAAACAGTAAGTCTCCTTGTAGCCTGTTTCCACATGAGAGCAAGCAAAGATTTGACTTCAAAATAATAATGTACTGAATGATAATGAAGTTGTATCAGTTATAGTAGATGTGACCAAGATAGCTAGTGAAAGCACAAGAGAAGAACTGAGCACATATTTATACCCTGAGCCTTAGAAGCTTCTAGAAAGTACAAGAATACTCAAGCATACATTCTGTTAGCTATCAGAGTGATATCATCACATGTCATGTAGCTCTAGAAAATTTCACTGTATCATAAGAGAATGAAAGTAAAGAAGGCAAGTATTATTACTATTAAAATAATTATATATTTTATATTTTATAAATTATAGTATAGAAGTATATTGTAGCTGTGAACATAGTTTAGACTTCATGGACCCCCTGAGATCTTAAGGTCTCCAAAGTTTCCCCAGATCCCACTTTGAGAACCACTGGTTTACCATTTTGTTTTGTACAATCTTTATGAGTTTGAGTATTACAATGTAATGAAAAGGGGCGCCTGGGTGGCTCAGTCGGCTAAGCTTCCGACTTTGGCTCAGGTCATGATCTCATGGTTTGTGGGTTCAAGCCCCGTGTCGAGCTCTGTGCTGACAGCTCAGAGCCTGGAGCCTGCTTCAGATTCTGTGTCTCGCTCTCTCTCTGCCCCTCCCCTGCTCATACTCTGTCTCTCTGTCTCTCTCCAAAATAAACATTTAAAAAAACTTACCATTTACACTGACTTTGGTTTGTAAAATGGATAAGGGAGTTCCTTCATCTATTCCTAAGGGCTGGATGTAGTTTGGTTTCGCTTTATTTTGCCTTCTCAGTCCTTCTGCCCCCACTGCATTCATCTAGCCCAGGGATACCTGCATGTTCTCTCCAGAGGCAATGCGGCTGCTCAGGTACAAGAAGGAGGATGGCAAGGTGGCCACAGTGAACTCAGACCCAGTGACCATCTCATGTGTGTGACTGACACAGAAGGGCTAGACTTTTTCTTTTTTGAAACTCTTATTCCCTGCAACATCCATGCAGAAAGCAGAAACCTGGGTCTTGTTCCTTTAAAAATACAAATTCTTGTCATTTTCAACATAGAACTCAGCATGATACTGTCTTTAGATGCATGTCACCAAACAAGGCCCTGGGTGGAAACAGTAGTATCCAAAGAAAGGTGGCAGGAAATGGCGCTGCATCGGTTGTTTCTGTAACATCCCCGCGTGTTCTGGCATCACTAAGGGATAGTTAACATCAAATCACTCTTTGCAGTTTCTGGGACAACGTAAGCCCTTGGCTGAACGTTAGCTCTCATTATTATTGGCGTGATGATGATGATGTTCGTCGTCGTCATCATCAATATCCCCTCCGGCGTCAGCTCCAAGCCCACCACGCCTGGCCATGCAGAACCACATCTACTGGCATTTTTGCACTTGGCATTCCATCTCTGGCTGTGGTGGCAGCGTGGGTGCCACAGAGGGGGCCCTAGATAAGGATATGGCCTCAGGTGTTTTAGAATACGGTATATTTATGGAAAACTTGAGGTTCAGTAAGGGTAAGAGATCAGAAGACAAGTGCCTTTGAAAACATACTTTGTTACAGTTCCTGAGAGCCAGGGCCATGCCACATCCTGAGGGGCTACGCAGGGAAGCCCCGGAGTCAGTCACGAGGCAGACGGAGCAAAGGAAAATATAGCCAAGAGCGTTTGTTGTGGTTTCCTCAGGAAGGAATGAGTGAGTCCCGGTAAGCAGGTTTAGGATCGGCTGGTTTGAATAGCTTCCCTAGGCTCTGGCACTGAGGGGCTGTACCTGGTTGTCGGGCATGTGGTCCTGGGGTCATTAGGGCAGGTGGATAATGGCCCCGAGTGTGAGAGCCTGATAACAGCAGGTGGTTGGGGTGTGGGCTCTGGATTGGTCGGCTTGCCTTTGAAAGGTGTGCTCCCAACTGAGTTTTTCACCATCTCTGGGAATTGGCTTCTAGCCTCATCTCCCTGAAATGGACTCTCCAGGGTGTAAAGGAGCCCCAGGGACCTTACATGGTCTCAAACCTTCCCTCCAAGTTACTCCTTCGGCTCACCATTGCTGCCACCTGCGCTCCAGGGCCAGGACAATTACCCTCATCATCCTATCTGGTTGTAAGATTCACTCTAATCCCCTTCGTATTGACCCCAACTGATAAAAGGCCAGAGTCTTTGAAAAGAACTTTTATTTAAAAACAAGAGGAAGAAACTTAGCAAATGAGAGAGGTGCTAGAGCCATTAGGGTCCAGCGCTCCACTGCAGAGAGCTGGGCATCAGGCCAAGGAATGGCACGGGCCCAGAGCACAGTGAGGATGGCTCACTTTGGCCTCAGCATGGGCTGTGCAAACAGGAGGTGGGAGACAGCTGCCACAGTGCTGTGTGGCCAGAGTGCAGAAAATGGAGAGCCACTGAATTGTCGTATGCCCAGGGCGGGTGTGAACAGAGCTGTGCACCAGGAAGATTAATCTGGCATCAGTGTTCGTGTTAACTGGAGATCCGTAAAGCTTAGAACTACTTGACAGGCAGTATTTTCTGAGCAGTTACTATGTGTGGGACTGGACCAAGAGCTTTACACGCTGTTTTCTGTTTATTCTTCATACTCCTGCTGTCAAGAAGTCTCTGTTACCAGCACTGTGTACTGGACGAGAAAACCAAAGCTTAGAGAGATTCAGGAACTTGCTCAAGGTTACACAGGCAGTAACTAGCTGAAGCGAGGTTGGAAGCCAAGCCCATGGACCACCGCATGCCCCACCTCCCCACAGCTGCACACTCTGGGCTCAGGTGGGGAGTGACGTTAAGCTGGCCGGCAGCAGGGAGGCATTGTGCAGGGAGTCTCTGCAGACAGAACCCTCACGAGTGCCCACTAGAACCGAAGGCTGGGGTGACCTTGGGAAGATGGTGGTGCCTGAAACAATGGGGCACGGCCAGGAGGTGTGTGTCCTGTGCAGGGTGAAACTGGATTTTACATGGGGAGGTGCAGGGGCGCCTGGGTGGCTCAGTCGGTTAAATGTCCAGCTCTTGATACCTGCTCAGGTTGTGATCTTGTCATGAGATCTTGTCATGAGATGTGCAGCATGGAGATGCTCGGCATGGAGCCTGGTTGGGATTCTTTGTGCACTGCACGCGCGCTTGCTCGCTCTCTCTCTCGCTCTTGCTCTCTCTCTGAAAACAAATAAACATTTTTTGAATAGATAAATGGAGAAGTGCCTACCATGGTCTAGCTAGAACAGAAAGCAATGGGGCCTAGAACCAGTCAGTTTCTACCCAGGCTCCCCTCATCTCCTTGCATTTCACAGACAAAGACATACTGTTGCCTGCTTGCGCCGTGACCTCCTTTTCTTCTGCCCCCTTCATATATAACCTGTAAAACGCTTCAGCCACCTGAAGCTGTACGTGTCCAAAGAGCCAACAGCAAGCGGCTCGCCACAGATCATCTCTGATGGATCACCCGCTGTGGTCCGCACGCTTGGCATGGTGCAGATGTGCTTGTACTTCCCTGCTACCTAATTAGCCAAGAAGTGTCTGTCTGTGTCGGTTACTTGCAGGACCTTTCCATTATTTAACCAAGTCAATAAAGGAACCAGTGTTTCCCAATTAAGGCTTTTGCTTTTTTTTTTTTATGGTTCTAAATTCGTTTATTTCTATAACATGGCTCCTGTGCTCTCAGACCTTGGCTGGGATGAACCACCCAGCAGGCTGACTCATGGCTACTGCCCTCATTTCCACTCTGGTTTCTATGGAAATAGACATCAGAAGTCTCAAAACAGGGTGAGGGCTCCGAGACACCTCATGATTCTGAGGCTTTTGCAAACCCTATTTGTCTGACATCTGTTGCCATGGAAACAGATGCAGAAAAGGTCAACCAGTGCTCTACAACAAACTTCTCTTTCTCTTATTTAATTTTTCACAAATAATCAAACAGTGCACGTCTTTTTCACATGATCACAGAGGTTTTTAAGTTTATCTTTATTTATTTTGAAGGAGATAGAGAGAGCAAGGTAGGGAGGGGCACAGAGAGAGGGAGACAGAATCCCAAGCAGGCTCCGCACTAACACAGATCCTCCCGCAGGGCTCGATCTCAGGGTTCATGAGATCATGACCTGAGCTGCAATTTGAGGCCCCTAGAAATAGTGTCTTAGGGGCGCCTGGCTCGCTCAGTTGGTAGAACATTTGACTCTTGAACTCAGGGTTGTGAGTTCAAGCCCCACGTTGGGCATGGAGGCTACTTAAAAAAAAAAAGAAAAAGAAAAAAATACCTAGTGTCTGGGTCTGGGAATATAACTGGAGAAAAACTGGTGCATGACTGGCCATTGCTTCCAGCCTCAGAATTACGTTTAGGTGGTAGCTGAGGCCCCCTCGCTTGGTCACTGCCGCTTGGCTGTGAGGGCTCAGGGTCTCTTTGACTCCAGTTGAGCCCACTTGTATCAAAATTCCATCTACCACATATGTTATACAAAATACTGAAATGTTGACTAACTGCAACTTAAATGAAAACTTGAAATTAAAAAATATGTATTGGATACGTATGCTATGTAAAACTTAGAAAGAGAAGCAATTTTCTGTTCTAGTGAGCACAATGAGCAAGGCAAGACTTGTAAATTTTGTAAGATGACAAGAATTACGGAACTGACCGTCATAAGCCCTCGCTGGGCATGGCGTCTCCATGACCTGCTGCTAAGAGCAGTCAAATAGATGCCAGTCATGTTTCTGACAGGAAACGTTGAGTAAGCTTACTTGAAATAGAAAAAAACCAGAAGCAAAGTGAAAGTCCTGTGGGAACCACACTACAGAGAATTAGTTTCGCAATTCATTTGGCAGCTTTTTTTTTTTTTTTAAGATTTTATTTTTAGGTAATCTCTATACCCAGCCTGGGACTCGAACTCACAATCCTGAGATCAAGAGTCACACACTGCACTGACTGGCTGGCCAGGTGCGCTGGTGTGCTACATTATGGTATTTATTTTGATCCTATCTTTCATGATTGATTCATCTTTTTTTTTTTAAGTTTATTTATTTAGAGGGAGAGAGAAAGAGAGCAAGAGAGAGAGACCAAGCTGGTGAGGAGCAAAGAGAGAAAGAATCACAAGCAGGCTCTGCACTGTCAGCACAGATCCCAATAAAGGGCTCGAACTCGCAAACCGTAAGATAATGACCTGAGCCAAAACCAAGAATCAGGCGCTTAACCGACTGAGCCACCCAGGCACTCCTCTTTTTATTTCTTTTTTCTTTTTTCTTTTTTTTTTTTTAATTTGTCTTTTTTTAGCTGCTGTTTATTCACACTACCTTTTATTCCCCAGGAGTGAATTAACTGTTAAGTGCTACCGGGGCAGGGACAGTGTTAGCTTAGCTTTGTTTTCCAGGGCACCCCTGCCACCTGGCATGATACGTGGCCCACAGAGGCTGCGGACAGGATCTGCTGGCTAAGGGCTCACAGCAGACAGGTGTGCAAGGATGCTGATCGTTTTCTCTCTGCAGGGAATCCTCCAGAGGAATGTAGCCAGGCAGAGGCATCTGCTTCAGGCCTTGGGGAATTTTCACAAAGTGCCCGTACCTTTTAGAACCACCCAGCTCATTAGAACCCACATCTTAGCAGTACCCCACCCCACCCTCACCCCCAGCTTCTGGCTCTGGTTTTGAAATATATCTAAATGGAATCAGGGGCGCCTGGGTGGCTTAGTCGGTTAAGCATCCGACTTTCGCTTGGGTCATGATCTCGCGGTTCGTGGGTTCGAGCCCCGCGTCGGGTTCTGTGCTGACTGCCAGCTCAGAGCCTGGAGCCTGCTTCTAATTCTGTGTCTCCCTCTCTCTCTGACCCTCCCCTGCTCACACTGTCTCTCTCTCTCTCTCTCTCTCCTAGAAATAAATAAAAATATTAAAAATAAATAAATAAATAAATAAATAAATAAATAAATAAATAAATGGAATCACATAGTAGGATATGCTCCGAGTCTGGTCCATTTGCCAAATGTTATGTTTGAGGGCGCGGCAGTTAGGTTAGGTTAGTTAGGTTAGTTAGCTAACTGATGCAAAGCACCCCAAATCTTAGTAGCTTAAAAAAGCAACAGCCTTTTGCTTCCTATCCCATGTCGGCTGGGCGGGTCCTCGGCTGGTTTCACTGGGCTCGCTCCCCAGGGTGCTTCTGGTTGGAGGGCAGCTGGGCGGGAAGGTCCGAGGTGGCCTCGCAGTCTGACAGTTGGTACTGGCGGAAAGGCGTGTTCTCCGTGTGGCCTCCTCCATGAGCTTGATGGGCACGTTCACAGCACGGTGTCACCAACTTCCAAGAGGCTGAAGGCAGAAGCCTCCAGGCCTCGTGAGACCTTGGAACTGCCTGGGGCTCACTTCTGCCACACCTGTCAGAGTCACAGCCAGCCCCACCTGGAGGGGTTACGGATGTGCACCCACCTCCGCGACGGAGGGCTTGCAAGGCACCATTGCAAAGGGTTGCTTGCTGGAGTAGGGGGTGCTGTGTCCCCCACAGTGAGAGCCATCTCAGAACACACCAGTAGCCTCTGTGCACTAAACAAAATAACCTTTTATAGCAAAAGAAAAAAAAACCCACAATAGGGGCACCTGGGTGGCTTAGTCGGTTAAGCGGCCGACTTTCGCTTAGGTCATGATCTCGCGGTTCGTGGGTTCGAGCCCCGCGTCGGGCTCTGTGCTGACTGCCAGCTCAGAGCCTGGAGCCTGCTTCAGTCTGTGACTCCCTCTCTCTCTGACCCTCCCCTGCTCACGCTGTCTCTCTCTCTCTCCTAGAAATAAATAAAACATTAAAAAAAAAAAATTAAAAAAAAAAAAAACCCACAATAAACCAAGAAGTTCTCTCCAATTGAAGTTAAGAGTTTTAGCGATCTAAATTGCCATTTATTACCATCTAAACCTTACCCAACATGGGAAAATCCAACTGCCCGTTTCAATCCAAATTTCCTACTTTACCAGCCTTACTGGGGTTCACCTTCAGTTTTTAATTTCAGAAACTTAATTTTTTCCTAACAACCAGAGAGCAGTGCTGTCAGGAGTAAATGAGAGCATTGCACTTGGCCCAGATCATCAGTGGTAGCTCCTCTGTGCATCGTCCAAGTTGACCCTGCCCTGGGAACCTCACAGAAGCAGGCTTAGCGAGAATTCATCCACTTAACAAACGCTTGTGGAGCGCCTATTATATGCCTGGGGCTCTTCTATATCTTGACTGATTTTTCTATTTCTACGAGTTAGAGAGGAATATAGGGATCTCTGATGATAATTATAGATTTGCCTATTTTTCCTTTCAATTCCATACTTTTGTGTCACCTATTTTAAAGTTCTTATGTTTTCGGCATACATGTTTGTAACTGTTATGTCATCGCACAGGGCTGACCTGTTTATCATTGTGAAATACTCTCTTGGTCTCTCTGAATGTTCCTCGCCTGTCTTGTCTGTGTGATGTTAATATAGCCACTGCAGCTCTCCCCTGCTCACCGCTTGCTGGTGTATAGCTTTTTCCATTCTCCTGCCTCCAGCCTGTCTGTGTCTTTGAATTTAAAGCGCTTCTCAGCAGTCACAGGAATGAAAAGTACAGCATAGGGATATTGTCCATAATACTGTAATGCAGTTATCATGATGCGCATTTCATACTGCGTATAATTGTTGAATCACTGTGTTGTACACCTGAAACGAATTTAATATTAACACTTCAATTAAAAAAAATTCTTTAGGGCCGCCTGGAGCATGTGGCTCTTGATCTCGGGGTCGTGTGTTCAAGCCTACACATTGGGTGTAGAGATTACTTAAATCTATGTTTAAACAAATTTTTTTAGGGGCACCTGGGTGGCTCAGTCAGTTAAGAATCCAACTCTTGATCTCGGCTCAGGTCATGATCTCATGGTTTGTGGGTTCGAGTCCCATGTTGGGCTCCATGCTGACAGTGTAGAGCCTGCTTGGGATTCTCTCTCTCCCCACTTCTCTCTGCCCCTCCTCCCCCTCAGAATGGATGAATAAACTTAAAAAAATTTTTTAATGTTTATTTATTTAAATTTTTGTAATGTTTTTATTTATTTCTATGTGAGAGAGAGAGAGAGAGACAGCATGAGCAGGGGAGGGTCAGAGAGAGAGGGAGTGACAGACTCTGAAACAGGCTCCACGCTCTGAGCTGGCAGTCAGCACAGAGCCTGACGTGGGGCTCGAACCCACAACCGCGAGATCATGACCTAAGTGAAAGTCGGACGCTTAACCGACTGAGCCACCCAGGTGCCCCTAATGTTTATTTATTTTTGAGAGAGAAAAACAGAGCGTGAATGAGAGAAGGGCAGAGAGAGAAGGAGGCACAGAATCTGAAGCAGGTTCCAGGCTCCAAGCTTGTCAGCCAAGAGCCCAACACAGGGCTCAAACTCATGAACCTTGAGATCAGGACCTGAGCCGAAGTCAGACGCTTAACTGGCTGAACCGCGCAGGTGCCCCTAAACTTGAAAAAACATTTATTAAAAAAGTGTTTTTAATAATAAAGTCCTTCTGGGACGCCTGGGTGGCTTAGTCGGTTAAGCGTCCGACCGACTTTCGCTTAGGTCATGATCTCGCAGTTTGTGGGTTCGAGCCCCGCGTCGGGCTCTGTGCTGACTGCCAGCTCAGAGCCTGGAGCCTATTTCAGAGTCTGTATCTCCCTCTCTCTCTGACCCTCCCCTGCTCACGCTGTCTCCCTCTCTCCTAGAAATAAATAAAAAATAAAAATAAAAATAATAATAATAATAATAAAGTCCTTCTCAGGGCACCTGGGTGGCTTAGTCGCTTGAGCATCTGGCTTCGGCTCAGGTCATGATCTCACAGTTCATGGATTCGAGCCCTGCGTCGGGCTCTGTGCTGACAGCTAACTCAGAGCCTGGAGCCTGCTTCAAATTCTGTGTCTCCCTCTCTCTCTGACCCTCCTCTGCTCACACTGTCTCTCTCTCAAAAATAAATTTTAAAAAAACAAAATAATAAAATGCTTCTCTATGGATAGGATATAACTGGATTCTGGTTTTTTTATCCAGTCTGACAATCTTTGCTTTGGACTGGATTGTTTATTTAGTGCATCCATGAACACTTAAACAGTTTTATTGAGGTATAATTTACACACCATAACATTTATCTTGGGGCACCTGGGTGGCTCATTCAGTTGAGTGTCTGACTCTTGATTTTGGCTCAGGTCATGTTCTCACGTTTCGTGAGTCTGAGCCCCACATCAGGCTCCACACTGACAGCACAGTGACTGCTTAGGATTCTCTCTCCTTCTCTCTCTGCCCCTCCCCTGCTTATGCATGCACATGCTCTCTCTGTCTCAAAATAAATAAACTTTAAAAAATTCATCTTTCCTAAGTGTACAACTCAATGATTCTTAGTAAATTTTCAGAGTTGCAGTACTGTCCCCACAATTCAATTTTAGAATGTTTTTATCACCCCCTAAGGGGTTTCTGCCCACCCTCCCCTTCCCCCAATCCCCAAGTAACTACCGATCTGCTTTCTATCTGTATAGATTTGCCTCTTTCTTTCTTCCTTCCTTCCTCCCTCCCCCCTCCCTCCCTCCCTCCCTCCCTCCCTTCCTTCCTTTCTTCCTTTTTTTAAGAGTGAGGAAGTGTGAACTGGTGAGGGGCAGGAGAGGGAGAAATCTTAAGCAGGCTTCAGGCCCAGTGCAGGTCTGACATGGAGCTCAATCCCATGACCCTGGTATCATGACCTGATCTAAAGTCAAAAGTTGGGACATTCAACCAACCAAGCCACGCAAACACCCTCAGACTTGCCTTTTCTGGACATTTCATAGAACAGGTCGTCTTTTGCATCTGGTGGCTTTCATGGAGTGCACTTTTGAGGTTTAACCCTGTTCTAGAACGCAGCAGTACTTCATTCCTTTCTGTGGCTAACTAGATTTCCGTCATATGGATATACCACTTTTTTGTTTGTCCATTCACTGGTTGATAGACATTTGCATTGTTCCCACTTTTCTTAGCTCTTACAAATAATGCTGCTATTTGTGTATCACTCTCCTGTGGTCTTACGTTTTCCTTTCTCTTGGGTAACTACTCAAGAGTGGAACTCCTGGGTCATATAATATAACAAACTTACGTTTACCTTTTGATGGAACAGACAGACTGGTTTTCTAGAGTGGCTGTACCCATTGCTACATCCTAGGCCCCCCCAGCAGTGTTCAGGGTTCCAGCCTCTCCACACCCTCCCCAATATTATTGTCTATTGTTTTAGTCATGGCCATCCTAGTGGCCTAGTGTGTTTCATCCAGCAGAAATGTATTGTCTCTTGTTCTGGAGCCTGCGAGTCCAGAGTCAAGGTGTCAGCGGGGCTGTGCTCCCTCAGGGCTCTAGGAGAGGGTCTATTCCATGCCTTTCTCTTAGTTCCTGGGGCTTCTGGAAGTCCTGGGCGGTCCTTGGCTTGAAGCTGCACACCTCAGTCAGCACCCCCGTTGTCGCACGGCCTTTGTATCTACCGTGTCTCCACATCGTCATATAGTAATCGATTAAGGGCTCCTCCTACTCCAGTGTGACGTCATCTTGACTAATCACATCTGCAGCCACCCTATTTCGAATTAAGATCACCCTCCAATTTATTACTTATTACTAAGATTTATTACTTACAGATCCCAGAAATCAAGGAGGTTGGACAGTGAGCCAGGGGAAGGGCAGTCCCCTGCCCCAAGTCACAAGCAGACAGGGGAGAGCAAGCAGGCTGGTTAGTACCTGCCGCTTACAAGGTGGTTGGAGCAGAGGCCACTAACTTTCCTCAGACTTCACTCTAAGTGGTTAAGTGGGAAATTTAAAAGGTGCTGCGAGGGGTGCCTGGGTGGCTTAGTCGGTTAAGTGTCCAACTTCATCTCAGGTCATGATCTCACAGCTCATGGGCCTGAGCCCTGTGTCCGGCTTTGCGCTCACAGCTCAGAGCCCGGAGCCTGCTTCAGATTCTCTCTCTCTCTCTCTCTCTCTCTCTCTCTCTCTCTCAAATATAAATAAACATTAAAAAAATTTTTTTAAGGTACCTGGGAAAAGCAAAGCAGGAATTTATGGCAGGAATCCTAAACTCTAGTCCTTATCTAAACATCCAGACTCGGGGTGTGGGTAGAGTTATTACACTATATGATGTGCAGGTAGCGACTCAGTAGAACAAACGTTTTTCTCGTCACACTGAGGTGGTGGGGGTTAGGACTTCCACATATTTGTGGGGGATACACCATTCAACTATAACAGTAGATATTCATGTGTTATCATTGGTGAGGTAACTGTGCAAATATTTTGCCCATTTTTTAAAACTGGGTTGTTTGTCTTATTATTGAGTTGTGAGAATTCTTTATATATTCTGGATACTTTGGATCCTTTTTCTGATACATGACTTACAGATACTTTCTCCCAACATGTGGCTTGTCTTTTCATTTTGTTTTATTAAGTTCTTTATATTAATTCCAGGATTGTGAACATACAGTGTCCTGTTAGCTTCACGTTCCTGTCTTTTCCTTTCCTTAATGGTGTGTTTTGAAGCACAAAAGCTTCGGCGCACCTGTGTGGCTCAGTCCGTTGAGCATCTAACTTCGGCTCAGGTCATGACCTCACAGTTCGTGGGCTTGAACCCCATGTCAGGCTCTGCGCTGGCAGCCTGCTTTGGATTCATGCCTCCTTCTCTCTCTGCTCCTCCCCCACTCACACTCTGTCTCTCTCTCTCTCTCTCTCAAAAGTAAATAAGGAGGACCATGGGGAGAAGAAGGGGGGAAATGGTGGGGGAAAGGGAGAGAGGCAAACCATGAGAGACTCTTGAATGCTGACAAAAACTGAGGACTGATGGATGTGGGGGGGTGGGGGGGATGGGCATGGAGGAGGGCACTTGTGGGGATGAGCAGTGGGTGTTATGTGGAAACTAATTTGACAATAAACTATTTGTAAAAAAATAAAAATAAAAAAACAAAAATAAGACTACATTTTAAACTCTAAAAAAAAAGAAAGAAATGGCCCAGAAAAAAAAAAAAGTAAATAAACATTAAAAAATTAAAATTAAAAAATGAGGCACAAAAGCTTTCTATTTTAATGAAGTGGAATTTATCTTTTTTTTTTTTTTTAATGGTCTGTGCTTTTATTGTCACAATCTAAGGACTCTGCCCCACCCAGAGCTTATTGGCCATGACACTATTGACATTTGGGGAGAGGCAGCGTTGCTGTGGAGGCCATCATGTGTGTTGTATGGGACGTTTCACAGCATCCCTGGCCTCTACCCCTGAGATGCCAGTATTACTTCCCCGCTCCAGAGTTGTTACAACTAGAAATGTTTCCAGACATTGCTAAGTGTCCCCTGGGAGGGCACAAGATCACACCTATTTGAAAACCACTGGCCTAAACCAATTCTGCAAATATTTTCTCTTGTGTTTCCCTCTAAGAGTTTTGTAACTGTAGCTCGTACCTTTAGATCCAGGACCATTCTTAGTTCATTTTCATGTTTAGCTTGAGATAAACCTCTAAATTTCTCTTTTTGCACATGAATACTCAGTTCACCCAGGACCATTTGTTAAAAAGACTATGCTTTGACCCATTGAATTACTTTGTCAAATTGCACCTCTGTAAAAAAAAAAAAAAAAAAAATTAATTGGCATAAACGTAAACATTTGTTTCTGGACTCCCACTTCTGTCCACTTGAGTATATGTCCGTGTCTGTGCTAGTAGCACATGATTTTAGTTACTGGGGCTTTAGAGTAGGTTTTGGAATATGAGTCCTCCAACTTCGTTCTCAAAAAATTTTTTAAAGAAATGTATTTTGTTTAATATTCAGTCATATTTCATGCAATTATCCAATTGGGTTTAATTCTGCTATTTGCTGTTTTCTATTTATGTCATCTTTTTATTCCTCTGTTCTCACCTTCTTTTTTTTTTTTTAATATTTTTATTTATTTCTAGGAGAGAGAGAGAGACAGCGTGAGCAGGGGAGGGTCAGAGAGAGAGGGAGACACAGACTCTGAAACAGGCTCCAGGCTCTGAGCTGGCAGTCAGCACAGAGCCCGACGCGGGGCTCGAACCCACGAACCGCGAGATCATGACCTAAGCGAAAGTTGGACGCTTAACCGACTAAGCCACCCAGGCGCCCCTGTTCTCACCTTCTTTATACACATTGCCTTTCATATTAAACAGATATTTTGGGGGCACCTGAGTAGCTCAGTGTGTGCTGAGTGTGGGGCTCTGTGCTGACATCTCAAACCCTGGAGCCTGCTTCGGATTCTGTGTCTCCCTCTCTCTCTGCCCCAGCTCATGCTTCTGTCTGTCTCACTCTCAAAAATAAATAAATATTAAAAAAATATTTAAATGAAAACAACTATCTTTTAGTATACCATTTTAATGACTTGCTTAGCTTTTTAACTGTATTAGCCTTCTTCCTTTTAACTTGGTTCTAGGAGTTATAGGGTGCATATTTTACTTACCACAGTTTACTTCTGATCAATACTCATCTATTTCTGGTAAAAGAGAACTTCGCACTAGTATGGCTACATTTCTGTTCCTCTTTTGTGCTCTGTTGCCATATATACTCCATCTATATTTGTTACTGAGCTGATATTACAACTCTTCGCTTTAAATAGTCACACGTCTTTTAAAGAAATTCGGGGAAAGTATGTATCTGTGTCTCCACCCACATGTTTACCATTTCCACAGCTCTTCATTCCTTCCTGTATGAAGTTTCCATGTGATACTAGTTCCCTTTCGCAGGAAGCACTACCTTGAGCATTTCTGGTAATTTAGGCCCGTGGATGGCAAATTCTGTTTTTCAATATCTGGAGTTGTCTTTCCGTCACCTTCATCTCCGAGGGCTCACTTCCCTGGATATAGGTCTCGTGGCCAACAGGCTTTTCTCTGTCGCTTTGAACACACCAGCGCTTTGTCTTCTGGCTTCCAGTGTTGCCGAGGAAAAGCCAACTGTCTTGTTCATCGTAACACTTTGCACTGTGTCCCTCTACCTGATGGGTTCTTTTTCCCTTGCTCCTTGAGATTTTGTTTTTAATTTTGGATCCCAGCAATTTGATTGTGATGTGTCCAGGGTGTGGTTTTCTCTGTACGTCTCCTGGTTAGTGTCCGTTGAGCTTCTTGGGTCTATAAATCTTGGTCTTTCACCAAATTTGGGGAGTGTTCAGCTATTATTTATTCAAGCATTTTTTTCTGCCCCTTTCTCCCCTCTCCTTCTAGAAATCCAATTACACATCCACTGGAATATTTGATACTATCTGACAGATCCCTGAGACTTCCTTCATTTTTCTTCAGTGTTTTTTCTCTCTGTTCTTTGAGCCGGATACCTCTGTCGCTCTGTCTTCCGGTTAAGTGATTCTTCCACCATCTCACGTCGATGCTGAGCCCGTCCACTGCGTTTTCCATTTCAGTTACTGTATTTTTCAGTTCTAGAATCCCATTTGGTCCATTTCCCAGTCAAGATTTTCTGGGTTTTTTCACTCATTTTTAGTATATTTGCCTTTAACTCTTAAGCATGTTTTTTTTTAAATTCTTTCAACATTTTCATAATAGCTGCTTTAGAGTCTTTGTCCGAGAAGTCCAGCATCTGAGCCTACTCAAAGTTAGTTCTATTGGCTACTTTATTTTTCTGAGAACCGACCACACTTTTCTGTTTCTTCGCCACGTCTAGTAATGCTCTTGGCTAAAAACGAGGCATCTAGATAATATGTTGTGGCGATTCCAGATTATGTTTTGTTCTCCTGAGTATCATTGTGCTGTTTGTTTCAGTAAACAGTTAACCTGCCTGGCCTCTGGCCGTGCGGTCTCTCTCCCTGGTGGTCTATGACCAGTGGCCTCTCCGCCACTGTCCCCACTCTGGAGGGTTCCCTGCATAGTCTGACAGCCAGTCAGAGATGATGCTTACACACCTGAAGTCGGGAAGATTTCCACCTGCTGCCACTTGAACTGTGTAGGTTGAGGAACGCATTTAAAAGTGCAGAAAATTTGCAAGTTGCCCCAAACCTTTAATTTTCACTGTCCCCCGCCCCTGGGGCCTTCTGCCTATATTTGTAGCTTAGCAGGGAGTCAGAGGTGTGTGGAGATTTGTGTCTGATCTCAGTCTTTCTGTGGCTTCCTCGCTCCCAGATGCCCCTCTTTAGCTTCTGGCTGCTCTGCCACGTGGTACCAAGTCCACACCTTCAGCTGGTAAAGCACTGGGTTTTCACTGCCCCAAATAGACGGGAACTCCCCCGGGCCAGTGGACCATAGACACGTCATGCTTGCCGGCTGCAAGAGAGCCTCCCCAGTGAGCCAGCACCTCTCAGGTTGCTGCCTGCCCCTGGTCATTTGCCAGTATTCTGAAGTGATGGTTTTTAATGGATCTGTCACATTTTGTACTTGGTTTCTGGGGAGGGGGTTGCCTGACCTACTCACCTCCTATTACCAGACACCCAGAGGCACTATTCTAGGCCCCAGTTTACAGCAGTAAGCAAAATAGATACTCTATCGGGAGAAAGCAGACCTTAAACAAATGAGCAGCTGGAGCTTTAATATGTCACATGACAGGGCCTTGAAGGACAGTCAAGTGGGAAAGGCATGAGGGAGCAGGCCCCATGACCGTAGGAGCAGCAAATGTCAAGGTCCTGAGACAGAAGCATCCTTGGGTGTTCTAGGAACAAGGAGAGAGGGAGAGAATAGGATTTGGGGCAGAGAAAGTAGCAATGGTCGGATCACTAAGGGCCTTGAGAAGGACGCAAGCTTAATTTATTCTGAGAGGAAGGAAACTGTTAGAAGAGATTTTATGAGAAGTCACATTATCACTTCTCTCACATTAAGTGCAAAGGGTGCCCATTTACTGCTTCAGAATGAAAAATAAAACTGCCAGGTGAATTCAGTAAGTTATCGATGGGGCTGGGCTTTCCTGTACTTGAACTGAGCTTTGAGGCACTGAATTCTGGGCTGAGGAGGCATTGCAGCTTAAAAAAAAAAAACCATCACCCATCTTAGAAGCAGAGCCGCTTGTTGGGGTCCTGACTGCCATGTACAAGGGTCAGTTTCTCTAAGCGGGCCAGTCGCTGGCTGCCCTGACGGGAGAAGCACTCAAGCCGGCGTCTAACCCATGTGATACATACTCGGTAAGACGATCTAAGTCGCATGTGAGCACTAACAAACCAGGAGGGAAGCAAATGGCCGGCGTGTCCAGTCGCCCAGGCTCCTTAAACGGCTAAGTGACCTGCGATTGTCCTTATCACTCATACCTTGTCATCATCTCCCAGAAACTGTAGCTCATCATTCTGAAGTCACTTTCATCTTCCTGTTCATTTCCTCTTCTGCTCCACATCCTTGCTTAAGCCTCATCTCCGTGCCCTGCTGATCGCTCAGCCCTATCTCTTTCTTCCCCGACCTGCATGTGGCCACCAGACCATCTCCCTACAGCAGGGCTTGGGGCAGGCAGGGACACGAGCACTTGATTTCAAATTGGGGAACATTTTAATCTTTCCAGAAAGTACAGAAAATAATACAACAGACAGCAGTGGGCCCATCCCTTACCCCCTCCCTTTCTCCCAAGAATCAACCACTGTCCTGAAGTTGGGTTCACAGTTCCACGGAGGATTCTGTGCTTTTATAATATTGTCATGTTTCCGTAAACAAATACGCTGTTGTTTCATGGGTTTTAACTTTTCATAAACAGCATCATCCTCTATGCATCATTTACCAATTTGTTTTTTCCATGTAATGTTACGTGTTAAGAGATGTACCCACACCGATACATGTGGCCTGGTTCATCCATTTAACTGCTGCCTGGCATTCCCTTGGATGCTTTTATCTATTCTTTCCTGTGAGACAGCCAGCTGCTCCTGTGTTTCCCACAGTGCAGCCAGGAGCTTCCTTGCACGTGCGAATGCTCCTCTAGGCCTTGGCTTGCTGCGTCCCCGGGTATGAGAGTCTCACCTTTACCAGATCCTGCCATACTGCTCTCCAGAGTGGCTGAACTCATTTACACATTTACGTGCTCCCTCTTAAAAATTACTTCTGGGGGGTGCCCGGCTGGCTTGGGCGGTGGAGCATGTGACCCTTGATCTCCAGGTTGTGAGTTCGAGGCCCATGTTGGGTATAAAGATGACTTTATTTTTTTTTAATGTTTTATTTATTTCTGAGAGAGAGAGAGAGAGAGAGAGAGAGAGAGACAGCGTGAGCAGGGGAGAGTCAGAGAGAGAGGGAGACACAGAATCTGAAACAGGCTCCAGGCTCTGAGCTGTCAGCACAGAGCCCTTCGTGGGGCTTGAACCCACAAACTGCGAGATCATGACCTGAGCCGAAATCGGACGCTTAACTGACTAAGCCACCCAGGCACCCCTAAAGATGACTTTAAAAAAATAAAATCTTGGGGCGCCTGGGTGACCCATTTGGTTAAGTGTCCAACTCTTGATTTTGGCTCAGGTCATGATCTCAGTGTTTGTGGGTTCAAGCCCCGCTGTCCACATGGAGCCTGCTTGGGATTCTCTCTCTCTGCCCCTCTCTCTGCCCCTCTCCCACACATGCACACTGCTCTCTTTTTTTCTCTCTCTCTCTCAATAAATAAACTTCACAAAAATTAATAAAATCTTAAAAAAAAAACTTTCTGCATTCCCCATTACCTAATAAAGTGCTAACAGTGGCATTCAAAGCTCTGCTCACTGAAACCCCAGTCTACTTTTATCTTTTCTTTCACTACTAGGCTTATTTCTTCATCTATAAAAATAAAGATAATGAGTTCATCTGTGGCACATAATGGACACACGAAAATGATAGTTTCCTTTTCTTCCTTTCTGTCCAGACAGTACCCACTTTCTCCTCCTTCTGGAGTCATGCAGAGTAAATCTAACCCAGAAAAGCTGGGTGGGGGTGGTGGTAAAGCCAGGCTAGGACCCTGTCTTGCTCTCTGATAGGTATCTCCTTGGCAGGTCACTTTATTGTTGCAGCTCACTGGGGTCTTGGGTCAGATTCTTATCTCGTGTCTTGTGTGCTGCCCATATCTTCATTCCACGTCCAAGGTGACAGGGAATGGGTGGGGCCAGGCACAGAAGCCTCTCAGTACTCTCCCAGAGACCCTAGGAAATGACAGGTGCTTACTGACTAGGGGACAGCGATTGGCTAAATCTGAATATGGAGGAAGTGGTTCAAGAATCAGACTGCCTGGGTTTGAGTCCTGCCCCATCACTTACCAACTATGTGGCCTTGGGCTAGTTGGTTAACCTCTCTAGGCCTCAGTGCCCTCATCTATAAAGGAGGAATATAAATACCCATTTCTTCAGTTGGTTGCAAGGATCACATGACATAATCCCTGTAAAACACTAGCACAGACTGGACACATGTTAGCTGGTTTTAACATTAACATCGTAATCCAGAGCAGGCTGGATTGGAGCAGTGCAGAGTCTTCCAGAGCAAGGGCTCATCATGTGTAGCCCGGCCAGAGCTGGCACTGAGGCCGGTGAGCGGGTGGCCAGGGTGGAGCTGGGGTGGAGAACAAGAAGAGAAGGTGGACACCCTCGTGCGTCAACAGAGGGGAAGGAGCCTGTTGCCAGTGCAGACTTCCAGCAACAGCGGGCCTGTGAGACTTTTCCTGAAAAACTGAATGAAATCAGATTCCTACCTTGCCCTCTGTCCCCACCTCACTCTGGGGACTTTAGAAACACTGACAGAGTCTTACTTGTCTAATCTCCTTCGTCTAGATTCTATGAGGACTTCAAGGTTTACCTAATGTTCAGAACATATGTGGTTTATTGAATAATAGTTTTTTCCTTATGACATTCTTGCTGACACATAAGAAAACACCTTCGTTATGTCAGGGTCGTGGTTTCCACTTCTGGGGTGGGGGTTTCTTGTTGGCGAGCCCTACCCTTGCTCACTCCCATTCGGTGGCACACCCAGGCTTGGTCCTGGGGTCTCTTGCTCCCCTGAGCCCCCCACCTCCTGAGCATACTCATGGGACCCCTGTTTAGAAGGGACTACAGTTCAGGTTACCCGAGTCCACTTGTCTCTGTAAGGCATGGGTCTCCGGCCCCTGCTCTGCCATTCGTTGGCTCCGGTATTTGACTTCCAGCCCTATGAAGCCTCCAAGCCTTTTCTGATGCGGTGTTCTCCATATCGGAATAAGCTCGCTTTTCACAGAACAACTATGCCCCCTTCTCCATATATCTTGCCGTTTTGACTTAGACTTCAGAAAAAGTTTAAGCAAGCAACTTGAGCAGCTAAAGCAATGGATTAAAAGAATCAGGGAGGGGCACCCGGTGGCTCAGTCGGTTGAACATCCAATTCAACCGATTCAATTGGTTTCGGCTCAGGTCATGATCTCACTGTTTGTGAGATCAGGCTCTGCGTTGGGCTCTGTGCTAACAATGCAGAGCCTGCTTGGGATTCTTTCTCTCTGTCCCTCCCCTCCCTCTCTCAAATAAATAAATAAATAAATAAATAAATAAATAAATAAATAAATCAGGGAAGTAAAGGGTGTTGGGTTTTCTCTGGTTTCTATCTATCATGTGGTTTGTTATGAACTGAGCTGGTGGTTAGACCAGCTGTCATCACCCCAGGATACAGTCTGAATGAGGAAGTTGCTGTCTAGAACCACTTCTCAACATCACGATGAGTCCTCCAGGATCCAGGACCTACCTGCATCCGCAGTCCTGGGCACACACTCAGAGCACAGAAACAGAAAGTGTCCATGCCACTAGGGGAAATATGTTCATTACGCTGCCCGCCCGCTTACCTCGATCCACCCTTTCTCTCCCACGTGGAGTGATTTTCCCTCATTTTCACAAAGAGTGAGATTTACAATTCAGTGTTCTGAGAAGGTGTCTCAAATTTAAACTGCTGGTAGAAGTCTTGTAATTATTTCAAGTGGAAAACACACTTGATACTTTCACTTGTCATACGTAAAACCACTTGAATACATTCTGCTCTCCACATTATATCTGGAAGAATCTGAGTTTTCAAATGCATTTAGTGTGGTCAACCTTAGTTTTGTTTTCAGGCCAATTGCTCAGAATCTGGTTTGTCTGGAGTATTATGTATCTAAAGCCTCCAGTTAAGAATCTTGTAGTGTCATAAGATCACCGAGCTGCTACGGGGAAGCTTCGTATTAGAACATCTAAATTCATCTCAGCTCAAGTGCCTTTTTTATGAGGCATTCTTCATTTTCTGGAAGTAATCAGTTATCACTGAGCTGCCCCTTTAGTAATCTGATGCATTCTGCTCAAGTACATAAAGACCCGTAATTTTAGTAAAATTCCTCCCAACAATGGTATTTAAAACCCATCCTAATGAGGCATCTATTCTTGAAGCGTTTCCTTATCCGTCAGCTCCTTGGTCCACAAAGTAGATTTCAAAATATGTTTAATTTGGAATTCACAAGCAGCTGGGAAAAGTTAGCAGTGTGGCTGGTGCTGTGTTTTCACAGGGTGCCTTCCGGCCCCGGGCACCCAGCCGCTCACACCAGAGCGCAGAGAGTAAAACTCTTTCCATCTAAAGTGGCGGAAACTAATGGAAAGTCGTTGCTTCGCTCCCAGTAGACCCACATACACTCTAATTATCAAGGAACGTCTCCTGGGTTTCTCCGTCTCAGAAAGTTCTTCGACATCCTCAGTGGTTTCAATCCACTTGGCACCCACTGAGAAAGTAGAGCAAGGGCCCCGCTATCAGCAAGCATCGTTTCTGGTAGGCTCTCTGCTTACATTTCCCACCGCATCTAGCGCTTTCCTCTGCCTGCCCAAATCTCCCTCTGCACATAGTTTCCCAAGTGCTGCCGCAAACGGATTGAATAGCACTGAATTAAGCCTTTGCTTCTCTTTGTTAACTTGCATTTTCCGACTCAACTGGCCCGGCTCATTTTACGTGCGCTCTTTACATTTCAGAAGTCCCGACATGCCTCCGCTTCCTTTTCACTGATGGTAGTGTTTCTTAGGAAAACCGTGGCCGCCACTCGCCTCTGTCTATACAGTATACGGACTTTCAAAACCGGAGAACTTAAGAAATGTCCTGTCAGTAAGTCGTGATTTTTTTTTAATGTCTTTATTTTATTTTGAGAGACAGAGACAGAGAGCGAGCAGGGGAGGGGCAGAGAGAGAGAGGGAGACACAGAATCTGAAGCTGGCTCCAGGCTCTGAGCTGTCAGCACAGAGCCCGGCGCAGGGCTTGAACCCACAGACTGTGAGATCATGACCTAAGCCGAAGTCGGACGCTTAACCGACTGAGCCACCCAGGCGCCCCATTAAGTTGTGATTTTCAAGGAGGCCAGAAGATGGTCTCACCCGACAGATGGAGAAACTGAGACACACTGACGAGAATCATGTCTTTCCGAATTCACAGCCTCAGTACAACGCTTTCTTCACCAAGAACTATCAACTTAGCAATGATTGCCATGTCCATCTTCCTGCCTTTGTGCATTTTACATTAACCTAATATTCTTGGCGTGTCTCTTCCACATGCCGCCAGAGGAAACAAATTCTCCAGGCCAGCCGCGGAGCCCAGTTTCTTTCTCTGGCCCCGTACTCACATATTACACTGCAGTTCAATTTAACTTCCATTGAGTTGTTTTATATATTAGAGACCAAATGTAGGAATTGCCCTATGTTTCTAGAGGTTGGGGGGGCTATCAATTATTAATGAATTTTACTATAAATAGTTGTAATTGGGGCACCTGGGTGGCTCAGTCAGTTATGCATCTGACTTCAGCTCAGGTCATGATCTCGCGGTTCGTGGGTTCAAGCCCCACATCGGGCTTTGTGCTGACAGCCAGCTCAGAGCCTGGAGCCTGTTTCAGATTCTGTGTCTCCCTCTCTCTCTCACCCTCCCCTGCTCACGCTCTCTCTCTCTCTCAAAAATAAATAAAACATTAAAAAAAAATTTTAAGTAGTTGTAATTAAACAACAACAGCAAAAACAGCTTCAACTTGTTTTAACTAAAAAAAGAAAACTGAATAAATATTTCAGTGACTCTCTTACTAGCAAGTTTAACTTGTGTTGAGAGTGTATGTGCTCGTTTGTGTGTGTGTGTGTGTGTGTGTGTGTGTGTGTGTGTATAGGTTGGTTGGCAAGGGAGTATCTTACACAGGTACTTGCTGTCCAGGGAAAAGAAACACCCTTGCTTGCACTGGCTGAGGTTAGCCCCGACCACTAATCCTTTCATCGAAATGGAATGTGGACGTTTGTGTTGTTTCCTAACGTTTCACATTCCACCCCTGCAGGGAACTGGTGGATCACCTGTACCTCCGTGAAACTGTGATTCATATGCCCATTTCCAGCCAGTGCCTGCAAGGCTTTGGTCCCTGGAAACGGGATGAAATACTACTCCGCTGCCCAGACCTCCCTTGTCACTCAACCCTGACCACAGAGCCTGCTGCTTTTTTCACAGAGAACAGCCATTTTCCTAAAATAATCCTATAATGTACACACTAGTCGATCGCTAAGATGTTGGCATCTTAGTAGACCAAGCTCTAAGCCACGGCGGCACTGTGACTCTCACCTCACTGTCCCAGAGCTGACCTCAGGCAGGGCCTCGCAGGTAGCATTACCTTTAAGGACCCCGAGTGGAATTTCAGGATAGCGGGTACACTAGCACTGGGCTGAGGTGCCGACCCAGGCAAGGCAGCGGGAGGAGGAGGTAGGCGCCCCACCTGTGGAGAAGGAGTCCGGACTGAGGCTGAGATTGCCCGAGAAGCTGGTGTTCTGGGGAAGACAGGAGCGCATTCTCTGTTTGCGATTAGACGGGACAGGAAGGAGAGGGCTGAGACCCAGGGCTCCAGAAAGCTGCTGCGCCCCTGCCTTTCGCTCTCTGCCCTGTGGGACTCCATCTCAGCCAGGCGTGGGGACACTTGGGCCTCAGAAGACCCAGGTGATCCAGCCCCAGCCTCCTCAGAAACGGGCTTCTCTGCAGGGCCTCACATGGCCGAGTCCAAAAGATCTGGGCAGAAAGAGGCTGCCCCAGCTTAAAGTCTAGATTCCTGGCCTCCTGTCATGGTGGCCTGGTCACTTCTCTCAGGCTTAGGGTCCACAACAGACAAAAATGGGTGAGTAAAAGTAATCCAGACATTCTCCGTGAGAGCTTAAGATGTAAAATGGAATGGACATAAATGCAAGTTGGATTCCTCAATGGTGCTGCCATACGAGGGCATCACATAGATGCTGTCGTGTGTGAGCTGGCGGAGGGCGGGGGAGTGATCAACTGCCCAGGCCACGAGTAAGACAGTGCTGACTGATAGAGAAGGCTCTGTGTCTTCGGGGACCACCTAGAATAGTCTAAACCCCTTTTCTTAAGACAGCCTGCCCTAGGTGACATTATCTAGTGATGGCAGATGGCACTGTCCATCTGTGTGCCAAACGGAACTTAGAGAGATGGCCTGTCCCCAACAACAGCCCTGCCTGGAGGCAGCCCTCGCAGGAGGGTGAGCCTTCAGATCCCTTGAAAACTGACTCAGATCAATCAAATTCACAAAAGACCGGGGCACCCAGAATGACCAGAAATTGGTTGGAGAATAAGGACCAGGTGCACATGCTTGCAGAATAGAATAGCATGCTCTTTCTCCTTGCTGGCAAGTTTAGAGGAGCCGAACTGCAGGTTGTTGAGTAGGCAAGGAATCGGGGGAAGGGTTGATTCGATGATCTCAGGGACCGTCGTCACCAGACCCGGGGCATCCCTACGCCCCAAGGCTGGACCAGCTCTCGGACTGCCAGCTTCCTCAGGGCCGCATCCTCCCCTTTCTCGCTTCCATCACCACCCAGCCTCCTTCGTCGACACGTTCTTTCTTTAGGACATTGCAGGTCCGCCTCCCATTACCAGTTCCAGCAAGTGCTAGCATCTTGGAAAACCGTAGTATAATATCACAGCCAGGGTTTCACCACTGATACCCTCAAGACCCAGAGGACCTCCAAGACCACCAGGATCCCTTTTACAGCCACCCCTCCTTCCCTCCCACCCCCTTTCCTCCATGACCCCTGGCGGCCAGTAACCTGTTCTCCAGTCCCACAGTTTTGTCATTTTGAGAATGTCATGTAGATGGAGTCATATGGTTTAGAACCACGAGGAATGGCTTGTTTCACAAACTCCCTGGAGATTCATCCAGGTTTGTGTGTATAAGTAATTCCTGGTGTGGGTGTGCCGCAGTCCGTCTCCCCATTCTCCTAGGGAGGGACATCTGTCCTTCTCTGTTTTGAGTTATTACAAGAAAGCTGTTATGCACATTCATGTGCAGAGCTTTGTGTGACCATAAGTTTCCCTTTCTCTGGGACAAATGCCCA
Source organism: Hyaena hyaena (assembly GCF_003009895.1). Classification (NCBI taxonomy): domain Eukaryota; kingdom Metazoa; phylum Chordata; class Mammalia; order Carnivora; family Hyaenidae; genus Hyaena; species Hyaena hyaena. Next base: position 2,257,519 of record NW_024080721.1, on the reverse strand, counting down.
AGATATAATTGCTCGGTTGGATGTAGTTGCAGGTTCAGCCTATGAAGAAACTGCCAGACTGTTTTCCAGAGTGTCTGGACCAGTTTTGTGTTCCCACCAGCAGTGTGCGAGGGATCCAGTTTCTCTGCATCCTCTCCACCATTTCTTTTTTTGTTTTTTTTAAGTTTATTTATTTTGAAAAAGAGAGAGAGCAGGGGAGGGGCAGAGCGATGGAGAGAGAATCCCAAGCAGGCTCCGCGCTCTTAGTGCAGAGCCCAAAGCAGGGCTCAAACCCACAAACCGTGAGATCATGACCTGAGCCAAAATCAAGAGTTAGACACTTAACCTACTGAGCCACCCAGGCACCCCCTTTTGCCCATTTTCTAACTGGATTGTTTGGGTTTTTTATGTTGAGTGTTGAGAGTTTTTGGTATGTTCTATAATTAGATACTAGTCCTTTGTCAGATATGTGGTTCTAAATCTTTCAGTCTATAGCTTTTTATCCTCTTCACAGGGTCTTGCAGCAAAAGATTTTTCATTTTCAGTTAAATCCAATCAATCAAATGTTTCCTTTTATAGAATGGGCTTTTGGTGTCAGGTGTAAGAACTCTTTGACTCATGGATCTTTGAGGTTTTCCCCTGTTTTTTTTTTTTTTTTTTTTTTTATTCTAACAGTTGGATAGTATTACATTTGAGTCCATGATCCATTTTGAAATAACTTTTAGATAAGGCATGAGAGTTCGATTGAAGTCCATTTTTTTCCTATACATGCCACCTGCTTCAGTGCCATTTATTAAAAAGACAGCTGTTCCTCCATTGAACTGCTTTTGCACCTTTGTCAACAATCAATTGGGCAGGGGCCAGGGGCACCTGGGTGGCTCAGTCAGGTAAGCATCTGACTCTTGATTTTTGACTCAGGCCATGATCTCATGGTTTGTGAGTTTGAGCCCTGCATCTGGCTCTGCAGAGCCTGCTTGAGATTCTCTGTCTCCCTGTCTCTCTTTTCCCCTCCCCTGTTCACACACTCTCTCCCTCTCACTCTCATAAAAAATATAAACATTTTTTACAAATCGGTTGGACATGTTTGTGTGCATCTGTTTTGAGGTTCTCTGTTCTATTCTGTTGATCTGTATGTCTGTCCCTCAGCCACTACCACATAGTCTTGAAACCTGTAGCTATATAGTAAGTCTTGAAACTGGGCATACTGATTCTTCCCAACTTATTCTTATTTTTCAAAATTTTCTTAACTATTCTAGTCCTTTTTCCCTTTCTACATAAATTTTAGAATAATTTTCTGTATATCTGCAGAACAATCTTTCTGGGATTTTGATAGAAATTACATTAAATTCATATATCAATTTGGACAGAACTGACAATTGTGTTGAGTCTTCCAATTCATTAACAAGGTAGGTCTTTTCATTTATTTAGATCTTCAGTTTCTTTCATTAGCATTTGATAGTTCTCAGCCTACAAGTCCCATACATGTTTTGCTAGATTTACACCTAATAATTTTTATTTTTATTTTTTGTGAATTATAAATGATACTGTATCTTCAATTTCGGTGTCTTAATATTAAGTTCATCACTAGTATATAGAAATTGATTTTTGCATATTTATCTTGTATCCTGTGACCTTGCTGAACTCACTTACTAGTCTAGGATTTTTGAAGGATTCATTCTGTGGGATTTTCTACATAGACCGTCATAGTGTCTGCAAATAGAGACAGTTCTTTTTCTTTTTTAATGTTCATTTGTTTATTTTGAGACAGAGAGAGTGATCAGGGGAGGAGCAAATAGAGGCAGTTCTAATTCTTCCTCTCTGATCTGTATGCTTTTTATTTCCTCTTTTTTTTTCTTTCTTGCCTTATTGCTCTGGCTAGAACTTCTAGCACTATACTGAATAAGAACGGTGGAAGCAGGAATCCTTGCCCTGTTCCCAGTCTTAAAGGGGACACATCCAGTCTTTGGTCATTAAGTGTAGTGTTAGCTATATGCTCTTTATCGAGTACCCCTCTTTTCCTATTTTTCTGAGGATTTTTGTCATGTTGTTGAGTTTTTTCATGCTTTTGTTTTATCCATTAATATGATTACAATTTAATATTTTTTTATATTTAATATTATGGATTACAATGTTTAAATTTTAAATATTGAACCAGATTTGCTCTGCTGGAACCAGCCCCACTAGGGCATGCTATATAATTCTTTTAACATAATTGATCTGTTGCTCCATTCTACTTGTTAAGATTTTGCTCAGGATTTTTGTACCTTTCTTTTAACTTGATTGATAAGGATTTTTTGCATTGTTATTCATGAAGGACATTTGTCTGTATTTTTCTTTATATGGTGCTGTCTTCGTCTGGTTTTGGTAACATAAACCTTCATAAAATGAAATAAGAAGTATTCCTTCCTGTCTTGTTTTGAAGACATATAGAATTGGTGGTACTTTTTTAAAAGTTTGAGACAATTCTCCAGCAGGACCATGTAGGCCTAAAGATTTCTTTCAGGGAAACTTTTAAACTATGAAGCAATCTCCTTAATAGTAATAGGACTTTTGAAGTTATCTTAAAATCATATCAAAATTTCATATTGAGAGGCTTGTGACTGTGTTTTTAATCTATGGTGTCAATCCTGTGTGTGTGGAGTTACTACTAGTGATCTCTTATCCTTTGATACCTGAAGGATCTGTAGTAATATCTCCATTTCATTCCTGACATTGGTAATTTGTGCCTTCTTTGTTTTTCTATGCTGGTCTTGCTAGAGATTTGATAATGTTATTAATCTTTTCAAAGAACCAGCTTCTTGTTTGACTCATTTTCTCCCTTTTTATTCTCTCTTCTTTTTCATTGATATCGGTTATCTTTATTATTTCCTTCCTCATGCCTCATGCTTGCTTTGAGTTTATTTTGTTCTTTTTCTATGTTGTTGAGATTTCCTAATTTTTCGTTTGTTTCAAGAATGTAATTGCTCATTGGAGCATTTTTGTGATAACTGCTTTAAAATCTATGTCAGATAATTCTAGTAGCATCTCCGTTGTCTTGATATTGGCATCTATTGATTATCTCTTTTTGTTCAGTTTGAGAGAGCTTCCTGTTTCCTGGTTTAATGAGTGATTTTTTATTTAAACCCAGATATTCTGAGTAGCATAAGACTTTTGATCTAATTTAAGCCTCCCGTTTTAGCTGGCTGCCTCTGATACTGCTCTGGCAGGGGTGGGAGCTCCTCCTCGTTGCTGCTGGGTATGAGTAGAAGTCCAGGATTTACACTCAATCTCTGCTGACACCCAGGGATGGTGGGGAGATGGGAGGAGGCTCCTTGTTACTGCAAGACAGGGGTGGGAATTCTGGATCCCTGCTCAGCCTCTACTAGTAGTATCTCTCTAGCCAGAACAGGAAGGGGCACCTCATTACACTGCCCACAGAGCCTCCCCTGACACCACAGAAACGTGGGCAGTGGTGGCAGCCTTGCGTCCCCACCAGGCCTCCTCTGACACCATCAGAGCATGGAGAGGGGGTGTCTCGTGACTCCCACGTGGAAGACGCGCTCTCCACATGGTCTCCACTCTCACCTGGGGATGGAGGACCCCCATTACCGCAGGGATGAAATTCCCCTTCCCTACGGGCTCTTCTCTCATATCACCCCAGCTGGGGATGTGGGGTGCCTGATGACAGCCCATTGAGGGCAGAAGCCTGGGCTCCCAGAGGCCCTTGCAGGTGTGGTTGGGATGGGTCCACTGTATTTTCTGTGGTGTTTGGTTATTTTCTAAAACTAATGTCATGCTAGGCTCTCCCTTCCTGTTCCTTCAGCTAGAGGAGTGGGCTTTGGGGGGACTTTTTGTCTTCACCTCTCACGTTGCTGGGCCGCTGGCTTCTTCAGCTCAACGCATGGAATCTGTAAGGAACAAAGGAACGCCCGGAACTCCGCACCTTTCACTCCTTGTGTCTGCGGGCACCCAGCCAGTCTGCCTCCTTCTCTCTGTCTTTCAGGGTCTCTTACGTTTCTTATATATATAACGTCCAGTGCTTGGAGGTTGTATTTAGTGGGAGGAATAGGGAGAAGTATAGCCACTCCATCTTCCCAAAAGCAAAGCAGCTCTTCTCTTTTTGATGAGTCTTCTGACTTACTGACTGTACACTGGTTGAGAAGAACAAGCCTATCGTGTCCCATTGCTGAAGGCCTGTGCGTGTGAAGATGCTTAATAGTTATTGGCAGACTGGCCTGGCGGTTCGTATGGTACCTTGACCTCACAGAGAAATGCTGAGAGCTGTGATGGTGGGAGACCGTTAAGTCTTACTGAACCTCTTCACACCTGTAGCCGTGGAGGTGTTTGCTAGGTGCCCAGCTTCCTAAACGGGGGGGTCTGGTATTTTCCCTTACATCTTCACCAAGAGGTTATGAGCAGACGACAAACTGCTCCTGAAGCCATTTGAAATGCAAACCCGTCCATTGCTGTGGTTGGGCAAATGCCACCTCGTTCCATGGTGGGGGGGTCCCCCTGGGGAACCAGCCCTCTGGGGATGTGCGGCAGGGGACCCAGAGCACTGACCCCAAGTGTCCTTTGAAACAGGAGGACCATGACACTATGGAAGCTGATCTGGACAAAGACGAGCTGATCCAGCCCCAGCTTGGAGAGCTCTCAGGCGAGAAGCTTCTGACCACGGAGTACTTGGGAGTGAGTACCACGTAATGCGGTGGGGGAGAAGTAGACATGGACCATTGATGCATTAGCCTTTGCAATGACACGTGACCACGTGGTTTGGTCTGTTACGATCCTGTGTTTATTAACGTCCCGTGTTGGCCAGTTTGCTCCCAGCGTCCCTGAGCTGCACTGTGGCCCCAGCTACCTGTCACAGACAAGGCTGTCAGTGAACAGAGGAGAGATCAGGATATAACAGGAGGGCACGTGTCAGGAGCCTTCCTAACATGCAAAGGTGTGCCCGCCTCAGCAGACATCACCCAACTGTCCAGCTGCTTAATTTCCATGTGCCTTGTCTAATAGAAGGGAAGATTGTGGCGGGTTTGGAAGTCATCAGCACACAGCTGATGGCTGAAACCATCAGAGCAGAGGCTGGAGAGAGAGAGAGTGAGGGGCTGCTGACAGAGGGCCCGAGCAGCATGTCAGGAGTGGGAGCAAGAAGAGGGGCCCCTGAGGACAGAAAGTGACCAGTCAGAGAGGCTTGGGGAGAACCAGGAGAATGTAGTGCCATGGGAACCAGAAGGCGGGGGGGCGGGGCGGGGAAGGCTTCAGGATGGATCGAGCGGTCAGTCCAGGCATCTAAGAGGCCTGTGGCATCACACATCTGACATGGGGCCCTAATCTGAGCTCAGAGAGCTCCCCGCTGACTCATGATCAGCCAACTCTGGGAGCCCCTGGTTACCACCCACCAGCTGAACAGGGAAAGGCACGAATGAGGAGAAGGCTACCGATTGGCCTGGAGAGAATAGCAATGTCAGGGGCCCACGGGTGTCTCACAAAACCTTGATCAGAAAGCACATCAGTGAACAGGTGGAATGTTGGAGTGGGAGGTTTCTGAAGAGGGGTGCAAGGGCTGGGGGCCCGTCCTCTCTGAAGCCCTGGGACGGACAGCGGAGCACACAGGAGCGAAGGCCATCGGCATTAAAAGGAACTCCTGGAATTTTGAAGCTGGTGTTTGACTGGGTCAGTCCCATGGACTCTGACATCTCCCATCAGTCAAGTTATGGCTGGAGCAGAAGGCCGGGGGCCAGTCTCTCCACAATTGGCCGGCAGGGACAGTGACTTGAGAAGGAAGAGAATGTGGGTGCAGGAGGCATGAGCCTCATAGGAGTAGACAGAAGCAGAAAGTGCCTTCCCATCGCTGCCCCATCCTGGCCCTCCCATCTCACCCTGGGTACTGGTCTCCCTGGTCACCTGCCCCTTCCTCACCTGCCAAGGAATTTCCGGGGCCCCAGGCTGGAGTATAGAATCTGCTGGTGGGACGGGACGTCAGAGGACAACCAGAGGCCCAACTGTGGGAGGTTTGTAGGCAAGGGTTTGGGATTTTCTCTCAGCCTGAGCTGGGAGAGTCCTGGAAGCAGGGGAGTGACTCAGTTTGACTTATTTTAATGGGTGAACTTCTATTTTCATTCGGGTTGCAAGATGGAGAACGGACTGTAGGGGGCAGGAGTGAAAGAAGGGAGATGACCCAAGGAGGCTCGGCTGGGGTTCCACCCTTAGCCCCGCACCCCCCTACCCCCACCCCCCGCCACCTTGCCTCTGGGTCATGGTCAAGGCCTATAGCCCGTCACAGCCCTTAGAATGTCTCTAGGATCAAATGAATCTAACTGACTGTGGAGGCTCTGTTTACTTTAAGTCAAGTGTAGGTGCTCCGGAAGGGTTGGAAATGAGGCAGTTGGGTTGTTGATGGAAGTCTGGAGCCCTAACTAGGCTTTGTTCCCCTTTGGAAGAGCACTGGCTTTGGCAGGGAGGGACTGGGCTCAGTCTGACAGGATGTGCATTTTTAAAAGCAAGACTCTCCTGGGGCGCCTGGGTGGCTCAGTCAGTTAAGGGTCTGACTTCCGCTCAGGTCATGATCTCATGGTTTGTGGGTTCGAGCCCCACACTGGCCTCTGTGCTGACAGTTTGGAGCTTGGAGACTGCTTTAGATTCTGTGCCTCCTCTCTCTGCCCCTCCCCTGCTCACACTCTGTCTCTGCCTCTGTCTCTCTCTCTCAAAAATAAATAAAACGTTAAATAGATAGATGATAGATAGGTAGATAGATACATAGATAAGTAAAAGCAAGACTCTCCTGCTTCATAGACAGGAGATGAGGAGAAGAGGCCAGTGGGTGGGCCATCTTCAGAGGGTGGGCGCAAAGGCAGGGTTGGGACTTTTGCCACAGACACAGCCACGCAGGCATGTGATGGTCAGCAAGGACGTTCACAGAGCTTGGTGAACCAAAACCAAGTACGAGTACTGAGCAACTTACAGCGCCTCTCCACAGTGAAGTGCTTATGTGATCTTGGGTTGATAATGGTGAAGGTTTTCAACAGCAACAAAAACCAAGTCACAGACCGTCTGGGACTCCCCGCTTAACCATGCAGCTCAGTGGGGCACAAAGAGGCAGAGCTTTCAGACCAACCAGTAACCCAGTAACCCAGGGTAATGGCATCTGGAAATGGTGTCATTTTACCCCAGCATGCAGCTCGAAACCTCCTCCGCGTATCTGCACTATCCTTTTACCAGGAGGAAATATTTGAATCCAGCAGAATAGTTCCCTGCAGGTTTGGTTTTTGTTACCTTTTGGTGGAGATATGAGTAATAGGAATGAAGTACAGGAAGAATTCGTTACCTAAATGTGAAGACCAAGTGACCAAGTGTCTTAGCTTCCTAGTGCGAGAGTGACAAATTAGCATAAACCAGACGACTTAAAACACCAGAAGTTTATTCTCTCACAGTTCTGGAGGCCAGAAGCCCAAAATCAAGAGGTCCACACAGCCCCACCCACTCTGAAGGCCGTGGGGGAGAGACTCCTGCTCCCCCGGCTCCCGGGCTTCTTGGCTGGTGGCTGCACCCCTCCAGACTCTGCCTCGACCTCCACTGGGCCTTCTCCCCTTTTCTCTTTCATGTCTTACAGGGACACTTGTCATGAATCTAGGATAATCTAGGATGCTCCCTTCATCTCGAGATCGCTGACTTAATTATATCTGCAGAGATTGCTCTTCCAAATGTCACATTCACGGGTTGGTGGGGTTAGAACATGGACGTATCTATTTGGGGCCACCATTCAACCCACCACACCAGGTCACCGTAGGATCTTGTCGTGGAAGCAGTTTTAAAGTCTTGTTAGGGGGGCGCCTGGGTGGCTCAGTCGGTTAAGCGTCCGACTTGGCTCAGGTCATGATCTCACGGTTCGTGGGTTTGAGCCCCGCGTCAGGCTCTGTGCTGACAGCTCAGAGCCTGGAGCCTGTTTCAGATTCTGTGTCTCCCTCTCTGTCTGACCCTCCCCTGCTCACGCTTTCTCTCTCTCTCAGAAATAAATAAAACATTTAAAAAAAATAAAAAATAAAATAAAGTCTTGTTAGAGAACTGAACGTGGGGCAGCCCCCAGGGTTACTGGACCCTCTCAGTTTTGCTGCCTCCACCCATCAGGCTTGCTAAGCTGCCCTCAGTCACCCGATTTGAAACCGCCAGCCCGCCAGCCTCTGTGTGGGGGCCACTGATTTCAAAGAGTAGTCATACCCGCCGTGCCTTTGGCTCTAGTCCACAAGGCTCTGAGTTCATATCTTCGAAACTGCCTGTGCCCAGCAAGGGAGCCTGCTAAAAATAGAAGACGTTTCACTAGGGACTTTGCCCCAAATCATGATTCATACCTCCTCTTTGATGTATGAGGTAGATTGTGGGTTTTTCAAGATCACTTGAAAGATACTGACCTTTTGAAACATTGTATTAGAATATTGTATTCAAAACGTTTTTATTAAACTAGGGCCATTTGCCTAACACATAGCAGAATGCCGAGGCATTTAAGACCTTGCTGTCACTTTCGAGAAGTTTACGAAAAAAGACACAGAGCGGACGAAACTGTGCTATTGGTGGGTGCAGATAAGGCAAGGAGTGGCAAGTAGGGTGGCAGATACCACCCTGCAGGACAGAGCGAGCCCAGGCTCCAAGCCCCAGACCCTCCGTGTGGCCTAAAGGCAGAGTCTGGGACCTGCCTCGGGCCTCCTTACCGTAATCCCAGGAATCGGTTCTGGTACACACCAGTGACTTAGAACCTGCTGGTGGGGGTGAGGGTGGAGGTGCAGCAGGGACAGCCCACCAATATTGGGGGATGGAAGGAAGCCACTCCCAGGATGCCAGCACCCAGGGGCTCACCCCCTGCTGGGTATTCAGAGCCACGCCCTTTCCAGAACCCCACCACCACCACCATCCTGACCCTCCCAAGTGCAAGTATACAGCCCCATGTGCTGCACAGGCCACAAACAAGGCTGCCAGCCACTGAGAGCTCAGAAAGTTGGGGACAAGAGAACTAGTCCCTTCCTAAGCTTGCATGAGCGTGGCAGCGGTCATGTGAAATGCGCCACTCACTCGTAATTCTGGTAGAAAGCAGCACGCCCCGTTTCTTCTTTAGGCCGTGACCGTCAGCAGGTCAAGACTGATGATTTGCCAACTTCTCCTTGCTTGGTTACTTCTGAATTTTTTTTTTTTTTTGTATCAACCATACTATGCTGAACAGTCATTTAATCCTTCCTGAAAAGAATGCCCTGATCTAAATAGCTTTGTCGCCTTGGTTAAAGGGGTGTAGATATGTATCACAGAATCACAGCTTTTATTTTTATATCAGAGTTTAAACCTATTATTAGTTACCTTTAACAATAGTCATGGGCACGTCTTAAATTAGCTCAGCACACGTCATAGGCCAAGCCCTGTGCAGTCCGATTCACTCATCTGACTCCATTTAATCTGGTCCTCCCAACAAACTACGGGGAAAATCCTGCTAGGGTAGCATTTTCTCGACAGGAGAGCCGAGGCTGAGAAAGGGTACAGGACATTTTCCCACTAAGCTGTGCCACCTTCTGGAAGAAGCTGTCGATTTTCCAGTGAGTTGCTCACTGTGTCTGACAATTCAGAGAGCACCAGCTCTGGCATATCCACAGTTTCTGTCTGGTCTAAGTTTCACGCATGGACCCATTTGGTGGTGGGGGTGTGGGAGAGAGGTGCCTGCTGTAAAAGCTGATCACTTCCTTCCCACCCTTTCTTCCCTCCGTCAAATGAAGACCCAAGCTCAGTTAGTTTTCCAGAGATCACTTGAAGGACCGGTGAGCCCTGCCTCCAAAGACTGTGTGTATGGAGGTGGGCCTGGGAATCTGAATCTTTACTACCGCCGCCACCCCCCACCCCACCCCAGTGATCCCAAAGCCCGAGTCTGGCCCATGGAAACTTTGCCTCCTGGACAGTAGGCACAGCTGGCCAGGGTGCAGGGCTGAGCCCCTCAGAGGCGCAGGGCTCCAGGCCCCTGCCCTCCCAAACCCTCTGTGGAAGCATCTGGCGCTCTCAGCAAAGACCAAAACCAGAGAAGGAAGGGCCTCAGGTTGCAATTTTGGCTTTTAGGGTTTTTTTTTTTCCCCAAATGTGTTTCCGTTTTTTCTGGTCACGTTTCAGTTATTCCTGCCTGGCCTGGCTGATAGTTGGAGGCTCAGTGCCCTCTACATATTGGGAGGTGAGGTAGAACTGAATGTCCATATTCTTGCATGTGAAAACACAGCCAAACAGGTGAGGGAGAAAATCCCAAGCCCCCAAATATTCCAACTCCGTTTCTTATTCAGTTTGTTTCTTGTATTCTTTTAAGTTAAAAAAAAAAAACTTTTTGTTAGCATTTATTTATTTTTGAGAGACAGCAAGACAGAGCATGAGCAGGGGAGGGGCAGAGAGAGAAGGAGACACAGAATCTGAAGCAGCTCCAGGCTCCGAGCTATCAGCCCAGAGCCCGACGCGGGGCTCAAACTCACGAACCGTGAGATCATGACCTGAGCCGAAGTTGGACGCTCAACTGACTGAGCCACCCAGGTGCTTATTTATTTATTTATTTATTTATTTATTTATTTATTTATTTTTATTTATTTTTAACTAATGTCCATACCAAATATGGGGCCCAAACCCACAACCTCGAGATCCAGAGTCACATTCTACTGCTACTGAGCCAGCCAGGTGCCCCGTGTACTCTTCCTTCTAACTATAAAAAAAATAGGGGTGCCTGGGTGGCTCAGTTGGTTGTGATTCTGACTTCCACTCAGGTCATGATCTCACAGTGCGTAAGTTCAAGCTCCCCCCCGGGCTCACTGCTGTCTGCGCAGCGCGGAGCCTGCTTCAGATCCTCTGTCCCTCTCTCTTTCCCTCCCCTGCTTGCACTCTCTCAAAAATAAATAAAACATTAAAAAGAAAAAATTAAAAACATTTAAAAAAAAAAGAAATACATGCTTATTACATGAGTAATGTAAAGTCCAAATAAACCACTTAAACAACCATAATAACTCCACCCACCCAGAGATAACCTCTGTTCCTTCTGTCATTCTTCCCTTTATCTCTACACTTTCTCTTTCCTTTATTAGTTAGGACTGGCCCAGCTGCAAAAAGTAGAAAAGCTTGCCTTATCCATCCTGCTGATAATACTGAAGGACATTGACCCCAAGGCTCTTTCCTTATCTTTCTACAACCTGCCTGTCAGCACTAAGGGAAGACCCAGATTTTGCAGGACCTCTGGCTTACAGGGTTGGGAAACCTTCTTTAAATAAAGGAATACAAAGTTAGTTAGGAAGCAAATACTCAGTTTAAATGAGAATGAGAAAATGAATCACAGTAAAATTCAAATGTTAAGAATGGACATATACTACAAACAGAAAAATAATGTTTTTATTAATTAGCTGCCTTGGGTACCTTATAGGGTTTTTTGTTTATTTTTATTTTATGACTTTTATTGCCTCTACATATATGACAACAAGTCTGTAATGTTTTCTATAGAGAGAAAAGGAAATTAGTCCTTCTGTAACATATCTATAACAAATTTTGTTTCTTATTATTGATAGACTGGAAAATCTTTTGGCCTCATATTTAGTTTTTGGTAATGCTGTATGCATTTTTAGGATTGTCGCTTATTTGAGAGCTCCTTCCTCAGGTGTCTTCCACAAAGAAGCTGGAAGTTTTCTTGCACACTGATTATTCATAAATACTCTGATAGCACAGGGAATTTCTAGAAGCCATTCCTACCCCAGGACAGCTAGCTATGGTTTGGCTGTGCACCACGATCTGGAATCATATGAATCTATTCCACGAAACCCGAATTAAATGTCATCTAGGTTCAGCATCCCCTTAGCTAAATCCCAAATCGTCTTTGGCCATCCAGCACCATGCCACCGACGCGAAGGGAAGTATGACCAGGGAAGTCATAGTAGGAAGAAACAGCAGAAGGGAAGTCAGAGTAGGAAGAAACAGCAGCATTAAGTGCTTGCAGTTAAAATATCGACTTTTGCAAATGTTACAAAAACACATTGCTAGGGCCTCTTCTGGGCCTTGAAGCTTCAGTGTCATCCACTCCATGGTAGTTCTGCCTCAGCACATGAGCCCTTCATTCACACGCTTGCGGCCTCTCAGTCAAGAGATGGCAGAGGTAGCTCCCAGCTCAAACCCACGATAAAGTCAAGAAGAAGGCCCAGCAGGCAAACCAGCCAAATCTACTCCTTCTACAGTGCTCTTTCCCAAGTTTCCAGCTGGTGACTTTCACTGTATTCTTACTGGTCAGAACTGGATCACATGACCCCTAGCTACAAGGGAGTCTGGAAAAGGGAATCTTTTTTTTATTAAAAAAAATTTTTTAATGTTCATTTATTTTTGACGGGGGGGGAGAGAGAGAGGGAATGAGCGGGGGAGGGGCACACAGAATCTGAAGCAGGCTCCAGAATCTGAAGCTGTGCTGACAGCTCAGAGCCTGACATGGGGCGGCTCAAGCTCACAAACCGTGAGATCATGACCTGAGCCAGAGTTGGACACTCAACTTACTAAGTAACCCAGGAACCCCAAAGGGAAGGATTTTTAAGTGGAAACATTTGTGTGCTAATAAAATCAGAGCACCGTTGGTCAAGAGAGAATGAATATTGGGTGGACAGCCAGCAGTGTCTGCTTCAGCCTTCATATCATGTCCTACGTGGGTGGGTGGGTTGATGGATGGATAGACAGATGAGAGAGAGAGAGAGAGAACTGGTATTTTCTCACAAAAATTCATACTGCTTTATTAACATGTCACAACTTATGTGATTCACCAATTCTCGAAAACTGGTAAATGGGAAATAACATTTTTTACCTCAATCGACATGTGTTGACCATCTTTTACTACTGAATAAATTACATTCAGCTAAATCATACACTGCATTTTTTTACTATGGCTCAATAAGCTGCATTTTTTTAGTAGCAGAAGCTTCTTTCAAATAAAATCTCCATCTGTCACACAGATGAAGGCTGAGTCCTCTGGACGCACCAGGTGGTGCCAGGGACCCTTTCCATTCCCTCTCCCAGCAGCCACTGGAGCACTTCTGCAGAACTCAGTATCATCCGAAAGTTGTTGGACTAGTTCATCTTTTCAGATCTTTCTAGCCCAAAAGGGCGGCACTGAAACTGAGGGGCCCAGAGAGGGGCCTGGGGGCTACCACATGCACAGCATGTTGTCAGGTGAGGAGGAAACGGGCCCCTCTGCACAGCAGCTGCTCTGAGACGCTGGGTCCTGCACACTTAACCCTCTTCACCAAGGACCTTTCCTCAGGCGTTTGAGTAACAGACCGGACAGTTCTGGCCCACAGGCCAGACTCCATTTCCTGACCCACCGGAGAAGACAGATACCATCCACCTCAAGCTGCTTCTTAGGCCTGTGTGGCTGGGGCACCTGGCTGGCTCAGCCGTAGAGGGTGCGGCTCTGGATCTCAGGGCTGTGCGTCTGAGGCCCCGTGTTGGCTGCAGAGATGACTTTAAAATCTTAAAAAAAAAAAAAAAAAAAAAGGAGATGGTATGGCTGACAGGGTTTTCCGAAGGCTGAAACACCCTCACATGTAAGCCATAGGTTCTCTCTCCTCTAGGAAGGAGTTGGGAGGGTGAGCTCAGAAGGACAGGGGAGTGGAGGGGAGGAGGAGGGAGAGGCTAGAAGGCACATATTCACCGTCTCCCCTTTTCCAGTAGCTGAGCACTTCACCTTCTGAGCCTTCTTTGAAAAGTCCCAGGCGTTCTGTGTGGAATAATGGAGGGGGAAAGAGAAGCCTGAGTGTTCCTGGGGTGCCTTTGAGAATTGGACCCGAGGGACCTGCTCCCCTGATAGGTAGTGCGGCCTGTGAAGTTGACCCCGGCTACTAGATGGGGCAGCGTGACTGTGACCCCAAGGGAAGTCTGAGGAAAAGCAGTCAGGAGCCTGAAGTGATTGCAGTTAAGATAGCCTCTCACAGGAGATGCAAAGGGAGGTTTGGGGCAGGGGGAGGAGGGGGGGCTCAGTCTGTTAAGTGTCCGACTGCAGCTCAGGTCATGACCTCACGGTTTTTGAGTTCGAGCCCCACGTCAGGCTCTGTGCTGACAGCACAGAGCTTGGAACCCACTTCAGATTCTGTCTCTCTCTCTCTCTGCCCCTCCCCAGCTCACGCTCCCTCTCCCTCTCTCTCTCTCTCCCTCTCTCTCTCTCTCTCAAAAATAAACATTAAAAAAAATTTTTTTAATTATGTTTCATTTCCTCCCCAGAGGCTAAAAGCTCACACCTTCTCTTTCCTCCCGTCCTGCTCGCCTTCACACTCCCACCTGTCCGCCCCGTCTTCACCAGCCCAGGTGCGGCCCACCCTGCCCACCCCTCATCACTCACTCTGCTGGCCCCACAGCACAGTGAGGCCCTTTTTTCCTTCTCCCTGCCTCAAACACTAGATAGACACTAATAACTTCTCAGCAAAAATCAAGAAATCAAAGGTATAATTCCAATGTTTAAAAAAGCATCTGCTTTGTTGTTGTTTTTATTTTTTGTTTTCAAATAATTCTAGAGTCACAGGAATTTGAGGAAGTACTGTAGCGAGGGCCCACGTACCCATTCCCCCAGCTCCCCGGGGGTCCCGTCTCCTAGGACTGGAGCACCGTATCATGCGGACAGCCCACGCCATCACGGCCCTGACTTTGTTCACGTTTCACAGTTTTACAGCAATTTCTCTCTTAAACAAATTTACTTGTTAACATAATATAATCACAGTAGAGAACACTTAGAAAATAAAAAGGAGAAAAATTCCTCTTGGTTCTACTATCCTGTCTACCACTGTATTCATTTTAGTGTTCATTTCCTTCCAGTCTTTTGTGTGTTTTTAGCATAATGGAAGGCATCATTTACATACAGTTTTATAATCTTTTAGTAAATGTTTCCAAAATCGTATTTTTCATAACCTAGTCTTTATCATTGTAAATGGCCACCTACTATTTCGAATGAATATGCCATATTTCACTTAATTCTTCGCCTGTTGCAGGATCCCTAAATTATTCCAGTTTTACTCTGTAATAATTTTGTAACAAACAACTTTCTTTATTTGACGTTTCCCATATTTGAGGTTTTTTCACTAGGGTCTACACCCAAGGATGTGAACATCTTTACGACTCTTTAAAACACCAAATTACTTCCCAAAGTAATTGAACATTACTCATGCTACTAAGGTTTTTGATTCCTGCCAGCAATGGGTGGGGTCACTTCTTTAATTGTCACTCATTTAATTGTTGAAAGATGATACTTTTTTGTGTGAAGTTGTAGTTTCTGAGTACTTGTAAAGTTGATCATTTTTTCCCTTTTTTTACTAGTGATCTATTTTGTGACTTGGCTATTTGAATTCTTTGATCAATAATCGACTGTTTCACTTAGTGGTTTATAAGAGATACTTATCTAATGAAAATCTTAACCTTTCTTCTGTTAAATATGTGCAAATATTTCTTCCCAAAGTGTTGTTTACCTATTCACTTGGCTTCTTTTTAATATGTATGTGGAAAGGTTACTTTTTTTAGTTAAAAAAAATTTTTTGAGGGGCACCTGGGTGGCTCAGTCGGTTAAGCGTCTGACTTCAGCTCAGGTCATGATCCCACGGTTCATGGGTTCAAGCCCCATGTCTGGCTCTGTGCTGACAGCTCAGAGCCTGGAGCCTGCCTCAGATTCTGTGTCTCCCCCTCTCTCTCTCTCTCTGCCCCTTCCCTGCTCGTGCTGTCTCTCTCACACATACACACACAAATAAATAAAACATTTAAACTTTTTTTTTAAGTTTATTTATTCATTCTTGAGAGAGAGAGTGCAAGCAGGGAAGGGGCAGAGAGAGGGAGAGACAGAATCCCAGGCAGCTCCGCTATGAGCGCAAAGCCCAACACGAACCGTGAGATCATGACCTGAGCCAAGATCAAGAATCTGACGCTTAACTAACTGAGCCACCCAGGCACCGCTGGAAAGTTTTTATGAGACTCAAATCCGCCCATCTTTTTTTTCCTCTCACTTTCAAAAATCAGTCTTCCCAGAGATGTGATTGTTTCTGTATTCAATTGTTTTCTTCCTTTAACATGGTCTGATATTTTTTTAATTTATAGTGCTAAATGACGTAATATGCAAACCTAAAAAAAATTTTCCCCAAATTTCTGTTTATCTGAGTGATCTGTGTCCTGATCCTTCTTCACTTATTTGCTAAGCCTCTTATACCCATAGATTAGTTTATTACATGTAGTAACGCCTACCTCTAGGTCAGCTCGCAAGTAGACGATTTCTCCAGCCCGTCTCCCCTTTCCTTCCACCAGATCATGACCAACACAGGGAAGACGAGGCGGAAGGGCCTGGCCAGTGTGCAGCGCAGCTCCGATGAGCCCCTGTGCCGGCCCGTCACCCCTGGCGGCCACAGGACGGGGTACCCAGTGTAAGTCCGGGCTAAAGGAGGCAGGGATTTAACTGCAGTGTCAGATGTGTGCATTTAAAAATTCAAAATAAAGCATTCACGTTGAAAAGCATTCATCTCTTCATTGTTTATCTCTTGGGGATTTTTGAGGGGAAAGACGTTGTCTCCTTCCCCCAAGGTTTCTTCTTCCCAAAAATGAAGCGCTAGGATTTCAGGATCCCCAGCCTTTGCCTGGAAGAAGCCAAGTGTTGGCCAGTGTAATTGCAAAGCAAAGGACCAGAGGGAGCAGACAGGACTCTGGTAGCTTCTTGGCTGCAGCCTCCACCGTTTCCCCAGGCCTTTTGTTCCGGGCAGCAGGTGCAGCATCAGAGATTAAGACACCAAATCAGCTTGTTTTTAGATAAACACACTCACTTTGTAAAGCAACTCTATGCCCCTTTAGCGGCCCAGCTCTCTTCATTCTTCAGAGCCTTGCGCCTACCCCATTTATGTAAACAAAACTTCAGTGTGGTTACCCAGAGCCTCTCTGATCCCCCTAGGAATCGGGGGGCCTAGCCCCCGCGGGCTCTCGGGGAGCCCCAGGCCAGGCAGCCGGCTGTCTAGAGAGAATGCCGGAGAGAAACAGGTACAAACGCGGGGGTTATAGAGAGCAGGCAGAAAACCTGCATTTATGCATTCATTCAACAAACATGGGCCATAAAATAGTTCAAGTAAACATGACATGTTTTACTTAGTTATCTCCTAAAACTCAGCAGTTTGGCTGTTTCCAGTTTTACGCCATAGTAATTTGTAATGAACAAACAGACCCTGGGGATACAGCCACAAGCCAAATGCGGAAAGGTTCTGTGGGTGGATCCTGGCACGCCGGGGCCCCCAGCACCCAGACCCTCCTCACATGGGACACAACCTAGAAGTATTTCCAGGCCCATGCTGTGGATTGGTGACCTGTGGCATTTGATCTCAAAACTAGCCATCAGGTGCTTCATATTTCAGGGTTATTTTAAATTACTAATACCATGGCCTTTTTCTCTTAAACTTAGTATTTTTTAACTCAGCTTCCAACTATTAATGTATTGCCACCTTTACATTTTCTCTCGGTCTCCTCCTACGTACATAACATATAACGTGCACATGCATACTCGTTTTGCTGAACTGTTAGGAAGAAGGTTGTGGCCTTGCAACACGCATCCCGTAAGAGTCAGAGCATCCTGTCCTTAACCACGTGGTCACACCTAAGCAAGTTAACCTTCACACATTCTCTAATCGTCCCCAGAATGTCACTTATATCTAAGAGTTTTGTGTTTGCTTTTTGGATCTGGAACATAGCCAAGTGTCAACTACCAGTAAATCTAGCTTAAAATATATTTTTGAATGGAAGTGGTCACAGGAACTAATAAAATTTCATCTTGCCTAACATGGGAGAGAGGACACCAAATGATCATCTTGAGAATTTTTAAGATGATCTTTGGGGCGCCTGGGTGACTCAGTCAGTTGAGCATCCGACTCTTGATTTCATCTCAGGGTCATGATCCCAAGGTCCCAATGTACATAATCCCGATGTACTGGGTCAGTCGGTGGTGGTGGGTGCGGGGTGCTCCCTGTGGTCAGCAGGAAGTTAACTCTCGGGATCGTTAGTCAAAGTTTCTGTGACTCCGTTCAGCCAGTCAGCGCTGATAATCTAGTATGGCCAGGAATGTAAATCGAGAATCTCAGTGATCTTGGGGACACCTGACAATATGGGCGGCACCCACTGGGGTACTACTACTTTGGAGTCAGTAATCCCACTGCTAAGATCTTATGCTGAGAAGTAATCAGATATTGACAGATATATGTACAAAGTATTTATTGCAGTATTATTCATGAGAAATAATCTACATGTCCAAAGGAAGAGGCTGTTTACATAAATTATATGTCCACACAAAGTGGTATTGAAAGTGATGTTTTAGAAGAGTATTTAATACATGGGGAAAGCCTCACAATATATTGCTAAGTGAAAAAGCAAATTATAAACCAGGGTGGGCCCAGCCTGTCAGCCACTTATAGTGATCGCAGGTTGTATTTTTTAAAGTGTATATTTGCAATTTTTTGTTTGTTTTCTTATTTTATCCATTTTGAGAGAGAGAGAGAGAACACACACACACACACACACACACACACACACACACACACACGGGGGAGGGGCAGAGAGAGAAAAAATCCCAAGCAACACACAGCTCAGTCTCCCAAACCGTGAGACCGTGACCTGAGCCAAAATCAAAAGTTGACCCCGACTGAGCTACCCAGGTGCCCCTGTATTTGAATTTAAGATATCAAATGTTAGTAATGGTTGTGTCTAGGTATTAGAGGGCAGGACATTCTATATAGTCTATATATTTTCCTAACTTTTCATGATAAGCACTTAGCTGGTTTTTCTAATCAAGAAAAGAAAGGTTGAAAATAAAAAGACAGTCACCCTGCACAATTCAAGACCCTCTGTCCACCCCAGCATCAGATGTGTGCCCCCAGCCCTCCCTCAGCACCCCAGCCCCCCACCCCAGCCTCACCCCTCCATGGATTCTGGATCCCTCTCCTCCTGTCACTGTCCAAACTCAGAGCCATCCTTTAACACCTCCTATGTTCCACCTTCAACCTCCCCTCCTGTTACTTTCTTTCCAGAGGCCTTCCCCGTCCCCAGGCCCTCTCTGGCAGTGAATTTAGGTTACTGCTGCCACGGCCACCGGTGACCTTGCAGTTTCTAGCGCCAGGGGACGCTCAACGTCTCTCGAGATTGCCCCTGCTGACCACCTCCTGGTCACTCCCCCACCCCCACACCCCACGGCCTTGTGGGCTTGGTCCGCAAGTCACCCTGCTTCCTCCTAAAATGCCCCGTTTCCAGTCCCCACCCTTCCTGCTTGTGCTGGGGTCTCCATTACACACACCGACACCCAAATCCCACTCCAGTGCACACTTGCCCCAAGCGCGAGGTGCATCCGTGCAGCACCCTGAGTCTTGGCCCAAGCACCACCGTCCCGAGCCCCCTGCTTTAGGGAATGGCGTTCACACCCCCAAACACCCAAGCCAGCCGTCCCTCTCCCAGCCCCGGCCCTTCCCCTCTGCCCTCCTGAGCCATCTCTTCTCCCTTAACGGTTCTCCCCTAACAACCCACCATCCACCACCCCAGAATGAGGTTTCTACCACGTCGTCATGGAATGTCATTTCTGTGACTCCTGTTTCCCTTAGGGATCAGATCTAATCAAACCCTGGCTGACAGGATCCTTCTCAGTTGACCTCCCCACCCCGACCTTGGGCTTTGAAGCTCTTCCCCAGGACACCCTGTCCCCTCCAGCCTGCATGTGTGTGTGTGTGTGCGCGCGTGTGTGTGCGCGCGCGTGTGCGTGTGGTGCCTTAAATCTTTCTGTAACAATGCAGCATATGTGTGTATACTTTTTTTTTTTTGCCTCTCCATCTGCCTCCCCTGTGGAAAATTTTCCCTCTTTTGGCCCCAGGCAGCCCTAGTTCAGAGTTCAGGACTGGCTGAGTGCCACACACACACACACACACACACACACACACACACACACACGCACAGCCTTTCCTGCCCCTCCAGCGGCTTAACATCTACTTGTCTTTGCTACTGGAACTGACCTTCGAGAACAGCCATCTCAGAGGGCCCAACCCCAGGAAGAGCACCAGGTACTTGCCATGGTGTGTCTCCCACCAACCCCTCGCTGGGCAGGTGACTAGCGGCTCCTGGTTGAGGACCTGCCCACCTGGAGAGGCTTCCTCGGGTCGGCCTACGTCCCACCACCTGTGTGGCCGAGGGCCCCCTGTCTTCCCCGCCTGGCCGGGTGTCCTGCACAGCAAGGCCCCCAGTGCGCGTCTGCTGAGTGAATGCGTCTCCCTGGGCCGGCTCCCCAGCCCCGGGGCGCTGTCAGGCGACGCAGGCAGACTTAGGTGGGGACACAGAGCCAGCTCTCCCAGCCCTGCGCCTGCCCAGCTCTTGTCATGGCTGACATGACACATCGTGTCTCTTCTGATGCCATTCATCCGTTCGCTCATCTGCTTCTTCCTCTGAGGAGAAGCCAGAAGACAGGGGGCCTTAAATGCTGGGTTGAAATGTCATGTGCCCACGTCCCCCACAGCCAAAAGATACAACTGTGTGTTAAATACTGTATATCGCTGTACATTTCCAGGAGCTAAGAGGCTACATTCTAGTCTCTACCAGTACCTTTAAAAAGACCTCGTATCTGGGGCGCCTGGGGTGGCTCAGTCGGTTAAGCGTCCAACTTCTGCTCAGGTCATGATCTCACGGTGCGTGGGTTCAAGCCCCGCGTCGGGCTCTGTGCTGACAGCTCAGAGCCTGGAGCCTGCTTCAGATTCTGTGTCTCCCTCTCTCTCTGAGACTCCCCTGCTCACGCTGTCTCTCTCTCTCTCTCAAAAATAAAAATAAAAAACATTAAAAAAAAAAAGTGAGAAGATTCTTAAAAAAAAAAAAAAAGACCTCATATCTGCTAATATCAGTTTAACAAAAGAACTCTAGGTACTGCCACTCCCTGTATTCGTTGGTGATGCCTCCTCCCGGTAGGCAGCAAATCCCCTCCCCCCCCCACCCCCGCCCCCGCCCCGGCTCTCTGTATTTATTGCTGTTGTTCATTCTCCCCTCCAGGCTGGAAGACCATCCTGTTTCTCCCCAGATGGCCCAATACCCCGGAAACGGCAGCCTCCCGTCCCTGACAAGCGCCCACTCTCCAGTCTCCCAGGGGGGCCAGGCTGGTGCTTCCGAGACTTGCGTTTCCTCTTCACGTAAGAGCGCTGGCGGCCTGGGGGCTGGGCCGCGGCGGTCACACACCCTGATCTCAGCCCCTGCCCCGCGTCACTGAGGCCTACCGACCTGCAACCACACGGCCACACGTGGCCTGTTCCTCTAACCCCCCTTCCACCACGGCGTGGTGTGCCCTGCTGGCGTCCACAAAGCCGGCCACGCCACGTTCCTGCTGGGGACAGCCGCATTTGATGTGCGCTTTCAAAGCAGTCCCCTCAGAAGATGATGTCGATTTACGACCAAGACCTCAGCACCCCAGATTCCGGTGCTGAGGTGCTTGGTCACACGCTCGCAGGCCGGCCTGAGACAGAAACGTCTGAGTCGGGGCAAAAGCAACTGCAAGATCCAAAACATCTGGAAGCATCTAGTTGGGTCCACCAGAGCCTGATGGGGGATAAAAGTATTTTTTTTTTTTTTAGATGCCAGAAAAAATATATATGCTTTGAATTGAATATGTACAAAGTTTGGGATTTTTTTTAATTTTCAAGAGGAAATTAAAAGGATATGAGCAGGCCAGATAAGAATGTAATCTCCATTCAAACGGGAAAAACAACGCAAGAACAGGTCAGATTCCAGCATGAGAAACATCTGAGAACTTTTATAATCTGCTCACAATTGGATTCCAACGCTCCCAAGCCCCAGTGCAAAGCAGGAGGCTGGTCACGGAGCCGGAGGAAAGCCAGGGTGTTCAGGAGGCTTGGGGGCGGTGGGGAGGTCTCCTGGTTAGGAACAGTTTTAGAGGCTTTGGCACCTTAGATCATGTGTTATTTTACTCACTGAAAGGAGATGAGCTCCCCGATTTGTCCAGAGACTTCTGCCACCAGCCTGGAAGTTGTAGGTGGTCTAACAACCGTCGCCAGTTTGGCCTGATGCCACTTGGGTTGAAGATGATTTTAAGTTCAGTAGGCCTGGACTTCCGAAAAGTTGCCTTTAGGGTCGTTTATTGACCAGGTATGTCCTTGTTTTACCGAAGAGACCGCCAGGGTGGCCTCTGTCTTGCACTGATCATCAGGGTGGTCCTGGATTTGGGAAGGATTCGGCACGTGTTACCTGTAGTGTGGAGGCGTAGATGCCACCATGGATGGGGTAGCTGCGTGGCCGCGGATGATGGTGTTGCTGGAGAGGTTGAGGTCATTGTGATTTTCAAAAACGATTGATTTGGGCCCTGACAGAGTCGGGGCCCTGGCAAGTCCTGCTTCCTCACATGAAAACAGTGGGCAGCCACCAGGGGACCCCAGCCTGGACGGTGAGCACAGTCCCCAGAGCCTCCCCCTGGGCCCCCTGGAGCTAGGACAGCTGCTCGGCCGGAGTTGGCTCTGATCGCTGACACCATGTGCCACGTGCCCCTCCTCCGACTTGCTCCTCTCTGCTTAGGCCTGGCAGGGGCCCAGGAGCCCCACCCTGCTCATCAGCCCCCCTCTCGCCTCAGTGGACCCCATGGGCCAGCAACCGGGCCTGCCCGGCCTGCTCTCAGCCTCAGGGCAGCACCCCTAAATCTCCTGTAAAACCCTGTTACTTGACCAAGGGTCTCCCATTGGAAGCCAAGCCTCTGGGTTAGTGGTTTTCCCTGGGTGACTGGGGGGCCTTTGGTGAGCATCTGTGGTGTAGATTCGGTTCCTCCCCCTGCCCTCCTTCAGGCCTGCCCGGCTGCCACCTCCCCAGGACCAGTGTCCCCGGACCACTGGCCCGCTCCCTCTGCTGGTCTTGTGGCCGCCATTCCTCCCTCTTCTCACCAGCCTCTACGTGAGGATGGATGGCAAGCAGCCTTGGGTTTACGTGCTTAGAATGCACCTAACAGGGGGCCCCTGGATGGCTCAGTTAAGCATCCGATGCTTGATCTCAGGGCAGGTCTTGATCTCAGGGTTGTGAGTTCAGTCCCCATATTGGGCTTCACACTGAGCATGAAGGCTGGTTGATTAAAACAAAAACAAAAAGAATGCATATAAGCAGCGTTGATACTGGTTCTGAGGCTGCATCTGGGCTCAGCAGATAAGAGGGCTAGAGGGGGAGACAGCAGTGGTGGGCTAGTTGGCCGCCCTGACCCTCGTTGTCTCCTGTGTAACTGCTTCCCTGTCAGAAGCCCGATCTGACTTCCTCTGGACCCCTCCGTCCACACAGTCCCGCCTCTCCAGCCTTTTCTCCCGCTTTTGGGCTCTTGCTCACCTTGTCCCATCCCCCCTTCCCCAATCTGGCCTCGCCCAGCTACGCATGAGGCTCCTCACGCATGAGGCTCCTCACGCATGACTTGCTGCTGAGTCTGGCCTCCTGACCTTCGCTCACATGGGGAGTTCCTGCCACACCTCAGACCCAGCGTGGCCTCAAGCGCGTAAGCTCAGAAAGCCCCTTCATGCTTCTGCATTCAGTCAATGCTAACGGTGAAAACTCACGATGAGGAACCTGCGGAATCCTCCATCCGCTTGAGCAGATGACCGCAGGGCCAGAACATACATTCTTTTTAAGCAAAGGGACTGGCCCCACAGAGCCAAAAGGAAATAGCTCCCAGAGGAAAAAGCCAAGAATGTGACTTAGAATTTTGTAAGACATTGGCCTGGGGAAAGTTATTCTCGTTCCCCCTCAACCAAGGCTATCTTGGATATCCACGTCACATGCCTTGTCAGTGGCCTGACGTGAAAATGCCCAGCCACGGGCGAGGAAACAGTACTTCATCCCGGGAAGCCTCTGGTGCACCCATGGATCTGTCTGTGGCGGGAGCTCTGAACACCCGCATGGTGAGGGGGGAGGGGTCCAGGGGGTGACTGCTATTTGGCGACAGGACCAAAAAGATCTCAGAGGGTCTCAGGAGAGCTCAGCTTGGTCCCTCCTCCCTCCCACCAGGGCGCTTTCCCACCCAGCCCCCAACCTGTCCCTCCACCCACTCCCACCTGGAAGACTGCCTACCTTGGGCGCCATCTTGGTGGTAACAGTAACTGGAATGGGATTTTCTCTCTATGTAGCCCACACAGCTGTATGTGGCTCCACTCTATTATTTCTTCTAAATTCTGTCTCCAGGGCTATATTATAAGCCTGTGGGGCAGAGAACACAGACAGGCCAGTTGTCCACTGGAGAACAGATCCAAGAAGGCTGAATTTCCAATTCCAGCCCCAGCTTCAGGTGGAGACTGTCCTGTGTGGATTGTAAATAAAGCCAACCCATTGGGCTCCACACCAGAAACAGATGCCCTGTTTGGGCCGAAAGATAGTTACCTGGAAATCAAAGCTGTGTCCCATGCTGTGGGTTTGAGGAAACCTGCAAAGAAGATTGTTTATCTTTAAGATAAAGCAGAGACCACACTGCAGAGGTACCAGGGAGATTTTTAAATGAAAGGGCTTGGGGCGCCAGGGTGGCTCAGTCGGTTAAGCATCCAGCTCTTGATCTTGGCTCAGGTCAGGATCTTGCAGTTCATGAGTTCGGCCTCCCCGTGCTGATGGTGCAGAGCCTGCTTGGGATTCTGTTTCTCCTTCTCCCTGCCCCTCCCCCACTGCGTGCGCTCACTCTCTCTCACTCTCGGTCTCTCTCTCAAAATAAATAAACTTTAAATGAAAGGGCTGGAGGGAGCTTGGACTACGGAAGTAACAAATCTGAACTCTGTCCCAGAATTGCTTCGACAGGGGCATGGATCCCTTTGGCTGTAGAACTAGAAGAAAAGTGGGGCCGGAGAAGAAGGGGTTCATATCATTTGAAATACAGAATAGGTCCCTCCCCAGGCTCTCCGGAGAGTTCCCTGGCAGTGTCGTCTGGGACTTCCCTGTCGCCTGCGTGTGAAGGTTCTCCAGGGTGGCGCAGGTGGCCTGGTCCCTGTCCCTGATGTCCGCACAAACGCGCCTGGCTGGGAACTAGGGCGGCTCCTGCCCCTGGGGGTGGACTGCGCGATTCAGGCCTGAAGGAGCCCCGGCAGCTCAGGGGGAAGAGGGCGCCACCTCTGGGGTTGCCAAATCTGGCACATAAAAGTGCAAGACACCCCGCTGAATTTGAACTTCAGACGCACAACGAACAGTTTGTCAGCGTGTCTCCATGCTGCTCCGTGTTGGTGCCGAGCAGTGGCCAGAGGAGGCTACTCACTCCACATCTGTCGGCTTTTCCCTGAGAGGCAGAGGGGGCCCAGAGAAGCGACGGGGCCGAAGGTCCATGGTTCCCCGTGCTGCGTGTGTATCCGGCCAGAGCGCTCACGCTGTGCGTCCAGGTTGTCAGCGCACCGGGCGGCCACCTGGAAAGTTCTCAGGCCACCTGGAAAGTTCTCACACGAGCAAGCAGGTCCTCACCCATAGGCTGCAGGGAGCTGCCAGGGGCTAGGGCGCGCGTGTGCTCTGCTCGGCTTTGGGGCCCAGCCCAGGGAGAAGCATCCCCAAAGAGGTCCCAGGGCCACGATCCACTGAACTCTCTCTCCTCCCCAGCCTCCGCGGACATCACGCCAGGAGAAGGGTTGCCAGCAGGACATCAGGGAGAGGTTCGCCTGCCCTCGGCGGGGGTCCCCAGCCAGGCCCCAGGCAGTGGAGAGGCCACCAGGTAGGGATGGGGTGGCGTCCTGGGAGGGCTCCTCTGTGCTCCAGCCTCTGACTCTGATAGCACAGCAGCATTTCATCGGGGCGCCAAGCACCCTATGGAGACACCCAGGGGGGGTGTGGTCGCCACACCTGTTAACCTCAGAGCCCATGGGGAGGGGGCTGCCACCTGAGAATTATTGGTTGTCAGACCGGAAGGAAAGGAAACTCATAAACACTCCCAAGGGACTAGTTGAAGAACTGCAAGCTGAACACGTTAGTGAGGGTGTGTGATTTGGGGTAATGTGGGCAGTGTCCTCTCTTAGCTGTTTACTTTTGGAGAAGATGGGGTGGAGGGGAGATAGACGGAGAACAAGATTAGTGAACTGGTTTGGCTCACAGGTCACCTTCCTATAAAGTTGTTTTTTTTTAAATGTTTATTTTTGAGAGACAGGGTGTGAGCCGGGGAGGGGCAGAGACAGAGGGAGACACAGAATCCAAAGCAGGCCCCAGGCTGTGAGCTGTCAGCCCAGAGCCAGACACGGGGCTCGAACTCATGAACCATGGGATCATGACCTGAGCTGAAGTCAGACACTTAACCGACTGAGCCACCCAGGCGCCCCTCAGATGTCACCTTCCTAAAATAGACATGGGATCCCACTCAAAAGAAAGTGTTTTCCTCTGCACCAAATGCATATAGACTGGCCTTGATGGGTCACTTGGGGTTCTGGAGAAAGTCTGGGTCTCCAGGCCCCTTCTCTCAGATCCGAGGAGACTTGCTCAGGGAGAGGGGCCTAGCCCTGGTCTCAACCTAAGTGCCCAGGACCCCGGCCGCCCCCACCACATCGGCCTGGCCACGCAGTGCCCTGCAGCCCGAGTAATTTCAAGGTCGAGAAGCCAGCCTTCCGCACTAGAACACTGGACTAGAGCCACTTTTAACATGACTTCACCCTCGCAGCCTCTGATTGAGAGGAATTCTGCCATGGTGACTGGGCAGGCCTTCCGGGCCCCCACCTTTCTATAGAATTGGGAAGTGTTTCCACGACTGCGTCAGCAGTGAGCAGGCCCACACCCCAGCTGTGGTCGAGGCTGACCTTGGCCCCAGCAAGAGCTGCTAGAGCAGCAGAGCCTTGCAGACTCCAGACCCCTGAGGCGCGAGGCCTCCCCACCCCCTGCAGCGCTTCCCCCTCACAGCGCAGGGGCCCAAGGAAGCACCCTGCTGGGCCTCCCCACCCCCGGGCCCCACCGCCATCCCTGGGGGAAGCCACACACACAGGAGTCCCTGCTGAGCTTGAGAGGCTGGAGTGGCCTCTGCCCCGGAGCAGCAGACGGCCTAGCAGAGCCGAGCAGAAGGTCTGAGAAGGCAGGCAGCCAGAGGTGCTGTGGCCCATGCCCCTTTCTGGGCGGCCGGCACCCCTGCACCTTCCTTTCCCACTGCGGGCAGGTGGCAGAGACTGCTGCGAGCACGAGCACGGGGTAGAAGGGAAGTCAGCGCTTCCAGAGGCAGCAGGGCTGCGGGGAGCACAGCCAGAGGAGTCGGGGGCCTGCACTGGGTTGGGCGCCGGTCCTGCATGTCTCCACCTGTCAAAGGCTGTAAAAGGTGGCAGAGGCTGGGGGCGGTGGGGGGACCTGGGGAGCCCGGCGTCTGGTCTCCCCCAGCCCAGCCCCTGACCAGCCCAGGACCCAGGGACCCGCCTCTGCTACCTGGGCCTCCTCCCCCCTCCCAGAGTGACAGAAGGCGTGCTCCCACAGGCTGGTCCACAGCTCACGGATTCCCTGGCTCTTGGCACCTCCCTGAAGTGGGGGCCCCAGAATAAGGACGTCAGAGGGGTAAGCCAGAGCTGGGCGGAGGGTAAGCCACCCCCCCTCTCCCTCCCCGCTCCCCCTCCCCTCCTCCCTTCCCCCACTGTGCTTGCCCCCTGCTGTCAGGGCGGGACCCAGATCCCCAGTCTCAGGCAGGCCAGACTTGCTCTCCCAGAGCTAGAGCCGGTTCTTTTCCTTCCTGTAAAGGCAGGATTCGTTTCTGAGACTTAATCAGCGAGGACAATCCTCTCCCCAGAATAAGTGTTTTCTTTCTTTCTTTTTTTTTTTTAATGTTTATTTATTTATTTTGAGAGAGAGCACAAGCCGTGGGAGGGGGAGAGAGAGAGGGAGAGAGAGAATCCCAAGCAGGCTCCATGCTGTCAACGCAGAACCCGACATGGGGCTCGAACCCAGGCACCGCAAGATCAGGACCTGAGCTAAAATCAAGAGTCGAATGTTTAACCAACTGAGCCACCCCGGCGCCCCAAGAATAAGTGTTTTTACAGTAGGCAGGGGACCCCACGGGCTCTCCTTAGAAGCCTGTGCCCTGGTCACACCAGGTGGACTGACCATGTCCAAGCTCCTCTTGGCCACAAACACCCCGTCAGGGTTAAATCCATGAGTGCCCTCGCCTTAATGTCAGCCATGTGAACCCAGCTCTGGGAAGGGGGAAGGGGGACTCTGAGGACGAGGAGGAAGGAAAGAGGGAGACGGATACGGCTGGACCACCCACCTCCCTCCCCACTGGCTGTGTGACCCGGGCCAACAGCACTGTTGCCCAACCCCTGGCCTCCACTTCACCGGCTGCCCCCCATCTCAGCTAAGCACCCCGTCCTCCTTCCTGAGCCCAAAGTCCAGTCACACAGCTGTGTTCCCTTGCACGGGGGCACAGAGCGCTGTGGTCACTCGGTCTGTGGCCGTCTCCCACTGTCCTGAAAGCTGGGGGCCCCAGGGAGAGGGTTTGGAGCAGGCTCTCCAAATATTTGTTGGATGGATCAGCTACAAGGGAGAGAGAGTGGCTCTCTGCATGGCCTGAGCGGGGAACATTTGTCCCTCTGCTTCTCCCAGCCCGTCTCTCTTGGTCCTTCGAGTGAGGACAGCACCTTGCCCAGAAGACAGGCCACTGGACGGGCCCTGCTTGGCTGCTGGTATCCCTGGAAAGCCCCTGGAGCCACAGCTTTGGGTAAATGGTAGACTGAGCCACAGCCTTGTGGCTGAGCCCCAGATCGGAGGTGGTTTAAAGATCTTTGAGGCCCCGGTTCCATTCTCGTGGCTTCCAGCAACTAGTCTTACCCTGAAACTGCCTTCCTGGAAGCCAGGGAGTCAATCGTTCAGACCTTGTGATCCCACTGTCTCCCTCCCCTTCCCCCACGCCAAGGGGTTCCTGTTCTGTGTTCTCGCTGCTTCCTTAGCATTGGGTGGCAGTGGAGGATACTGTTGGCCAGGCCGGCACATGGTCCTTGCAGAGAGGAGCTCAGAGGGACCGACCGACCGGGAGGCGTTTGCCTGGACGGTGCCTCCCGGTGGCCCAAGGACGGGCGGGGGGATGGGCTCCTCAGGTCGGAGCGCTCACTGATGCACAGATGCCCAGGCCAAGCTCTGACGGCAAAGCTCCCGTCCTGCCACAGACAGGAAATGACTCTTCTGCAAGTATTATGGCTTTTAGAAAATAAAGAGGGAAGAGATTTTACATATGTTTACACACATGCTTCATCCCCCTCATGTCTGTCCCCAAATGTGGCCTCTGTGGCAGCTGACGACAACACCACGGTGTGTCTAGCTGAAAGAAACTAGAACCTAAGAACCAGGAAGTCAGGGGAAGGAGCACAGGAGCCCTGCGTGTCAGCGTGCAGGCGTGGTCGGCGAGCCTCTGGGTCTGCCTTCGCCGGCTGGGTCCTCACCCCCATCACCCCGTGCCCCTCTCGGGGTTCTGTTAGCGCACAGATGGAATATCCTGAATCCTGATGAGCAGAGCCCGCTGGGGGCGCCTGGGTGGCTCAGTCGGTTAAGCGTCCGACTTCGGCTCAGGTCATGATCTCATTGTTCGTGGGTTCAAGCCCCACGTCAGGCTCTGTGCTGACAGCTAGCTCAGAGCCTGGAGCCTGTTTCAGATTCTGTGTTTCCCTCTCTCTTTGACCCTCCCCTGCTCACACTGTCTCTCTCTCTCAGAAATAAATTAAAAAAAAAAAAAAGCGAGCAGAGCCCGCTGAGAGGACCCCCCAAGCACTGTCATGTGTGCCTTAATGCAGACAGCGGCTCCGGAGAACTCAGGGGACACAGTCTTCTGCCCCGGGGAGTGCTCAGCTGCGAGATTATGACTCAGCCGCATTCCAAACACAAGTAAAGATTAAATATCTCCAGGGGCGCCTGGGTGGCTTAGTCGGTTAAGCGTCCGACTTTCGCTTGGGTCATGATCTCGCGGTTCGTGGGTTCGAGCCCCGCGTCGGGCTCTGTGCTGACTGCCAGCTCAGAGCCTGGAGCCTATTTCAGAGTCTGTGTCTCCCTCTCTCTCTGACCCTCCCCTGCTCATGCTGTCTCTATCTCTCTCCTAGAAATAAATAAAACATTTAAAAAAAAAAATTAAAAAAAAAAAAAAAGATTAAATATCTCCAGAAGCCTTTTATGGCTCTTCCCTTCAACACAATGTTCTACTGACAAGCAGAAATCCTATAAGTGGCCCCTCAAATAATTGCCGATCCAGCAGGACGCCCCCCAACTTACACATGTAGTGACCTTGTCCTTTTCCCTACGACCCAGCACTGTTATTCCTCGTTCAACTTTACTGCTCCAGTCACAGGTGACTGCCATCCTCAGGTTCCTGTCCCCGTGCTTTTCCTGCTCTGCCCTAATCTGGCCTCCTTTCCTACCAAACTGTCACCATTTCCTGGCTCTGGCTCCTCACTGCTCCGACTGCTGAGGTCACCATTCACGGGGACTGGGGGCCTGGACGCCAAGCCAACCTCCACCTGCGTGTCCCACGGTGCCTTTCCCAGAGGGCGTTGGTGCCGTCACCCATGCAGAGGTCAGGGACCGTGGTCGGCATCCTCAACACCTCAACACCACCACCCCCAGCAGCAGCCCCCGTTGTGGCGTGGGTTCTGCCAAGGGCCACCTTGTCCCGTGCTGGAGGGAGGAGCCAGAAGGGGCCCCTTGTCTGTGGGTGATCTTTTCCCGGGCAATGACACTACCATGGTCAAAGGTTGTGTCCCAGGGCAGAGAGGAGGCTGGCTTTGACGGTGCATTAGTCAGGGTTCTCCAAAGAGGATCAACAGGATGTGTGTGGGGTGGGGGCTCAGATATTTTAAGGAATTGGCTCACATGATGGCAGAGGCTTCGCAAATCCAAAATCCACAGGGTAGACCAGCAGGCTGGAGACCCAGGAAAGCGTTGCAGTTGGAGTGCAAAGGTAGTCTGCCGACATAATTGTCTATGTGTGCCTTCAACTGATTGGATGAGGCCCACCCACACTGTGGAGAGGAATCTGCTCAAAGTCTGCCTATTTAAATGTTAATCCCATCCCCCAAAAAAACCTGTGCAGAAATACCAGAATAATGTTTGACCAAATATTTAGGCACCGTGGCCCAGCAAAGTTGACACATAAAATTAACCTACACGTAAGAGTATTTTCATACACATTGCCAAATTGTTCTCTAAAAGGACAGAGCCCTTTTCTGGTTGCCACGGGGTTGAAGATTATAGATTCCTAGTCCTGTTACCCAGACTTTTCTCTCCCTTCATTTCTTACCAACTCACCTCAGCGTCCCCCAGCCCTGCAACCTGACCTTGCTGCCCGCAGCCATCCTGGGCTTGCACAGCTCGCGCCTTCAAAGCTGGCCTCCCTGTCCCATGACCACGTGACACCCCCAGGTCACCCACAGCTAACCCTCTGCCAGGAAGAGCTGCCCGTGTTCACCGAGTCATGTTTACTAGTTTCCTGTAGTTGTTCCTTCTTAAAATATAGTAGGGCTACATTCGTAAATGGTCAGGGTGGGGCACCTAGGGGGCTCAGTCAGTTGGGCATCTGACTTCGGCTCAGGTCATGATCTTGCAGTTCATGAGTTCGAGCCCAAGATTGGGCTCTGTGCTGACAGCTCACAGCCTGGAGCCTGCTTCAGACTCTGTGTCACCCTCTCACTGCCCCTCCCTCACTTGTGTGTTCTCTCTCTCTCTCTCTAAAATAAATAAACATTTTTAAAAATTTTAACAAAAATAAGATGGTAATTTTTATATTGTATATTTTACCACAATTTAAAAATAATTAAATGCTATGACAATAACAAAAATATCAAAATTAGAATAGCAAAATAGGAAAAAATCATTTAAAACAAATTAAAAAAACACCTCAGGGTATTAGGGTGACTCAGTCAGTAAAGCGTGCAACTCATGATCTTGGAGTCATGGGTTCAAGCCCCATGTCAGTCACAGAGCTTACTTTAAAAAAAAAAAAGGAAACCACCTCCCTAGACCACATAAAATCTTTTTCATATGTATAAGAAAAGCATCAGCAATGTGACTCATTTCATTATTTTATCTTTGTTCTCTGGTCAAACTGCCCTACTTCTCTGTGAACTTCCCAAGAGCAGAAATTTGGTCTCGTTGACCTTGGATCTCCAGTGCCTGGAACAGTTCTTGGCACGTGTGTGTTACCAATGAATGAAGGAAAAGCAAAATGTTAGGGGAAGGCATAAGAAATTCCAGTATATCCATCAGATGAAATCGTATGCAACTATTATAAATAATAGTGGAGGCTGCTTAGAAGTATCAAGAGCAAACGAAATAAGAGCTATAAAATAGAGAAATGTAGGGCCCCTGGGTGTCAGTTAAGCTTCCAACACTTGATTTCAGCTCAGGTCATAATCTCACAGTTTGTGAGATCGAGCCCCAGCATCAGGCTCTGTGCTGACATCTCAGAGCCTGGAACCTGCTTGGGATTCTCTCTCCCTCTCTCTGCCCCTCCCCCGTCCATGTATGCTCTCTCTCTCTCTCTCAAAATAAATAAAAATAAACATTTTTTTAAATAGAGGAATATATTGGGGTGCCTGGGTGGTTCCGTCAATGAAGCGTCCAACTTCGGCTCAGGTCATGATCTCAGTTTGTGGGTTCGAGCCCCGCGTCAGGCTCTGTGCTGACAGCTCAGAGCCTGGAACCTGTTTCAGATTCTGTGTCTCCCTCTCTCTCTGACCCTCCCCTGCTCATGCTCTCTCTTTCTCTCTCTCCCTCTCTCTCTTTCTCAGAAATAAATAAAACATTAAAAAAACAAAATGTAAATAAACAAATAAAATAAAATAGAGGAATATAGAGCAGCATATAAGTATTGCTGCAAGTATATGAAAACACACACACGTGTAAAAGTTGCAACATGAAAATATTCAGGGAAACACTATTATAAATGATATAAAAATAGAATTTTTTCTTTAAGAAAAAAAATCATGAGGGCACCCGGCTGGCTCAGTTGGTAGAACATGTGACTCTTCATCTCAGAGTCATGAGTCCAGCCCCACGCTAGGCACGGAGCAAGCTTACTTCCGTGTGTGCATACATGCATATGTATATACATACATATTTTTCAAATAAAGAAAAAATCATTTTAAACTTTAATAAAATACTATAGGGCTAAACCCCCCTAACCTTTCCAATCCAGTATCAAAGATGTATTACCCAAAGCATGGGCAGTTTTTACGGCAGACTTGTCTTAAATTTGAAATAGGAAATTTTTCAGATGTTTAAGTTTTATTTTCCTAATGATTAAATAGTCTCAATGTTAGGGCGCCTGGGTGGTTCAGTGGGCTCAGGTCATGATCTCACAGCTTATGAGTTCAAGCCCCGCGTCGGGCTCTGTGCTGACAGCTCAGAGCCTAGAGCCTCTTTCAGATTCTGTGTCTCCCTCTCTCTCTGACCCTCCCCTGCTCACACTCGGTCTTTCTCTCAAAAATAAAGAAACATTTTTAAAAATTATTAAAAAAGAAAGAAAGAAGAGAGGGGCATATAGAATATAGAAGTGAGTCAAATAGGGGCGCCTGGGTGGCTTAGTCGGTTGAGCGTCCGACTTTCACTTAGGTCATGATCTCGCGGTTTGTGGGTTCGAGCCCCGCGTCGGGCTCTGTGCTGACTGCCAGCTCAGAGCCTGGAGCCTGTTTCGGAGTCTGTGTCTCCCTCTCCCTCCGACCCTCCCCTGCTCACGCTGTCTCTCTCTCTCTCCTAGAAATAAATAAAAATATTTAAAAAAAAAAAAAAAAGAAGAAGTGAATCAAATAAAAATTCCAGTTTCCTCCCAAGGCCCACTCCCCAGGAGCCAGAACCGCCAGTTATGAGGCCCACGATTGGGCTCAGGACACAACCTCCCTTGCAGAATCATCACAGCTGCCCTACGTTTTACAGATGGGGAAACTGAGGCTCCTCAAACGTCAGCAAACTTGCTTACGCGCAGTCTCCACATAGAGAGCAGAGCAAGACTGAGCTTCTGGGCCCTTCCAGTGAGCACACCCCCTGACCTCCCCGCTCTGCCTGCCTGCCTCCCCCTCCCCGCCCCCATGTGCACATATACATGCACATTCTCCCTACCGTTCACCGCCAGGGACCTCACTTTCCAAGCTCAGCAGCTGTTTCCTGTGCACCAGCTCTGTGAAGCCCATAGACTGAGGCACCCACTTAGGGAAGGAACACAGACCTGCTGTCTATGAAACATGTGCAGCCGGGCTGATGCTTACATTAGCTCATTCAGTGTGATGACGACCCTGGGCGACATCCTGGAACTCCAGTCTTCAGAGTTATAGTCAGGAAAATGGGCACATAGGCAGCAAGGGCCCCAGGAGTAGAGGAGGGAGCAGGGTGTATCCAGCTCAGTGACAGGGAGACAGCAAAGCGCTGGACGGGGGGGTCCCCAAACCCAGCTGGGTGGCTGGGAGGTCACAGAGCCACAATCCCGCTCCCAGGACTTCTTGTCAAACAGCCTAGTTTCAGTGGCTGCAGGCCCTGGTCCCATGTCCTGTCCACCGTCTCTGTGAGGCTGCTCCGGGCGGTGGGGAGCCAGATACATCTGGAGAACAGCTGGCTGTAAGATCCCACTGGGCTCAGGCCTTGGCCTCACAACCTGCTTGTTGTGTGTGTGACCTCGGGAAAGTCCACAAACTTGGGGCCTCAGTTTCTACATCTGAAAAACGGGGCAGTAATGCCTGCCCCACAGCATCGTGTGGGGGCTAAATGTCACCTTCCCAGCACGGCCTTCCCTGGCCACCGCATCTAAAATTAATTTCCTGTTGCTGCTGTAACGGGCGACCACAGATTTAGTGACCTGCATGCCACAAATTTATCGCCTTGTAGCTCAGTAGGTTAGAAGTCTGACGGGGCTCTCACTGGGCTGGAATGAAGGTGTACATAGGACACGCTGTTTTTCCAAGTTCTACGGAAGAATCTCTTTTCTGCCTTTTCTGGCTTCAAGAGCCCTCCTGGCCGCCTTGGGTCGTGGCCCCTGCTTCCATGTTCGAAGCTGGCAGCCTTGCAACCGTGTGCTTTCTTCCGTGGCCACACCTACTTCTCTGACTCTCTTCTTCTGCCTCCCTCTCCCACTTAAAAAAAAAATTTTTTTTTAATGTTTATTTATTTTTGAGAGAGAGAGAGACAGAGCATGAGCAGGGGAGAGGAAGGGAGAGAGAGAGAGACCTAGAATCCAAAGCAGGCTCTAGGCTCTGAGCTGTCAGCACAGACCCTGACGCGGGGCTCAAACTCACGAACAGTGAGATCATGACCTGAGCCGAAGTCAGACCCTTGACCCACTGAGCCACCCAGGCGCCCCCTCCGTCTCTCACTTTTAAGGACGTTGTGGTTTCCCGGGACTCACCCTGATGATCCAGAATAATCTCCCTAGCGTAAAGTCAGCAGATTAGCAACCTCATTTCCACTGCAGCCTTAATTCCCCTTTGTCAGAAAAGGCTCCAGGGAGTAGGATGCAGACAGAACGGGGGGCCGATACCCTGCTGGCCACACCTTCCCTGGCCACCCTCTCACTTCCGTACTCTCCCAAGCCCCCTGTCCCCCTTCTCTGCTTCATCTCCTCCTTAGCATTTACTCCTTTTTTATTATCTCCCTCCTCCCCTAGGGAGCTCCATGGGGCAGGGACGTGTGCCTCCGGGTGCCCTGCTCCACCCACCCCTACCCATGCCCAGGACAGTGCCTGGCTGGCACCTTTGTGCTCACAAGGGCAAGTCCTTCTTTCCTCCTGTGACTCCTAGCCATGCAGCAGCCGTGACTCTACACTGCACATTTTGTTCCAGGGAATTTACCTCCGCCTCCACCTGCAAGCCCCGGACCCCCCGCAGCCCTGAGATCCTGGACCTGAACGCACCCAAGGCCAAGGCATCCGCTCCGGCCCCTCTGTTCTCCTCGTGCAGCCCCCAGCAGGCCAGCCGCCCCGGCTCCATGACGCCCTCCGCGAGGGGCCCACAGAGTAAGTCAGACTGGAGGGAAGGGCACTGTGCTCCTCTGTGCCCGGCAGGCTGAAGGGAAGGGCGCTTCCCCTCCCTGCACGACCAGCACCCTAGCTTCTTGCGCCCTGGGGACCTGTTGTCCACTAGCCTATTTATGAACTTGCCATTGGCCTTGGTGCCTCATACACAAGCTGGTAAACTGACACTGTCCAGGCAGTGCCTCTAGGAGTTAAGATCGCCCCCCACCCCCACCCATCTGTAGGACTTGTGTGGTCGGCCCTGAAACCTGGACCCACTTCCTGGCCAGAGGCAGCCGGCAAAGACCCAGGCAGCCTCAAAACCCATCAGAAGTCGGTGCCTCGGAGGGAGGGCCACCAGAGGACTGCCGGTGCGGTGGGCCCGAGGTGGCCTCCCTCCTGCCATTCTACTCACTGGAAAGACCACTTCCTCTCTCTCCCTCCCCCCTCCTAGCCTCAGCCAGTTGACCACACCTGACCTGGACCTTTGCAAAGAGTCTTAACTAAAACTCAGGGAAGGCCTCTGGCTGGCTGGCTCAGCCGGTGGAGCGTGCGACTCTTAACCTCGAGGTTGTAGGTTTGAGCCCCGTGTTGGGTGTAGAGATTGCTTAAAAATAAAACCTTTTGGGTTGCCTGGGTGGCAACTGACCTAGCTCAGGTCATGATCTCACGGTTCGTGGGTTTGAGCCCCGCATCGGGCTCTGTGCTGACAGCTCAGAGCCTGGAGCCTGTTCCAGATTCTGTGTCTCCCTCTCTCTCTGACCCCCTCCTGCTCACGCTGTCTCTCCCTCTCTCACACACAAGTAAATACAAACTTTTTTTAAAAATTTTTAATAAATAAATAAAATAAAACCTTTAAAAAATATAATCACATAAATAAATGTAATAAAAATACAGGGAAACAAAAGAGAAACGGGACAAAAGAATGTCAAGCAGCAGAGAATCTGTCACACACAGGATATATGCATTTCTGCAGCTGTGCTGTCCCCTGCCCTCCGTGCCCTGCTCGCTTCCTGCCACAGCCCTGGGCCACTCTGGCCAGCGGGGACCCGCTGGGCTGGCGCTGTGGTTACTGGTCTGTGGCTGGAAAGCATGGCCGCCCTCCCGGGCCGCCGGCGCCCGTCTGCTGGGAAAGGCGGTGAAGCCCCAGCCCCATGTCCCCACCAGGCGCGTGGGCCAAGCTGTTTCCTCGCACGTGCGGGCCCAGGGGAAGCACCAGCAAACCCCAGGAAAATCGGCCCACGAGAGACAGACAGGCCCGTTTGACCCCTGCCGGCTACCAGGCCGCACCAGGCCAGAGCCCCCGCGGGTCATAGTCGCAGTAGCCACAGCCGGTGCCCAATGGGCTCCCTGGGGCCCTGCCTGCACCTAGATTGCTCCGCTAGCAGCAGATTTATGTCCTGTGGCCTCGACAAACAACAAAACTATTGCCAGCAGAGCTCACTGAGCGCCCCACACCAGGCAGCCTGCTTCCTGAGAGGAAAGAACACGGCCACGTGAGTCCTGCCCCGGCCGCAGAGCAGGTGACCTGGGGGAAGGGAAGGCTCTCAGTATTCTGTTTGTGCAGAGCCGGCTGAAAGCAGGCTTGTATGGGACAGAGCGGACTCTGTGCAGACGCCGCCTCGGTGCTGGCAGCTTGCTCTCGCCTTTCTTCTCCAGGCAGCCAACCTTACAGGAAGTGAGGATGGTGGCTTCGCCCACGTCGCCGTCCCATTGCCCGAGGACCAGCCGGCTTCCTTCCTCAGCCGGCCAGCAGCTGCAGGTGACAGATGTGGCAGAGATCGCTGTCCGCGAGCCACCGGGTGAGGCTGGCTCTCTGGGCAGCCTGGGGGGACACCGGGCCCTGTCACTGCACCTCACACACAGGAACAGACCCGGGTAGAAGGGGCGAGCTGCTCACATCAGGAGCCTGTGCGGAGGAGCCGGGGCCGAGAACTCAGCCAGAGCAGGGGCCTTGGCCTCAGTGGGGACCATCGCTCCTCTCTCTGTCCAACTAGAAGGAAACTGAAGGGATTTAGAATAAGGAAAACCCACGCTCAAGCCATATTCCTGAGCAGCAGATTTGATCTTTTTCTTCCTCTTTTAAAATCTGGTACGAGTGTGATAGATTCCCATAGGCAGCTTGGGATGTATAGCTGCTTCTGATCTACTGCACATGTGTCTTAAAGGCCTCATACAATTGACGCTGTTTCTCCCTCGCCTGCCTCCTTTAAGACCGTAAACACAAACAGCAACCCTGGCAAAATGACTGGTCCCCACGGGGGGACGCCTGTGCTTGCCCCTTGCAGTGGGTGACATCAGAGCCCACGTCATAGGGCGAAGGAGAGAACTTTGCCTGCAGGGCCAGTCAGGTCACCCAAACTAGTAGCGGGACCTGATGTCTCCTCAGATAGTAATATTGAAATAAAATTAATTAATATTTAGACGGTGCTTGGTTGTGGTATAGTGTGTGTCTGTGTGTGTGTGTGTGTGTGTGTGTGAATCAAGTCACACACTCTGCCCTAGGCACTCCATCTACTATGGCTGTGCCCTCTGGTGAAGACAGCTCTGTGGTCCCGCTGGGTGGAAATAGAGAAGATTTCCTTTTTCAGCAGCCTCTTATCTCCTCCAGAGATCAAGCAGAGGAGGGAAGCAGAGTGTGAGAGCAGGCCAGCCACCAGCCTGTCCCCGAGACGTCCGTAAACAGGCTAGGATCCTGGGTTAATCTGGGTTTTGGCCGTGGCACGAGGCTGGGCACGTTAGAACTCTGTGGTTACGTGACTGGCCCAGAAGCCACATCTAGAATCTCTGGAAATGCGTGCCCCTCTTTGTTTCTGGGGAAGAAAGCTGTGGAGAACAAGGCCCTACCTTCTTCCTGGGAATGTCCACCTCCCCGGCACTCTCCCCGACTCCTGACTTGGAGGCATTAAGAGAAAACACCAACGCTTATCACAGGTACTATTGATATGGACTGAGACCAGGTCCCTGAAATGGGGGCCACCCCACGGTGAAACTATGGAAAGTGGTTGTGGAGGAATGTAATGGAAAACTCTCTCCTGTTCTCCCCAGTAAGTCCACTCCCCTTCAGATTCCTCAGATGCCGCTGACTGGCACGGCCTTCCCCCTGCTTTGGTGTGGGAGCAGCCCCGTCTCCAGAAATCCAGAGAGAGTGGAAGAATCCTCAGTGTCCCCCCTTCTCCATGGTGTAAAGGCAACTACTGTTTTTCCCTCAAACCTGCAGATGAGCTAAAGTCTGGTTTGTAAACGTCTGGTGACTTTAGGGGAGAAAAGAAAAAAAAAAGACCGTGTTTTAGAGATCCAGGGAGTATCCAGTTCTGGGTCAAACTACACTGAAGTCACCAGGTGTGGTTGGGGTGGTTCTTTGGGGAAAGTAAATACTGTCCAGCCTCGGGGCGACGCCCTGGGAGACTCCTCTCACCGAAACCACGTCCACATGCCACGGCCCACAAGAGGCCTCGTAAAATACCAGCAACAACTTCGCAAATATCCCAGCCATCTGCTGGCCTCACTGAGTTTGCTGGGGTCGGAGGTGAACACGACCGACCTCCAGGGGAAAGAATCAAGTACACAAATGACCCCCAAATGGTTTCAAAGGCCATCTGGGCATCCAGTCATAGAGCTACTGGGATTTGCCCCTGACGCCTACCCAGGGAGCCCCGGTGGAGGGCCTGTGGAAACGCTGAGAACCGTGGGCCTGCGGGAAGATCGCTTCTTCCCCTGGAAGCCGACTCCAGCTGTCCGGTTACCTGGCCCCCTGCATCCTCCTGAGCAGAGCTTGGTCTCATTTTGCTTCATTCACAGTAACGTGCAAATGTCTGACAACAGCTTAAACTATGACCCTCACTGGGACCATCACAGGCAGGTAGAGGTCTGAGATCCAATCAGACACCAGCCATCAGTAGGTTGGGAAGGATTTAGCCCAAATCAAAAGCACTAAATAAAAAACATATACACAAATAAGACTGATGCGAAAATTCCATGACAAAATAATTCAAGCCTTTTAATAAAAAGATCTGACCTTGTGTTTGTTAAATCCCACTGCCAGCCCCAATTCCAATAAAGCTTTTTTTAGAGAAAAGCTCATGGGCCAGAGTGTGCTGATTTGATTTTGTTAATACTGCGTTAAAGTATTATTTGTCTTGGGGCGCCTGGGTGGCTTAGTTCGTTAAGCGTCCGACTTTCGCTTAGGTCATGATCTCGCGGTTCGTGGGTTCGAGCCCCGCGTCGGGCTCTGTGCTGACTGCCAGCTCAGAGCCTGGAGCCTGTTTCAGAGTCTGTGTCTCCCTCTCTCTCTGACCCTCCCCTTCTCATGCTGTCTCTCTCTCTCTCCTAGAAATAAATAAAAATATTTAAAAATATATATATATATATTACTTGTCTTTTTTTATAGTTTTTTTAACCATTGTTTATTTTTTAGAGAGACACACACAGAGTGTGAGTGGGGGAGGGGCAGAGAGAGAGAGAGACACAGAATCCAAAGCAGGCTCCAAGCTCTGAGCTATCAGCACAGAGCCTGACATGGGGCTCGAACTCATGAACTGTGACAACATGACCTGAGCCAAAGTCAGGCGCTTAACCAACTGAGCCACCCAGGTGCCCCTATTTATCTTGATTACTAAGTGTTGGGCTACCGCCTACATTTTGTGTGTAAGGCGAGTGCCTCGCTTGCCTCCCCCTTATCCGGGCCCAGGATCCAGGGGATCCTCCCGGGCCCTCCCAGCGTGCCCGTAGCACAGCCTCAGAGCCAGACAACGGCCTTCCTGCCTGCCTGACCGTCTTCATCTCTCTGGAGACCACTTGTGGTACGTTGTGCTAAGGAGCGGTTCCCTTTGCCTTGCGCATAACAAACTACCCCCCAAAAGTGACTTAAAACCAACAGTTGGTCAGCTTTACGATTATGAGGCTCAGCGATGGCAGCTGGGCTCAGCTGGGCTGTTCTGTTGGGAGTGGCTGGACCCGGGCACGTGTATCTGTGGCCAGAGGGCAGCCAAGGGCCTCGCTCACGTCTGGCAGGGTCCCAAGTCCTCCTGCATGAGGCCTGTCGTCCCACAGCGAGCTTGCCCTGGGCTCCTTCACTGGCCGTCTCAGGGCTCCAGCTGCCGGAAGAGAGATGAGGCCCAAGTGCTGCTCAGGCTTCCACCTGCGTCGAGCTTACTCTTCCCCCACTGGCCAAGGCAGGTCACACGGCCAAGGCCAAATGTCTGCGTGGAGAGACGGGGGTTCAGGGAAAGTGAACAGACCTAGCTCGATCCACCATATTGGTGTGTGGAACTTACCTCACTCCTTAGGGCCAAATCTTTCAAGGTTGTTTTTCCACCGGGCGTAACATTTAGA
The DNA here is from genome assembly GCF_003009895.1 of Hyaena hyaena. NCBI lineage: Eukaryota > Metazoa > Chordata > Mammalia > Carnivora > Hyaenidae > Hyaena > Hyaena hyaena. Next base: position 2,216,310 of record NW_024080721.1, on the reverse strand, counting down.
TTCAGCTCAACAAACATCCTGACGCTACTCTGTGTTGGGACGTGGAATGTTGTGATTTTGTTAAGCTAACATTTGTTGGGGCGCCTGGGGGGCTCAGTCTGGCGTCTGACTCTTGATTTCGGCTCAGGTCAGGTTCCCAGGGTCATGGGATCAAGCCCCACGTGGGCTCTGCACTAAGCACAGAGCCTGCTTGAGATTCTCTCTCTCTCTCTCTCTCTCTCTCTCCCCTTCTGTCCCTTTCCCCATCTCGAATGCTCTCCATCTCTCTAAAATTAAAAAAAATTTTTTTAAGTTTTTTAAAAACTGTCTGTTAAATGGGGCAATAGCAAGAGAAAGTGAAAAAGAGAAGTCGTTCCTCACAGGCCCTGACCCTGCGGAGACCACACAGGGAGGTGGGGGGGGGGGGTGCGCGCCGAATGTGCGAGCAGGTCTGGGGGCGGCTGCCTTTCATATAGTCGGGCGGTGGAGTGTTTCTAGGGTTCCTGGATTAAGGCCGGGCTGGTCAATCCAAACCAAAAGGAGCGGGGGTTCGAGGAAGCTCACAGGGGTGCTGTCTAAGGGGCACACCGGGGAAGGAGCTGAGAGGCAGCCAAAGGAGAGACCGTTTGTCACCAGGGGCCACCAGGTCAGGTCTCTGCCTCTGCGGCTGTTACCTCAGGCGAGCACTGGAGGAAGGCCTAGCGCCAGCCCCACGCCCCGCAGGCCACTTAGCCACACAAAATGGACGCCGCGGCGGCAACGCCGTGGAGACGGGGCAACGCTGCCCCTGGAGTTGCTGCCCACCTTCTACAGAGAATGCGCAACCTTTGCCACGGTTCAGGGCGGAGCGCCAGCGCCAGAGGGGAGCGAGGGGCAGACTTCCAGGAGGAGGCCATGGGGCTGAGAGAAAGTCCCGCCTCAAGCCTCCAACACAGGGTCCCCTGTCTAAGGGGACAGTTGAGGACCCGGAGTGGATGGGCTCTCAGAGGAGGGGACTAGAGAAGTAAGACACTGAGGGCAGAACGAGGGGTGAGAGAAAGAAGAGGGGGTGGTGCGGGAGATGCTCTCGGGGGAGGAGGGCAGGGACCCAGGAGGAAAGTAGGGCAGTCATCACGGGCGGGACAGGGGAGCCGGGCTGCTGAGACCACCTTCCAGGGAACAGGAGCCCCAGGGTGCTGGGCTGGAGGTCGGCCAGGCACCGGGAAAGCCCGCTGACGCACTGGGGTCAGCCGGAGCGAAGGCTGCGGGGCAGTGATCTTGAGGGGTGCTGGGGGGGCGGCTGGCCCTCCTCTGGTGCCCTGGCCCACGGCGCCTTGTGCCAGCTCACCGGGGCCACGCGCTAAATTTTCATGGGCTCTGTGAGCTGCTGGTAAACATAACCACTAACAAAAAATTTAAATTATATAAACTTACAATTCAATAAATTCTATTTGATAAAAGGTAAGAAGGGGCACCTGGGTGGCACGGTCGGTCAAGCGTCCAACTCTTGATTTCAGCTCAGGTCATGATCCCAGAGTCCTGGGATCCAGCCCCACATCGGGCTCCACATTCAACGTGAAGCCTGCTTGGGATTCTCTCTCTCTCTCTCTCTCTCTCTCTCTCAAATTAAATAAATAAAGTAATAAACATGCAAAACTCACACCTTCCTAATTGTTTCACTATGTTTACCATCGCCTAGGTCCCAGCGGTTATTTGAATCTGTTGGATCCGTTTGGGAGAAATATGCTATGACAACCGCTATACTTCCCTTCCCGACTCTGTTTGCCGATACCATTTCGACAGCCTGGAATCGGCCGTGTTGGGAACAAACACAGCGCAGAAGCTGGGAGACCTACAAGCTATGGCTTCTCCCCTCGCCCCCACCCCTGCCCACCGCACACTCCCCCCAGGTGTGAATCACCGCCAGCAGGAGGGTGCAGAGAAGTGCAGCTGGAGGCAGAGTGTCAGGCGCAGGGCAGGTCCCCTACGACGGCAAGCCCGAACCGTGGCTTGCTGGGCAAGGAGGAGCCATTCCAAAATGCTCTGTCCACACCCCTGTCTACCTCTGTCTCAGCTCCCTGGCGTTGGCCCAAAGTGCTAACATCACTTCACTGCCAGGCCTTCACCTTGCAGGAGGCAACCCAGAGCCTTCACTCCTGGATTATGTGATCAGTGAGGGTGACGCCAGGTGACCCTGGGTGCGCCTCGTGGGGACTTTGCCTCTTGGCACACGGCTGCCGCTCGCACTCCTGATACCTGCGCTGCTCACAGACACACCTGCCCCCCTGTTCAGTAACATGGCGCTGCGCTGCCTGCTGGGGACCAGTAGCGGTGGCCACTCCCTAGGAGTGAGAACTCACTAGACATACAGCCCGCCTCCTAGGACTTCGTCTTGTGGTCAGGGCGGGGGCACCGACAGGTCTGAGAAGAGACAAGGGGGCCCTCCTCACACAAGCAGGTGCCTGGGTGGTGCCTGGGCCAGGCTTGAACTTGGGCAGCAGCATCTTCCAGGGAGAAGCCAGGCAGAGGGCCTCATGACTTCACAGGTCCAGAGGGGCAGCGCCTGAGGTTTACTGGAGACACTGGGCTTACGGGCAGAAAGCAGGGCATAGAGCCTAGATCCAGGCAGGGGTGTGAGGTGAGGAACACCAGCGCCATTCCCAAGGCCGGTCTTCCAGGGCGCACACGGGGACCCGCATGATCAGAGGGCTTGCAGGGCCTCAGGGGAGCCCCAGCCCTGAGGCTTGCGGATCCATTAGCGGCCTGGTATGGGGACCCCAGCTGGAGCCCAAGTTGGGAGTCTCCTGCTGGGCCCCTTGGGGGGAAGCCGGTTTCTGTGCCCAGAGCGTCACAGACAGGACGCCGGGTGGCCCAAGGCAGTGGGGCCAGAGACCGGGGGAGTATTGGGTATGGGCTCAGGGGACAGTGGGGACAAACCCTGGCCAAGGAATCAGGGGCTAGAACCCTCCTACTACTAAAGGCATGGGGTGGCCAGCAGGTGGAAAAACACAAAAAAGGAGGCAAAAAAGGAGAAGATTTCTGAGACTTTGTGGGACCCCCAAAGGAGCACATGGGAAGAGCAAGGGACATGAGGCTGAGCCGGGCTGGGCCAGCCCATCCTCAGAGCAGCAGAGTGAGGCAGCACCCCACATATGGATGACCGTTCAGGTGGCTGCAAAGAGCACCCTCTCACCCCACCCCTATGCCCCCCCCCCCAAGAAATGGCGGGAGTGGCATTTTCGTCACAAGGGCTTTCAGGGAGAATCAACTACTAAGAAAGGTGCAGGGCTGCCGCTGGTCTGAGGGCAAGACCCAGAGGCACCAAGGGCTGCATCACGGGCCACCCGACAGCCACAGCTGGTGACGCCACGGCAGCCTGCAGGCCCAATCTGTGGGCGCCGTCTGATCCCACAGTCACTGGGGTGCTGCCCCAGGAAGCCTGGACTGACCTCCCTCCCAGCGGGAGGCGGGCCCCTCCCTCACCACATGGTCCGAAGGGCAACTCCCATTCTCTTCCCGGTGCCCCCCTCTCCGGCACCTGCAGGGAGAGAGATGGACTGGACGTGCCACTAAGAGCCGAGAGCCCCTTTCTGGTGATGCCAGTGGCCGCATCCCCATCTGCAGGGCAGAGAAGGGGGCACCACGCAGAAAGGGACAGAGGTGACCCTGGCCAGGCGGGCTCCCTGGTAGCAGTTGTCTCCAGCCTCACCCTGACCTTTTCTGCTTCTCTGGCCCAATAAATCCCTGCCTCTTTTATGTTTATTTTCTTCTGTAACGACTCCTGAAGTTGAGGATGTCCCGAGCAACTGAAAGATTTGAGAGCGAAACGGTGGCCCAGAGCCTCCACTTTGGCTTGTGTGCACGTGGTCCCCAATATTCCCTCCAAACCCACCTTCAGTTAGCGGCTGGGCAAAAGTGTGACTCCAGCTCCAAAATGTTGTGTGGTGCAGCCACCACCACCAACTCCCCCCCCCCCCCCCCCCCCGCTGCCGACGCACATGCTCCTTACCCCCGCCCACTGGCAGGGAGTATCTCAAATGTTTCTCCTTCCAGGGAAACGTCATGTAGCTGGGTCCCTTCGGATTCTTAAGCAGCAAACAATTCTCTCACGTAGCTCCAGACCCTTCCATCCATCTGTCACTCTTATGGGAACAACTTTCCACCTTCATTGTTATTTCAAAATGGTGCAGGTCCCCTCTGTGATGTGTGTAAATACAAGAGTAAGAAGGGACAAGTGAGTAACCCTGAGGCCAGATGGCGGGGGCATCAGCAATGGCAGTAAAGGCAGGACAGACGGCGAGGTCACAGTGCCACACGGGTGGTCAGATCAGTCCTGGGCTCTGCTGGGGGAGCAGACTCGCCCCATAGCCTGTCATGAGGGTCAGGGTTCCTGCCAGGATTCTGAGGTCGCCATGAGGCAGGGGCACCTGCAGACCAAACTGGACCGAAAAGTTCAAGGTCATGGTTAAATACAACTCCTCAGAAACTGGCCCAGGCATGAAATATACCTCCATCTTTTCCCTGCACGCTGGTATGACCGATAGAAAGTTTACTGCCAGAATGCGAGGCTCCGTGACTGCCGACTAGGGTGGGGACGGACAGGCCCTGAAATATGCCCCACCTGGAGCAGCTCAGGCCTCCATCTCTGTGGAGCAGGTGTCCCCACACTGGGCTCCGGGCTCGCCCCGCCCTCACGCAAGGCCCGTTTGGCCGACTTCTGCAAGATCAAACTCAGGACTGGGTTTTCTTTCCTCCTTTGTTGGTTCTCAAACATCTAGAACCAGTAACTCCTCACACCTGACATGGCCGTCCCATGTCATGGAAAGATGCTGGGTCCCAGTCTCCAGGATCATGGGTCTCCTGGCTCTGAAAATGCCCGTTGCTGTTCTTCCCCTCATCCCATCCACTTACTGACCCGCTCCCTTCTGGGCCTTCCTCTCTCATTACCCAGGGCTCCTCTGTCATTACCCATTACTGATGACAGTCTGGGAACAGAAGGCACCAGGGACTCCACACTGAGACAGGAAGATCAAGTGGCGGGGGGAGGGCGCCTCCTAGCCTGTATGTCTTCCTTCTCCCCGGGTGCCTTTGGCCCCATGAGGTCTTGGAAGAGAGATGGCATCCTGAGTCTAAGCCCAGCCTCAGACTGAGACCAAACTGAGATTCAGAACTATAGGCCGCGACTGGGCAAAAAGTGGCTTGAGTCACAAATCCAGAGAGAAGCACCCAAAGGAAAAATGATTCCATCAGGGTATCCTTTCCCCGTCTTGATGGGGAGGGGGTAGAAGGACCCCTAAAGATGTAGCCGCCCCCCAGGCCCTGAAGTAGACCCGCTCAATCTCCTGCAGGGAGCCCAAGGCTGTTCAGGGGGGTGTCCGCGCATGAGGAGGGGGTGAAAAGCTCCCCCCCCCCGTCCTGCTCAAAGTCCCTGGGTCAAGCAGGGCTGGATGGGGGGTTCACCTTCCCAAGCAGGCTTCCCGCAGAGGGTGAGGGGAAGTCAGCACCACACTCCCGCTGGTCAGTTCCACAAAGGCTGCCCTCATGGCCTCATCCCTTCCAATGTCCAAAGCTTGCACCCCGAGGACAGCCAGGAGGCCCCCCAGGGTCCATCTCACCCACTCTGTCCTCACTGCCTGTCACCTGGTGCCTTTCAACTCTCGGTACTTCTCACCTCTTGGCACCAGACAGAATCGTATCAGTCCCTTATCCCTGGCTGAGGGATGGCCTTCCACAGTGACCAGAGCGACCTGGGGTCTCTAGTGGGGCAGGGGCACAGCCCCTGAGATGTGTATCTCACCACATCTGCATGACCGCTTTCCAGGCAGAGTCCTGGGTTCTGAGACCCTGCCCTGACGCGGNGGGGGGGGGGGGGGGGGGGGGGGGTTGCGGGGCAGGGGAAGCAAGACCAGCAGCCCGGCAATGGAGGGGGTGGGGGATGTGTGGGCTGAGCATACCCCAGGCTGAGATCAGGGAGGGCCCCCACCTTCAAGGAAGGAAGACTCAGCAGGCCTCCAGGGAGAAGTCAGGGTCAAGTTTCTGCCTCACCTTCCTGCTCCAGCCTCCATCTCCTGGCCGCCTACGCCCCAGGAGGACTTTCCTGCCCCCTCTCTGTCCCTGCAATGCCCCCCGTCACCTCACAGGCACACTGTGGGGTCCTTGCCCGTGAGCTCTGAGAGGGTGTGGAAGGGCCCGGACTGTTCTCCACAATGTCCTGTCTGGGCCAGGTGCGCGTCAGACCTGAACAGTGCGGGAGTTTCCTGGGCACCAGGGCTTTATGCAGGTCTCAGTTCAGGGCCCCATGCTGAGCTCCCCATGCCCAGGTTACTGTGGCCGCTGCGGGGTGTCCCCTTGCCTGCCCCACACATTTCAAATTCCCTCGGGGAGAGCCTGTGCAGAGTTGATTTCTACTTCTCTTTAACAGCTTTCCTGAGAACTGACTCCGGGCACCTGGCTGACTCAGTCAGTAGAGCATGTGACTCTTGATCTCAGGGTCATGAGTTCAAGGCCCACATTGGGCATGGAGTCTACTTAAAATAAATAAATAAACAGAGGATGCCTGGGTGGCTCTGTTGGTTGAGTGTCCAACTCTTGATTTCGGCTCAGGTCATGAGTTCAAGCCCTGTGTCAGGCTTGGTGCTTGTATAAAGCCGACTTGGGATTCTTTCTCTCTCTCTCTCTCTCTCTCTCTCTGCCCTCCCCCACTCTCATTCTCTCTCTCTCTCTCTCTCTCTCTCTCCGACTCTCCCCAGCTGGCATTCTCTCTCTCTCTAAAATAAAATAAAATACTTTTTCATTAAATAAATCAATAGCAGTCTTACTGAGGTATCACTGACATTCAATCGACCGTATGTGTCCAGAGCGTACAACGTGATAAGCTCTGAGAGACGTGAGCGCCGTGAGACCAGCACCACGAGCGACAGAGTGAGAAAGCATCCCCCACAACACTTTCCTCATGCTCTCTCCCCCAACCTCTCCCCCATCACGAGGCAGCTTACTTTTTCTGTCATTGTAGATTTGTTTGTGTTTTCTAGAATTTTATACTTACAATATAATCATACAGTACGTATTCTTTATTGTCTGGCTTCTTTGAGTCAGCACGATTAGTTTGAGATTATCCCTGCCAGCATGCGCCAGTCATCCAGTCCTTTTTTATTACTGAGTAGGATTGCGTTGTAGAGATATACCACCTTTGGTATGTTTGGCTACTACAAATAAAGCTGCTGTGAGCGTTCGTGTACAAGTCTTTCTTTTTTTTTCAATTTTTTAAACATTTATTTATTTATTGAGAGAGACAGACAGAGCATGAGTGGGGGAGGGGCAGAGAGAGAGAGTCACAGATTCCAAAGCAGGCTCCAGGCTCTGAGCTGTCAGCACAGAGCCCGACGCGGAGCTCGAACTCAAGAACCACGAGATCATGACCTCAGCCAAAGTCAGATGCTTAACCAACTGAGCCACCCAGGCGTCCCTCGTGTACAAGTCTTTGAATGGACATGTGTCTCTTTGGTAAGAGTCCATGTCACTCTTTAGGAGTGGAATGGCTGGATCATGGGCAGGTATGTTTAACTTATTAAGAAACTGCCCAAACGTTGTCCAAAGTCGACACACCAGCGCACATTCCCACCACCACTGCCCGAGAGTTCCAGGTGCTCCAGGTCCTCAACAACACTTGACATGGTCAGTCTTGCTAACTCAGACATTCTGATAGATTGAATCTCATTGTGATCTCAGTTCCCCTGAAGTCCCCTAATGACTAATGGTGTTGAGCATCTTTCATGTGATTCTTGGCCATCTGTAGATCTCTTCTGGTGAGAAGTCCGTTCAAGTCTTTCATTTTTTTTTTTCAGAGTTGTTTGTTTTCTAATGATCGCATTTGAGAGTACTTTCTGTACTCAACATCCCAGTCTGTGTCTTGTCTGCTCATTCTTTTCCAAATGTCTTTCAAAGAGCAGAAATTAGGTTTGATGAAGTCTGATTTATCAACTTTTTTCTTTTATGAATCATGTTTTTGCTGCTGTATCTTAAAAGTGTTCCTTCCTGTTCCAGCACCTGGCAGTGAGCCTGTATGCCCTCGTTGCTCAATCAATGCCTGATTGAGTGAGAAGCAGAACTAGGGCGAGGCGGTGGGGAACGGGGGCAGGTGCAGGGCAAGGTGAACCTCGGGCTGAGGAGCTTTGGCGCTAGATGTAGATTCTGGAAAACGGCTCTAGAGAGCTGCTTAAGGACCCACTGTGAACAACAACAACAAAAGGCTGATGGTGCCTTGAGGTTTTCCAGAAGGAACTGAGAGGGAGGAGGAGAGTCTGGGATGGGGCGGTGGGCACCTTAGGGGCTCAGATGCCATTATCTCCTGTCATTCAGTGGGAAATGGCATTTCTCTCCTTCCTTCTGCCTGCCTTCCCTCCTTCCTTCCTTCCTTTCTTCCTTCTCTTTCCTTCCTTCCCACCTTTCCTCCTTCCTTCTCTCCTTCCTTCCTCTCTCCTTCTTTCCTTCCTTCTTCCCTTTCTTCCCTCCTTCTTTTCTTTTCCTCCTTCCTCACTTCTTTCCTTCTACCTCCTCTTTATTTCTTTCTCATTTGTCTGTGAGTTTTCTTTACATCTCCTTTAAGAACTGCTTCCTCATTCCCTTTGCATCATTTCTTTCCTCGGGCCTTCCTGTTTTTCCTATCTGGGAGATCTCTGCATATAGTAAAACACCAGCCTTTCATGTCCTGTTGCTACAAATCTTCCTCTGAATCATGACTTCCTATGTCTTTTTTTTCAGCTTTATTGAGGTATAATTGACAATATAAAATTATAACGTATTTAAAGTATCGTGGCGGTTTCATATATGTAGACATCGTGAAAGGCTTCCTTCTGTCTGGTAAATTAACACATCCATCTCCTCACATTTTTATCTTTTTTTTTGGGGGGGTGAGAACATTTAAGTTTTACTGTCTTGGCAAATTTTAATCATACTGTACAATGTTGTCTATTATCATTGCCGTGTTTTACATTAGATCCTCAGACCTTATTCATCTCATAGCTGGAACTTTGTACCCTTTCACCAACCCCTCCCTATTTCCTCTGCTCCCCAGAGTTCCTGCCAACCACTTTTCTATCTGTTTCTGAGTTTGAATTTTGTTTTTTAAGAATCCACATACAAGTGGGGCACCTGGGTGTCTTAGTCAGTTAAGCATCTGACTCCAGCTCTGGTCATGATCTCACAATTTGTGAGTCCAAGCCCTGCATTGGTTTCTGTGCAGACAGCTCAGAGCCCAGAGCCCGCTTTGGATTCTGTGTCTCCCTCTCTCTGCCCTCCCCTGCTCACGCTCTCTCTCTCTCTCTCTCTCTCTCTCTCTCAAAAATAAATATTTAAATTTTTTTTTAAAAAAGAATCCACATGTAAGTGATACCATGCAGTATTTGTCTTTCTCTGTCTGGCTTATTTCACTTAATGTAATGCCCTCAAGTCTCATCCATGTTATCATAAATGGCAGCATGTCTTTCTTTCTCATGTCTAAGTAATATTCCTCTGTGTGTGTGTGTGTCTGTGTGTGTCTGGGTGTGTGTCTGGGTGCACACTTAGGTTGTTTCTGTAACTTGGCTATTGTGAATAATGCTGCAATGAACATGGACGCACATCTATCTCATTGATATCCTGTTTTCATTTCCTTTGAATATATAACCAGAAGCGGGAGTGCTGAATCATATGATAGCTTCACATTTTATTTTTTTTAAAAAACTTCCAGTTTGCAACTACGTGGATGGAACTAGAGGGTACTATACTAAGTGAAATTAGTCAGTCAAGAAAGACCAATATCATATAACTTCACTCATATGAGGACCTTAAAATGCAAAACAGATGAACGTAAGGGAAGGGAAGCAAAAATAATATAAAAACAGGGAGGGGGACAAAACATAAGAGACTCTTAAATATGGAGACCGAACAGAGGGTTGCTGGAGGGGCTGTGTGGGACGGGGATGGGCTACATGGGTGAGAGGCATTAAGGAATCCACTCCTCAAAGCATTGTTGCACTATATGCTAACTAACTTGGATGCAAATTTAAAAACATAAAATAAATAAATAAAATGTCCAAAAAAACCCTTCCATAGTCTTTTCTTTTCTTTTTAGGTAATTTCTACACCCTATGTGGGGCTCAAACTCACAGCCCCTAGGTCAAGAGTCACGTGCTTTACCAACTGAGCCAAACAGGTGCCCCCACAGTATTTTTATAGTTGCTATGCAATTTACATTCCTGCCAAGTATGAACAAGGAAAGGTTCCCTTTTCTCCAAATCCTCACCAATACTTATTATCTCTTATCTTTTGTGGTTTTGATTTTCCTTCCCTGATTATTAGTAATGTTGACCACCCTTTCAGGTACCCGTTGGCCATTTGGATGTCTTCTTTGGGAAAATGTCTATTCAGTTCCTTTTTAGTCAGATTTTTTGCTACTGAGTTGTAGGAGTTCTTTATCAATTTTGGATGTTAACCTCTTATCAGATACACGATTTGCAAGTATTTTCTCCTATTCTGTAAGTTGCCTTTTCAATTTTTGATGGTTTCTTTTGCTGTGCAGAAGCTTTTTGGTTTGATGTAGTCCCCCTTTGTTTAATATTTTCTAGTCGCCTTTCCTTTGGTGTTAAATCAAAAAAAAAAAAATCCAAAAAATTGCCAAGACTAATGTTGAGGAACTCACCCCCTATGTTTTCTTCCAGAAGTTTTATGGTTTCAGGTTGCACTTCATTCAGTCCATTTTGAGTTGACTCTGGGTATAGTGTAAGATGAAGGTCCAGTTTCATTCTTTTGCATGTGGATATTCTGTTTCCCCAGCACGATTTATTGACGAGATTACCCTTTCCCCATTGTATATTCTTGGTTCTTTTATTGTAAATCAACTCACCATCATATGGGGGTTATTTCTGGACTCTCTATCCTGTTCCATTGATCTATGTGTTAGTCTCTATCCAATACCACAGTTTTGATTACTATCACTTTGTAGTATAGTTTGAAGTCAGGAAGGGGGATGCCTCCATCTTTGTTCTTCTTTCTCTCAAGATTGCCTTTGGCATTTCAGGGTCTTTTATAGTTCCATACAAATTTTGGTGTTGTTTTTCCTATTTCTGTGAAAAATGCCACTGGAATTTTGATAGTAGAGCCCTCGGGCCAGGTAAGAACTCTTTCTTTGTTTGCTCTAGTCCGGTCCATCTCACAGACACGAGCCCTATAGGCTTCCAGAGCTAGGTGTTTGGGGGGCCCATCCCTCAGGTGGAAGTCTTCAAAGTTGGGGTGCTGGATATTGGCTCCCTGGGGAGAAGTTGGAGTTGTGAGTCCCTTCTCAATTGCATGTCACCGTGCCGGAGGTGACATATGCAATGAGAGTGTACATCAGACTTTTCTACCTTTTCAGTGTAGATCTTTTGTCATTCTCCTGAAGTGTAAGTTACCGCCCTGCTGGTTTCTGAACTTCCGTCGGAGGGAATTGCTCATGTGTAGCTGTAGAGTCAGGGTGTCCATGGGAGAAGGTGAGTTCAGGAGTGTCTTATGTTGCCATCTTGGACCAAAACCCCCTATGTCATGGGGCGCCTGGGTGGCTTAGTCGGTTAGGCGTCTGACTTTCGCTTAGGTCATGATCTCGCGGTTCATGGGTTCGAGCCCCGCATCGGGCTCTGTGCTGACTGCCAGCTCAGAGCCTGGAGCCTGTTTCAGTCTGTGACTCCCTCTCTCTCTGACCCTCCCCTGCTCACGCTGTCTCTCTCTCTCTCCTAGAAATAAATAAAACATTAAAAAAAAAAAAAAAAAAAAACCTACGTCTTTTGATCCTGCCAGCCTTTACAAGCTTGGACCAGGCCACCATAGAAAGTTTTTGGACAAGGCCTTCCTCCCTGGCTCCCACGCACTGGCTTTCTCCCCGTTGACCTCAGCCTTGCTGCAGGGAAGGGAGGGGTCCAGCTTGGTGAGGAAGGGGCAGAGCCAGGTCACCTGCGCCTTCTGGAAGAACCGCCTCAAGCCTGTAAAGACCGTGAGGTCTGAGAGTACCTGTCCCTCCCACACTCTTTGCTCTCCTCAAGCTTGTGTGTTTGTCTCAAGTTCTCGGTGCTCTGTCTCCTACGTGCCTGTGAGGGTAGGCTGTGGGGGGGGAGCAGTAAAAGAGATAACAATAATGGCAGGAGTTCAAAGTCTTTCGTTGGGGGTGACCAAACACAGCAACAAAAAATTATTGCACCTGGGGTGCCTGGGTGGCTCAGTCCATTAAGCATCTGAGTTTAGCTCAGGTCATGATCTCGCAGTTCGTGAGCTCAAGCCCCACATCAGGTTCTGTGCTGACAGCTCGGAGCCTGGTGCCTGCTTTGGATTCTGTGTCTCCCTCTCTCTCTCTGCCGCTGGCCTGCTCACACTCTGTCTCTCTCTCTCTCAAAAATAAATAAACATTAAAAATTTAATCAAAAATGATTGGCACCTCGGGGCGCCTGGGTGGCTTAGTCGGTTAAGCGTCCGACTTTCGCTTAGGTCATGATCTCGCGGTTCGTGGGTTCGAGCCCCGCGTCGGGCTCTGTGCTCAGAGCCTGGAGCCTGTTTCAGTCTGTGACTCCCTCTCTCTCTGACCCTCCCCTGCTCACGCTGTCTCTCTCTCTCTCCTAGAAATAAATAAAAAACATTAAAAAAAAAAATGATTGGCACCTGTAACGAAATCAGGAGGCAACGTTGCACTAGTTCTTAGGGTGCATATTATCATCCTCACGCTGCTGGAACAAATTACCACAAACTTAATGGCTTAAAACAACTCAAATTTATTCTCTCACACTCTGTAGATCAGCTCATTTCTCTGCTCAGAATCTTACAAGGTCAAAATCAAGGTGTCGGCCATCTGGGCTCCTATTCAGAGGCTCTGGGGCAATCCGCTTCCAAGCTCATTCAGACTGTGGGCAGAACGCAGTTCCTCGTGGCTGCAGGACTGAGGTCCTCATGTCTTTGCTGGCTGGCAGCTGGCTGCTATGCCTCTCTGGTCTCTGGGCCGCAAGCGGCTCCCTATATTTCAGAACCCATAAAGACACACCAAATCCCTCTCGCCCAGAATCTCCCTGATTTTCGTATAAGCTGCATTTCTTCGGCTTTCAGCCAGGGAAGGTTCTCTGCTTCCACGGGCTCTTGCAGTTAGATTGGGCCCACCTGGATAACGCAGGCTATCCACCCTGTAGGGTCGTAACCTTAGTTACCTTTGCATCCTTTTTGCCTGTAACCTAACATGGGCACGGGTTCTGGGGATGAGGGCATGGATGTCTCTGGGGGAGGGGCTTTGCTGACCACAAGGTCTCTGGGTGTTGTTTTGTTCTCTCCACTGCAGCGTGAAGGGGGCACGGGGTGCATGTGACACGCTTCCTCCCCAATATGTTGAGTCACACCCTCAAAACCCCCATGATCAGAGAGGAAAGGGGTGTCCCTCCACCAGTTCACTTTCAAACTCCCAAGGGCGAAGCCCTCACTGGGCCCGTGCAGGTCACAGGCCTGTCCCGTGGCCTGAGCACACTCTTGGGGCAAAAGAAGACAGAGGGGACTGTGACTGGTCTGCCCTGGTTGAGAGCCCAGCTCCAAACTGGAGGGGGACGTCTGTCCCCAAAAGAAGGGAGGGGTGCCGGAAGTACAACCCAGAGCTGCTTTTGTGACTCTCATAATGTGGTAGTGATTTGAGGAACCCTTCAGGGTGCCTGGCTCGGGCCCCTATCATGTGTAGTGCAATCCCGTGAGGTGCATTTTGTCATTACCCCTCTCCACCAAGACTGGGTTCCAGCTCAGCCACTCACCAGCAGGCTGACCTTTCTTTGGGCCTCAGTGGTGCCCTCAGTAAAATGGGAATAATAATAATCTGTTCCTGGCCCGATTCGTTAGGCCTGGTGAGGACACAGACAGGAAGGTGTGTGTGAAGAGCCTCTGTAGGCGTGAGGAGGCCTCTGCCCAGAGCCTGGGAGGGAGGGATTTCCAAAGCTGAGTCCCAGCGGCCCCTCTAGCTCTCGCGCCTCAGTGGCAGCAGCACCAGGGCCAACAGCTTCCTGGCCGACACTGGCAGGAGCAGGGCGCCCAGAATGCACCTGGCCAGGCTCTGAGCCATGAAAAGGCAGCCATTCAAGGCTGGCTTGGACAGGAGCCGGGTGACGAGAGACAGGGAGCCCTGTGCTCTGGAGAGGAAGGAGGCCTCGGCATGGCCTCCCCGTGCGGCTAAGCTGCCAGGCTGGGAGGGCAGGCCGGCTCTGGGGAAGGGGAGGTGCCGGCGAGGGAAGACTAAGCTAGTGTTTGAGGCCGAGGGGCTGAAAGGAGGCTGTGTGTGCCCCGGCAGACCGTGGCGGGTGGGGATGTGAGTCATCGGTGGCCTGGGGGGAGGGGCAGCCCAGCTGCCCAGGACGAGGGGGCACGATGCCCACCCGCGCGTGAATGCGCGTCAGTGTGAATTTGAACGTGTGTGCTTGGGGTGGGGCTGGGCTCTGCAAAACTGTCTGAGCCGCCTGGCCTTCCCGGCGTAGGCGCACCCAGTCGTCACCTGAACATGACCAAGGCAAGATGGTGCTCCTCCCTGCCAGGCTGCCCTCCAGGTGGCCAATGAGGCAGTTCATTCCCTCGGCTATTCAACCGAGAGGCGTACGTGGCCCCCCTTTCCTCCCATGCGCTCCCCGAAGCCAGTTTGGTCGGATCGATGGAGGAGGGACAGACGGACGTGATGCCGGCCAAGGGCACAAGCATCCACCCCAAGGGAGGGGACATTTGAGCCGGGTTTTGAAAGATGAACAGGAATTCACTCGATTCAGAAGTGGGGAGTGCATTTGAGCAGAAGAAAGCTGGGATCTTGGTAAACGGGAGAAGGCCAGGGTGGCTGGAAGACGGGCTGGGGGTAGATATGGGTGGTACAAAGGGACTGTGGGCAGTGCCCAGAAGCTCCTGGAGGCAGGGATGGGCACTGACTTGAGGACTTGGGGGCAGATCGAAAGAGACCATTCATGGATACAGTAGGGACCTGCCTCATCCTAAGGTGGTGCCTGTGGGCCTGCCAGCTGGGGGTTCACCGGTAGCAGATGAGGTGGTTAGGGGAGGCCCCTGGGAAAAACCTCGGGCATGTGAGCGTATGTATGTGAACGTATGTGTCTCTCTAGTTGTGTCTCCGTGTGTGCTGAGTGTCCGTGCCTGTGTGTCTGTCCAGGTGTGTGTGTGTGTGTGTGTGTGTGTGTGTGTGTGTGTGTGTGTGTGAGAGAGCGCGCGTGTCTCTCCAGAAATGTGTATCCCTGTGTAGGGGGGTGTCTATGTGTCTTTTTCACTAGGCACACACATATCTCCGGTGGGTACGAATGAGAGTGTTATGCGTGTGTCTCTCTGAATGTGCGTGCTTCCGTGTGAATGCGTCTGTGAGTCTGTCCAGCTGTGTACGTGTGTGGTGCGTGTCTCAGAATGGACGCCCGCAAGCGGACGTACGTTCCTGGTGCCTGTGTGTGTTGCCTGGCTTGGTGTCGTTTGTCCGCCCGCATTGCTCGGCTCCGAGTGTGCACTCGCCTCCCGCCGTGTCTGTGTCCGTGAGAGAGAATGTGTGTCCGTGCGTGTGCCCAGCACAGCCGCCGACAGGAGCTGGCCCGGGGCCAGCGCCGCACTTGGGGAACGCACCTTCCGTTCTGGCCCAGCCCAGCTCCAGCCTCACCTGACTGGCTCCTACACCCCCAAAGCCGTAGGTGGCCGTGGCTAACCCCCAAACCAGCCAGTGGGGGCCCAGGCGAGGGAAAAGTGCCAGAGAGTGGCCAGTCCTCCGAGGAGGAGCCGCGTCCACCCTCCACTGGCCAGCCTGGGGCCTCCTCTCTCCCAGGAGTGAAGGATGTGTCAGGAAAGCGTGGGGGGACATTTCCCGCACAGCCACCCCCCCCCCTTTCTTCTCCCTTCTGCCCCCCACCCACCCCGGTCTTACAGGTTTGTTTTGGAGGGTGATTTGAGAGTCCGAGGGAATCTGGCACCAGTGAGAAGACACCCATGTCCCTGCTTCCTTGATAAGAGCAGCTTCCTTTGAGGGACCTGCCCCTCCAGGTTGTTGCTGGTGGGGCTGCTAATCCCAAGGCCCTGGCCCACCGACCACAGCCATTGACCCGGGTGTGGGCATGTGACCAAGACAAAACACGAGACGCTTTCCCTGGAATTCTATATATGGAGGTTGAGACGGAGACCAAAAAACCAAAACACCTCTTTCCTCTGGGATCAAGATAGAGCGACAAATCCTGAGGCCATCTGCATACCTGCCTCTCTCTTCCTCGTGGAAGGAGCCTGCGGACGTAGAAGAGCCAGGAGATGGGCAGGGGGTGTGGGTTGTGAGGAGACAAGAGAGAGCAAGAGAGAGAGTTTCCCATCATAGGAGCAAATACATTCTTTTTGCTTGAGCTAGTGTGAGTTGGGCTTCTGTCTCTCACACCCAGAAGAGCCCTAAAATAATCCTGGCCTCAGCCATGGGCCTGGGTATCCTGGGTGCACAGTAACACCCTCGCCTGGCACTGAACGCTCCTTGCTGTCTCTCCCTGGCCCCCTCAGACCCCACACAGAGGCCGTGGCCACCCCACCCCCCCCCACCCCCCGTCGTCAAGCTCACAAACCAACTGGTGCTTCCTTAACTGCCACCTGCTTGGCTGGGAAAAGCGAATTCCTCAGCTCTCTCCAACTCTGCCCCCACTTTCCTCTATAGATGCCTCCCCCTCCTGGCCTCTGTAAGGCGCCCAGGGCTCCCCACACCCGGCATTCAGGTTCTCTGGGGCCCAAGTCAGCCCCACTTTGTCCAGTCAAAGTCTGACCCTGGACAACCTCTGGCCTTTCAGATGTCTCCCCACACCCGAATCTCTGCAGGTCCTCATCCCCGCCCCGCCCCCCCCAACCCGTCACCCCCGTGAAAGCCCATAGTGCTCTTGCGTCAAACTAGCAGGATCTGGATTCCAAACAGTTCCAGAGGGTTGGTGGAGCAGCTATAAAAGAAAGTGGGAATAGGAAAGGAGAAATGGAAATGGCAGAGGAAAGAAGGAGCAGGGATGGGGAGGGAGGGAGAGGGAAGGTGCAAAGGAGAGGGGGGAACGAGTGACGGAAAGGGAGCTTCTCCGAGTTTCTCCCACCTCAGGGCTCTCTCCGCTCCCTCTTCTGGGGCAGCACGTCAGCCTGAAAGAGGAGACGGGGACAGGGACATCTAACCCGCTGCCACCACTGCATGGGACTCCCACCGCCTATGCAACTACCCTTCCCATTCCCCCATCCTCTCTCCAGGCTACAGACAGACCACTCCCCATACCCAGCCGCACCCCAGCCCCCCACCGCCTGGGACCTGGGTTCTGCAGCTTCTAGAGCCTTCAGCCAGGGCTGTGGGGCTGGACAGAGTCCATCTGCAGACTGACCTCCCCCTCCTTAAGGGCCTTGCTTAACTGTGGTTTGAGATAAGCAGCAGGAATCCGTTGGGGCTCTGCCTGCAGGGGCTGGGACGGGTGGAATGAGCCAGACTAGGTGACCGTCAGAGTGCTTCCTGATAGGGACAGGCCCAAGCAGCCTACGGGGTGAGAACTGACGAGGGGCTGGCCAGGCTCCCACACCCCCTGCCGCGAGCCCCCCCTACAGTCAGGGACTAAATATTTAATTTTCATCCGTTCCCCGCCCCTCAGTTCCACTTAGGTACGCACAGATCAAATGAATCCACGATGACAAACTCTTCCTCTCAATGAACTGAATTCCACTGGCAAACACGCAGTTGGCCTTCAGCGGCTCCCCCCATTACCACCCCGGTGAGCCCCGGTGGTTCCAGGGCCTTTGGGTCGGGCCAAATATTAACAATAATATCAACAGCAGCCAACCTGTCATAATGTCACTGTGTAAGAGACACTAATCTACGCACCTCGCATGCGTCATCTCGCGTAACCCTGTGCTAGCAGGAAATTGAGGTCTCAAGGGGATAAGCCACCTGCCCCTACTGACAGCCCGGAAGTGTCGAGCCCTGACACCACCCCCGCCCCTCTAGTCTCAGAACCCGACCTCCAAACCCCTTCCCAGGGGCGGCTGTGTCTGTCCCTCCCAGGCATCTGAGGAAACCCCACAGCGTCTGGATGAGAGATCAGTGCTGAGGCTGGACAGGCTGTCCCGGCCATCCCTCCAGACCACACTTGCAAGGTGAAGGGCCAGAACCCAGAAGCCCGGGCAGTGGAGAGCTGTGCCGGGTGCCCTGTGGGCCAGAGGCAGGCAGCCAAGCCAAGGAGCGGCTCTGGGCTGCAAGTCAGACCCTCCTCTGCCCCAGTACTTGGGAGGGGCCATTAGAAAGAGCACTGGCCCCAGGGTTCTTCTCTGGAATTCTGCCTGGAAGGCCCTTCACATTCCCTGATTGGAACTTGCAACATGCTGGCAAATTCTATTGCATCTTGGGGGTTTTTTCCTCCTCTTCCCAGGGGCCCTGGAGTCTTAAAGAAAGAGCTGGGGGCTCCTGCCTGGTTTTGTCAGGAAAGCATGTGATTCTGGATCTCAGGGTGGTGAGTTTGAGCCCCATGTTGGGTGTAGACATTACTTAAAAATAAAATCTTAAAAAATAAATAAAATAAAATAAAATAAAGAGGCCCCTCCCCCCAGGCTCAGGGTCCTGGGACCCAGCTTGGCAGGAGCAGCCTCATCAGACTTCCTACCACCAGCCTCTGTACTCAGAGACCTCCGGGGCCCCTCGAGGCTACCCCTTAGCAGGAAAATAACTCCCTGCCGCTGCTGTCCCCTGGAGAAGGGCTCAGGACCTGCTTCCTGAGCCAGGCTGGACTCCAGGCTTTCTTTACTAACTATGAGACCTGGCCCACTGGGTTTTTCCCCTCTGGGCACCTCTATATCCTCCTTTGTAACCGGGAATAAAATAGTACAAGCCTCAGGGATTAAGTTATTCATGTGTGAGCCTAGAATCATGCTTGGCACATTGTAACTGACTGATGAATGTTAGCTATTACTTATTGGACTGTTAAGTGCTTCCATTTCAATTCTATGGGCATTTCTGAGGTCTGAGGTCCTGCTCTCAGCTCAGCAACGGGACCTGAGCACGCAACAAGACTAGAACAGACCTGTGGGCAACCGTTTTTACCTGCTAGCCGATTCTGGAAGTCAGCTGGATGGAAACACCCATCACCCCAGACCCTGCTGGGCCAAGACTGCCCCTCAGTGTCCTATGTCTACTTGAGCCTTCTCCCTAGGAGCCGCTGGGTCTGGCACACAAAGCAGATTAATGAAGGCTGAGGACAAAAAAGCGGTTTGAGTGAAATATTTGTTGATGGATGAGAAGAGAAGAGGTTGAGGCCAGGCAAGCAGACCTTCCCTTGGTAGTGAGGGGAGACCTCTGAGGCGAGAGGGACCCCAGAGCGGGAGAGGACCTCCACTTTGGGGCACAGAAAATGGCTTCCAGAGCTATGGCCCCTGACACAGGCAGCCTAGCCTCCTCATCTTACAGATACTGCTCCCCGCAGCCCCTCTTCCCCGCAGACTAGCCCTGCGCCGCGGCCCTGGGGCCCCAACAGCGGGGTGCCGGGAGGCCTGCGTGGGAAGGGGGGAAGGGGAGAAGGCAAGTGGCGGGGGGGGGGGGGGGGGGGAAGGAAGCTTTGTCCTCCCCTGCCTCCCCTACCACGGAAAAAAATCCTAATGGGGCCAGAGAGAGACGGTGGGGACCGCGGGGCGCCAGGAAGGCTGGAGGTGGGTGGTGTCCTGGTTCACAGTCGTCCAGAAGGGCCGACGACCCCACAAAACTCCGCGAAGGAAACCGAGTACCCGGGGACAGGGGTGAGGGGAGTGGCCTCCGTGGGCTCCGAGGTCCCCCACTGGGCCACTCCCGGTCGGGCCTCGGGTTCCGCCTCTCGGAAATGGGCCACCGGCGCTCGCCGCAGTGCGGAGGGCTGGCCCGGCGGCCGAGGGGCTGGAGGGCCGGGGGCGCCGAAGGGGTTAACGCACCTGGGCCGCCGCCGCCCCTCCTGGTCCCTCCTCCGGCCTCGGGGAAGAGGAAAGTGGCGGCGGGGGCGCGGCCCGGCCTTTGCTCCCGCCCGCCCCGTCCTCGTCCCCGCCCGCCGTCCCCGAGCCGCGGCGTCCAGAGCTGCGACCCGCGCGCCCCGCTCCGCCGCCGCCGCCCCGGCCCGGGCCGCCATGTCTCCGTGGTGAGTGGGGGCCCCGCCGGGCCGTCGGGCGGGAGGCCGGGCCGGGGGCGCGGGGGGCCCCGGGCTCCATCCCCCGGGGCCGGGGATGCACGGGGGCGGGGGGAGCCGGGCGGCTCTCGGGGATGGGAAGATGCCGCGCCGGGCGCCCTGGGGCTGGCCTCAGTTTCCCGGGACGGACGGGCGCGGCGGCGGCGGCGGCGGCCGGGATGCCCGGGGGTGCGCGGCGCCGGCACCAGCCGGACGGGGCCGGGCCCCGCGGGGCCGGTGCGCGCTGCCCTCGCCGGCGGCCCCTCGGCTCTCCCCGGCCCGGGCCCCAAGGCACCCTGATCCCATCCGGGACCCCGGGCTTCGGGGACTCAAGGGCTCTCCGGCAGCCCGGTCGCGTCCCCCATTCTGAGGGCCTCCTGCGTCCTGGGCGATCGCCGTCATCTCCCTCCATCCTCCCCCCCAGGGGCTCTCCTTCCTCCCGGGGAGCTCGGGCCTCCTGCCCCCACCACTCCCCTCTCCCCTTCTCTTTACTCCGCTGCGGGACTTTTGTCCTACAAATGGAGTGGGGCAGTGCTGGTGGACGGCCCAGGCAGGGGGGCTCCATCCCCTTCTCCCGGGGTGACCCCCGCGGGACTTCCTCCAGTCCCCACCTCCCTGACTTAGGGGAGGGGTACTTCGTTGAAACGCCAGGGGCAGGAGACCCTGACTCAGAACATTCTGCCCTCCCCCTTGGGAGGGTCGCGTCTGGGGTCACATCCGCCGCTCCAGCACCTGGAATGACCCAGTCTTCCTCCTGCCGCCTACACGGACCCTTGGGACTCCATGGAAAACGTGGCGCCAGGGGGGCTCAGCATTCACTTGCCCTGCGCGCCTGGGTGGCTAGCCGGGCATGAGGGCCACCCCCAACTCCTCCAGAGTCCCTGTACGTAATGCCACATCGCAGGCTCTCTCTTCCATTTGCCCTGTGGCTCCCCACTGGAGGCTGGGGCTGTCTTCCTCTTGGCCTGGCCCTGCCCCTGCCGCAGAAGCCCCCAGCCCCTGTGACTCCACAAGGGAGACCGGGGCAAGGGGCCCGGCCCACCTTCCAGAGTGTGAGCTGAGGAGAGAGGGTCCCGGGGCCCCAGGCTCAGTCTCCCCGCCTGGGGCCTGGGGCCTGCCAGCGCCTCCTGCAAAAAGCTCTAATTTCTGCTTCTGAAATGGGTGTAGTAGGAGCTCTGTGGGCAAAGCGGGTCCCTGGAGAGCGGGGGTCCGAGTATGTTCCCTTCCCCGGGAAGCAGAGCCGGGAGAACTCCATCTCTCTTAATGGGATGTTAAGAGAGTGGGGCGCCGGCGAGCAGGGCCGGGAAGGGGGCCGGTGTCATGCCAGGAGACTCCTGTCCCATCCTCCGGCCTCGGTCACACATGAAGACAGCTCTTGTGCGCTGGGTCAGACGGATGGGGTGGAAGGGGAAGGGACAGACTTCTTCAGGTCCCAGGTTACATACTCTCCCCCGAGTCCCCCCCAGAGGGTACTGAGCTCCCAGGCTGTAGCGCGGGTGCTGTCTCTGCCCCCCAGGATGGTTCACCCCAATGGGTCACCAGCCTTGTACCGGGAAATGAAAGCAAACGGGGTGCCTTGGGGGGTTGGGGACTAGGCAGAAGTCTCCACCAGAGGTCGTCCTTGTAGACGCACAGCGTTCCCGGAGCGCATACCCACTGGGTGCCAGGCACGTTAGCTAGCACTGCAGTTCCTCGTTAGCCTCGCGCAGGGGAAGGAGAAATCACAGTTTGCGGAGGTTAAGGGGGACCCACTCAGAGTCACGTAGCCTGTAAGTGGCAGAGCCAAGACTTAAACCCCAACAGCCTGACTCCGCGGTGCTGGTGCTTAAACGCTGTGCGGCAAGGTTTCCCTGGTGCTGGAAGAGGGAGGGCAGGGTGGGAGAGAGCGCGCAGGACCCTCCTCTGACCACTCACCGGCTGCAGGAGCGGAGTCGGTGTCCGGGCTCTGCTTGTCCCTCTGGGACTGCAGCTCCAAACGAGGCTGCTGGGAGAGTCACAGGGCACTCACGCTTTCCTCTCTCCTCTGTCCCCCCCCCGCCCGGCCCCTCACCCCCAGGAAGAAGACTGTCTACAAGAGCGTGTGCCTGGCCCTGGCCCTGCTTGTGGCCGTAACGGTATTCCAGCGCAGCCTGACTCCCAACCAGTTCCTGCAGGCGCCCCCAGCCCCCTCTCTGGAGCCTCAAAAGGCTCAGAAACCAAGCGGACGCCTGGTGAACCCCAACAGTTTCTGGAAGAACCCCAAGGATGTGGTTGCCCCCACACCCGTGGCCTCACGGGGGCCCCAGACTTGGGACATCAACACCACTAACTGCTCGGCCAACGTCAACTTGACTCACCAGCCCTGGTTCCAGGGCCTGGAGCCACACTTCCGGCAGTTCCTGACCTACCGCCACTGCCGATACTTCCCCATGCTGCTGAACCACCCGGAGAAGTGCCACGGTGACGTCTACCTGCTGGTGGTGGTCAAGTCGGTCATCACGCAGCACGACCGCCGCGAAGCCATCCGCCAGACCTGGGGCCGGGAGCAGGAGGTGGCGGGCAGGGGCCGCGGCGCCGTGCGCACCCTCTTCCTGCTGGGAACGGCCTCCAAGCAAGAGGAGCAGACCCACTACCAGCAGCTGCTGGCCTACGAAGACCGCCTCTACGGCGACATCCTGCAGTGGGACTTCCTCGACAGCTTCTTCAACCTGACCCTCAAGGAGATCCACTTCCTCAAGTGGTTTGACATCTACTGCCCCCAAGTGCGCTTCATCTTCAAGGGCGACGACGACGTCTTCGTCAACCCCACCAACCTGCTCGAATTTCTGGCCGACCGGCAGCCCCGGGAGGACCTGCTCGTGGGCGACGTCCTGCAGCACGCCCGGCCGATCCGCAAGAAGGACAACAAGTACTACATCCCGGGCGCCCTGTACAGCAAGGCCAGCTACCCGCCGTACGCGGGCGGCGGGGGCTTCCTCATGGCCGGCCACCTGGCCCGGCGCCTGCATCACGCCTGCGACACCCTGGAGCTGTACCCCATCGACGACGTCTTCCTGGGCATGTGTCTGGAGGTGCTGGGCGTGCAGCCCATGGCCCACGAGGGCTTCAAGACGTTCGGCATCTCTCGGAACCGCAACAGCCGCATGAACAAGGAACCCTGTTTCTTCCGCTCCATGCTCGTGGTGCACAAGCTGCTGCCGGCCGAGCTGCTGGCCATGTGGGGGCTGGTGCACGGCAACCTCACCTGCGCCCGCAAGCTCCAGGTGCTCTGACCCTGGGCCCGGCGCCGCGCCGGCAGGAGCTCTTGAGCCCCGGGAGTCATGGGTCTGGAGCCCCAGAGCCAGGACCAGAGCCAGGACGTGGACCGTGGTCCCCCACAGGGAGCCGGAGGGCGGGGGCCGCATGTGCCCCTGGGCGTGATGGGGTGCAGGTAGCCGGAAGGGGGCCCCCCTGTGCAGACATCCCCTGGAAAGTGGAGCCGAGGCCCAGGACCGTCTGGAACCGCCCTGATGGCGGGAGGAGAGCCCTGGGAGCGAGGTCACTGGCCACTGGTCGGCCTCCTGACCTGGGTTCCCGGCTTGCTTCTCTGTGACCCGGTGGAGGCCCTGGTGGCCTCTGAAGGAACTCTGTGCTCAGGTGCCCGGGGGAGGCCCGGCCGCGCGTGGGCCTGTGCGGCCGTCTCATCTTCACAGAGAAGGTTCTCGTTCTCGCATGAAATGCCTCAGTCTCCCCTCCATGGGCCCAGGCTGCCCTTTCAGGAGAAGCTCAGCCCTGTGCAGGCTCACAGGCCCCCTGCCCCCATTCACAGTCCCTGCCCCTGGATCTCCAGGAGACGGAACCTCAGAGGCCCTCAGTGCTGCCTGGCATCTGCTCCCAGGTGGCCTCACTCCTGGCTGGGTCCTATGATGCTCCATCTGCCGCTGTCTAGACGCGCGGCTGGCCGCTCTGACTACCTCAGCAATCCTCAGAACCTCTGGACGGGCTGCAGCCCCCCTCACCCCAGGCACCGGGTCAAAGAGCAGTGCTCCAGCCCCCACCCCACCCCCACCCACGGTCACGGTGCTGCCCCACCGGTCGAGGGCCCCGTGCGGTCCCACCGAGGCCTGGCTCCCCGGCCAGAAACCAGCTGGTTTGGCCCTGGAGATGGACGTTCCTCTATTACTGTGAAGTTTTATTTATGAAGAATTTGGAGGGAGAGAGTGCCAGGCCTCAGGAGATGGTTGTATTCTTCCTTCCCCTTCCCGCAGTGCAGCAAGATTCCACCTCCCTCGGCCACTTGACCCCCCGCACCCCCCCCCACCCCATGCCTGTCACGGCGTCCCCTCCAGAACCCCGCGCTGCCTGCACGCCTACTTCTCCAGGGCCTGAGCAGACAGGCGTGTGCCCCTGTGAAAGGATGGAGTGACCCTGGTGTGCCACCTTGCCCGGGGCCACGGGTCCTCATCGAATGGGTGCAGAAGGATGCCCCTTCTCTGCATTTCTCAGGGTGGAGTCACCTCGGAAGAGATTGCGGGATTAACTCTTGTTTTCTCAATAAAAGGGGGCTGGTTTTTTTCTGGTGTGAAATTTCCTGTCACCGTTTCCTTCAGAGAGTGCCTGGGACCAAGGCTGCCAGAGATTTCTAAAGACACAGCTTGTTCCTTGCCCTTGGCTGGTGGGCACACAAGGACCCCTTGAAGGGCTTTAGAGGGATGTGGGTGCCAAGATTAAAGCAGAGACCACGGGGGCCGGATTCCAGAGAGAAGCCCCCTGGGCAAGGCGCTGGATGGGGAGAAACACACCAGCTAACGGTACGGCCCCACGGAACCTGCTTCCCCGTGAGTGGGGGTGGATGGGTGCATGACCAGCTGCTGGGGCCCCTGATGTCCCCTCAGTCAACCTGGAAGACTTGATAACGGTTGACAAGAAGCACGGGAACACTGGCTTTGGGGGGCCCAGGGGATCTCAGGGTAGGGGGAACCTTGACCTAAGCTGCTTACATCTAGGCTGCAGAGAGCAATTGTCCCCAGAAGAGTCACTGGGGCCGCAGTGAGCAGGCCAGCAGCCCCCTGCCTGCGCCCAGCTCCAGGCATCACGGAGGAGGGCAGAGACCCCGGATGCCTGCCCTGGGCCTCTCCTCCAGGCAGGTGTAAGGAATGGCGGGGTCCTAACATAACGCTACATCTAGGAGTGCGGAAGGGGACACGGGACTAAATGCGTGTCCCTCGTGGCCCCAGCTGCCTGAGTCCAAGTTGCCAGAAGAAGGAACCCTCCAGCTCTTCCTCCTCAGCCCAGACCCGCCCATGTCGCAGAGGACCCGCTACGTAATTTGAAGGGCCCAGTGCAAAACGAAAATGCAGGGCCCCTGGTTTTGAAAGGTAAGAATTTCAAGTTTGCCACAACAGAGTTAAACCAAGCACACAGCCCTCCGAGCCCAGGTCACACCCCCAGGGTGTCAGCCCCATGTACTCCTCATCCTCTGTGAAGCCAGGGGCCGTAGAAACCAGAGCTCAGTCTACAGAGGACAGGAGCATGGGGGGTTGGGGGCACCCGGGAGACTGGGAGCTGGAAGGATCACGGGACCAGCCCTGGGCGGGGCTCCAGGGGCAGCACTGGGTTCAGCTGGGGCCTGAATGAAGGGGCAAGAGAAGGAAGGAGGAGGCAGGTAAATCAGAAAAGAGCTCCTGTCCAGGGGGCTAGGGCTGGGGGGCTAGGGCTGGGCATGAGAAGGGAGGGGCGGGCGCCTGGATGGCTTCGTCAGTTAAGTGTACGGTTAGTTTGTGGGTTCGAGCCCCAAGTCAGGCTCTGCACTGACAGCGTAGAACCTGCCTGGGATTCTCTCTCTCCCTAGCTTTCTGCCCCTCCCCCCCACACACTTTCTCTCTTTCGAAATAAATAAACTTTTAAAAAAATAGGAGAGGTGCCTGGGTGGCTCAGTCAGTTGAGCACCAGGCCATGATCTCTCAGGGATCGAGCCCCGTGACGGGCTCTGTGACAACAGCTCAGCTCCGAGTCTTGAGCCTGCTTGGATTCTGGGTCTTCCTCTCTCTCTGCACCTCCCCTGCTCTCTCCTCCATTCTCTCTCTCTCTCTCTCTCTCTGCCCCTCCCCCACTTGTGCTGGGTCTCTGTCTCTCAAAAAAAAATAAACATTAAAAAAGAAAGAAAGAAAAGAAACCGGACAGGAACCTGTGAGGGACGAGGGACGTGGGGCGCAGGGCCTGTTTTCAGGCCTGCATTGTAGGAACGTGTTCAGACTCGATCCTGAGAGCAAAGGGGCAGGGTGCAGGGGCCCTGGGTGCGGGCCCCCTTCCCCTGGGCTCCTGGTGCCTCCCTCTGGGCCCCGTGGACCGGAGGCTGTAGGTGGAGACCCCACACGGGAACTTCCTCAGCCATGAGCCCCAGGGACAGCCTTGCTGCTGACCCCATTTTAGACCTCAGGTGCCCAGGCCTGGGCTGGCAGAGCGGGCAGTGGAGCGGGGCACCCGGTTAGCATGGCCGGAGGAAGGGAGGAAGGTCAGGGAGTCTACCTAAGGCGGCCGTGTATCAGGACGCCGCTGAACACAGGGTGGGGAGCCTGTGACAGCCCCTGGCGGTGACGGTGCCTCTTGTCCTGAAGGAGGGGTGGCGTTCCTGTGGCAGAAGGGCAAGGAGGTCAGTCCAGGCTGGGGCGGGGGTGGGGGGCAGCAGGGAGAGCAAAGCGGCCTGGCAGGCAGAGTTGGGGGAGAGACCGGGGTGGGGGTGACCCGGTGAGAGAGGCGCCTCTGCTGAGGGTGAAGGTGTCTTCCATGCGGTGGAGGGGTCTCACACCCTCCAGAGCCGGGAACAAAGAAGACCAGACTGGAACCCTCGACACATGTCCTTGACCCCAGTCCCGTTTGGGGAATGGGGAGGCAGCCAGTCCCCGATCCCAGGAACATGAGGCTGCGAACATGGAACATGACCCCGAGGCCTCCCCTCTGCTGTCCCTGGCTCCTCTGTCCCCTCAGCAGGAACAGGGCTCCACAAAAGAAGGAGCTGGTTACCAGAAGCATTGCTGAGACCGTGCCCCCCAAGCCAGCTGTCCAGAAGAATGGCCCCAGCCTGGAGGGCACCCCCGCCCTCAGCCAGCTCCCGAGCCTGGCTGTGGCCCTTCCACTCATCTGACCGTGGTTTCCTCAGTCGGCCTGGGGGTGTGACCTGGCTGCCTCCAAGGACGTGACCGGTTGCTAATCATTTGGGGAAACAGGGACAAAGGCCAATCCGGGAGGCCTTCCAGGTAACAGTGATGACAGCTGCCATTTTATGGGGCTGAGTCAATATGCCTGGCACCTCACATGTATAATGGGGATGACCATCCCTCAGGGTACGAATTCAGATACATTTCATTGTTTCTCAGCGAGTGATGGAGTGCCAGCTTCTGTCCCCTCATGGGCAGAAAATTGAAGCAGAGTATATGACATTCCAAAGTGTGCCCCTTTGGCATAAGAATTATCTGGAGCTGGTTATTTTGCAGAAACAGCTGACACAGGAGAAGCTCTGGAGAATGAGTGGATGTTCCTCTTCTGTAAGGGGACATTTAAACTTGTAAAAGAGATCTGCACTTGGGTCTGCCTCTCTGTACCAGAAAGAGAAAGATGGCTGGAAATCGCAAGTAGTACCGATGCAGAGGGCAGGGGCTTAAATCTGCCTAACGACCTGACCCTGACCTGACCCTGACCGTGTTGGCTGTGCTTTTCGGGTATCTTCTCACAACTCACCACCCCCTCCCTGCCCCTGCACGCCCCCCCACTCCACCTCCAACGATGCACAATCTGTCCTAACTTCTTTCTCTTATCTTTGGCTGAAGATGGTATTTAGGGTGGTGGCTTTGACCGATTTCGTGGAGCTTTACTCAGTTTTCCTAGGTTATCTCCTGTGCACACACGAAGCGCCCGTGTTGCTCAACTTCTGTTTATCTTTTATTACAGGGGAAGTCTAAGAAAAATTATTTTTCCTCCCTCTTGGAGCCCACTTACTCCCAAATTGTACAGAACTTCTTCAGAACTTCTAAGGCCTCCTCAGTGAGAACTCCAAAAGTCCAAAGGCTTTGGAAAATCTGTGCTGCCCTCCTCAGCTGTCGCCTGCCCCTCCACACGGTGGCGCTGTGGGGCACGGCCGGCGCAGGGCACAAGCTGTAGCAAGGCCCACACTTCACACAAAGTGATCCTTCTCTCTCTTTTTAAAAAAAATTTCTTTAACGTTTATTTACTTTTGAGAGAGAGACAGATAAAGTGTGAGCCAGCGGCAGGGGAGGGTGGGTAGGGAGGGGGGAGGGACAGGGAGAGAAGGGAACACAGAATCTGAGGCAGGCTCCAGGCTCTTGAGCTGTCAGCACCGAGCCCGACTGAGCCACCCAGGCTCCCTGAAGTGATCCTTCTCTTAACCACCCCCAGTAGCG
This sequence comes from Hyaena hyaena, assembly GCF_003009895.1. NCBI lineage: Eukaryota > Metazoa > Chordata > Mammalia > Carnivora > Hyaenidae > Hyaena > Hyaena hyaena. Next base: position 2,187,818 of record NW_024080721.1, on the reverse strand, counting down.
CAGCCATCCTTCTGCAAAGAGCAGTCGCAAGTTAGGGGTACTGAGTCCTGTGGCTCTCGGTCACTTACACAGCCCGCTCTCAGGCCTCTGTCCCTGGGGTGCAAATTTCCAGGCCTCCCCTGACAATAGATTTTAGTCAGTCCTCAACTTGATCCTGGGGAGCCCGCTGCTGACGGGGGAGGGGGGGTCTCAAACTCCCCCCTGCCCAAAGGGCTTTGAATACAACCTGCTTTCCTCCATCCCCTGCGGTGAGCTCTGCATTTCAAAGGCCCCCCACCACCACTCAGCCATGTTTACATAACTATAGGAGACCGCTCAGAGAACACTAGCCTTAACAAAGAAAGCTTGTTCCCAGGCGACTTACACTGTACTTAGGCTGAGAAGTGGTGAGAGAAGCTTCTGGAACCCCATTATACACCACAGTCAAGTGAAGAAACTGCTCCCAGGAGAAGGGCCCCCAGCTACTGTGTGACAGAGCACGGCTTGAATTTAGGTCTGTGCTCCTTAAGCCCTCAACCTGCTCTCTCCTCAGAGCTTCAGCCCTTCCTTCTTTCCCTTAGTGGTAACTTCCAGGTGTGTTTGTTAATTTTTGCTCCAAAGCCCAGAGAGTGGAAAAATGTAATATCCAATGAGTGATTTGAAATCTGATATTTTGATGCTTGGAGGAGCCCAGCAGTATTAGCCCTACAAGAGGAAAAAGAAAAAAATCCAGACAGTTACTTAAAATACTGTGAAGAAAAACTTGTTCCAAAAATACATTATGCTTGGGACACCTGGGTGGTTCAGTCAGGTAAAGGCTTCAACTCTTTTTTTTTTTTTTTTTAATATTTGAGTTATTTTTGAGAGAGAGAGATAGAGACAGCATGAGCAGGGGAGGGTCAGAGAGGCAGACACAGAATCTGAAGACAGGGTCCAGGCTCTGAGCCAGCTGTCAGCACAGAGCCCGACGTGGGGCTCGAACCCATGAACCGTGAGGTCATGACCTGAGCTGAAGTCGGACTACGGAGCCACCCAGGCGCCCCAAGGCTTCAACTCTTGATTTTTGCCTCAGGTCATGATCTCACGGATCATGGGTTCGAGCCCTGAGTCAGTACACTGTCAGTGCGGAGCCTGCTGGCAATTCTCTCTCCCTCCCTCTCTCTCTGGCCTTCCCCTGCCCTCACGCGCGTGCGCTCTCTCTCTCTCTCTCAAAATAAATAAATGAATGAATAAACTTTAAAAAAAATACATTATGCTTTAAAGCACAACCCCCAAGCTGTCTGCTTCTAGCCAAGTTCATTGTCCTTGAACCATTTTGCACTTTTCTGAAACATGGCAGGTACTGACGGCTTGTCCAGAAGAGCTTCCTTTGACTTCTCTCCCCCCTGTGGAAAAACCAGTTTCGCCTCCGTTTGCAATTCAATTCTGTCACTCCATATATATTTGTGCTTCTCTACATCTGTGAACCGGCTGTATCATCTGCTTGCTCTCATGTGAATAAAATAAATCTTTACCTCGGGGCTCATTTTTATATCTATATGAATTACAAATATTCTCTTTTTAGGAAAATTCTTTTAACGATTTTTTTTTATATTAAAACGAACGCAAACTGGGGGCGCCTGGGTGGCTCAGGTCATGATCTCTCCGGCTGTGGGTTTGAGCTGTCAGCACAGAGCCTGGAGCCTGCTTCAGATCCTGTGCCTCCCTCTCTCTGCGCCTCTCCCGCTCGCTCACTGTCTCTCAAAAAATAAACAAACATTGAAAAGCAATTTTTTAAATAAACAAAATTAAATGGCACAAACATATTATGGAGCAAAATGCCATTTTTGCGTGCATTTCTAGTACAAAATTGGCATCTTGGAACAAACTTGACACCTTCCAGGTGAGCCCAGGCACAGAGTCCAATCCTTTCCGACCGGACTCAAGCCCCAAGGCTTGTCCGAAAGGCTCCCCGGGGAGCTTTGAAAAATGCTCGCGTCCAGGCCCCGACCCAGGCGGGAACTTGCGAACCTCGGGAGTAGACGAGAGAGTCTGGGTGTTTTAAACAGCTGCCCGGGTCGCTTGGACAAGCACCCCGGGGGGGGAACTAGTGGCTCGGACGGGCATTAACTGACACTGCACGGCAGTAGGTGACCTATTAGGAATTTATTTTAATCCGGTGCAGCCCAATCTTCCAGGAATGCCCGGAATTCTCGCCCCCGCCCCTAGGCTGGGCAGCCGTTCCCCCAGGGGCTCGTAATCGCGGTGCAGAAAAGAGGTGCCGGAGGGCGCGGGCGTCCGAGGGCGCTGAGGCCAGCCGGCGACCCCGAGGCCGTCCCAGAACCTTCTCGGGCTTTAGTGGGGACAGTCGCGCTTTGCCGTCGGGAGGGACGGCGGGGAGGGGGCGCGGAGAAGAGGGCGGTGAACGGGGGTGGCCGCCGCAGAACCGCAGGGGTCTGGGCTGAGGACGCGGGGCGCGGCGCTCCGCTCCCCGAGTAGGGGCGCCTCCGGGAGGGACGCACCTGCCGGCCCGCGGCTCCGCGGTGGGGGCGGCGCGCTTACCCCGGGGGCCTGCTCGGCGGCGGCGGCCGCGGCGGGGCCCCGCGAGGGCCAAGGGCGCGGTGCCGGGGGGGGGGGGGGGGGGGGGGGGGGGGGGGGGGGGGGGGGGGGGGCGGGGGAGAGGGCGGAGGAGGCCTCGGCCCCCGGGCAACCCCAGCAAAGGGCGGGGAGCGCCCCCAACTGACCGCGGAGGATATCGTGACGACAGGCGGCGAGGGTTTTGTGAAATCTGCATTACCTGTACCCCAAATCCCCGGCGTTACCTGAGGGCACGTGTGTCCCACAAACGCTGGAAAGCTCCCCACCAAACCGTGTCACAGGAATTGTCTCCTGGGAGTGGAATTCCCGAGGTTTTATCCTTTTCCTTGGGCTTATCTGTGAGCAGGTATCACTGAGCTGATGAAGTTTAGGAGGCAGAAATGTGCCAACATCCTGACAGACACGGTGGCTTTGGAGGGAGGGAGACGGCTGTGAGGTCTCCTGGGCCACCTTAGGGCGGCTATTTCAGGGGAAGGAGGGCTTATTCTTGTTTCACCCACCAAGGAGATGAGTTGCAGCCCCTTACCGTCGACAGAAATCAGAGGCCAGGGCGCCTGGCTGGCTCGATCTGACTGTAGAGCAGGCGACTCTTGATCTCTGGGTTGTGAGTTTCAGTCCCACATATGGCTGGAGCCTACTTTGAAAAATAAAATGGAGGCACGTAGGTGGCTCGGTGGGTTAAGAGTTAGACTTCAGCTCAGGTCATGATCTCTCAGTTCATGAGTTCGAGCCCCACCTCGAGTTCTGTGCTGACAGCTCAGAGCCTGGAGCCTGCTTCGGATTCTCTGTCTCCCTCTCTCTGTTCCTCCCCTGCTTGCTCTCTCTCTCTTTCTGTCTCTCTCTCAAAAATAAATGAACATTAAAAACAATTTTAATAAAAAGGTAGCCTGGGTGGTTCAGTCGGCTGAGCATCTATCTGGCTCCAGTCAAGATCGCAGGTTTGTGGGATGGAGACCTAGTGGAACTCCGCATTGAGCATGGAGCTTGCTTAAGATCTCTCTCTCTCTCTCTCTCTCTCTCTCTCTTCCTCTCTTCCCATCTGCCCACCCTCCCAGACCTTCTGAGGTCAGAATGAAGGCCTTAGATATCAGGGAATAGTTTGCGATCACTGAGATTATTTAGTGTCTGAGCTCTCAGACACATGATGTAATTAATACTCTAATTTTTATGTAAAGTTAACATTCGATGTAGTCAACATTGGTTAGGATATGCTTGGTTGCAAGTGACATGACTTGGTTGCAGCTCAAGTAAAAGACCAGGCACAGGGGCGTCTGGGTGGCTCAGTTGGTTAAGCGTCTGACTTCAGCTCAGGTCATGATCTCACGGTTCATGGGTTCAAGCCCCATGTTGGGCTCTGTGCTGACAGCCAGCTCAGAGCCTAGAGCCTGTTTTGGATTCTGTGTCTCCTTCTCTCTCTGACCCTCCCCTGTTCACACTGTCCCTTTCTCTCTCGGAAATAAATAAAACATTAAAAAAAAAAAAAAAAAAAGAACAGGAACGATTGGTCTGATTCCGCTAATCATCCGGGAGAAAGACATAGGTCATTGGCCCCACCTGCTGAAGCCGACTGCCCTAAGTGATGGAGGGAGAGCTGTGCTCAGGCAGCTGGGGCGGACGCTGAACATCACCCGCCACAAGGAAGCCATGCCCATGGTCTCGAAGACTTTGAGACAGGTCCAGAAGGAGTGGACCATCCACCAGAAATACCTGCAGTTAGCTAAACCCAGCTGCCAGTGGAAAGGCAGGACTCAAATCAGCCCAGCTCATCCAGACCCCATCAGACATCTCTTGCTAGATTTGTTTTATGCCATTTAAAGCTGTGCTATTTGGTACTTTAAAAAATAGAAAGCTCCTGGGGTGCCTGGGTAGCTTAGTCAGTTAAACGTCCAACTTCAGCTCGGGTCATGATCTCATGAGTTCGTGGGTTGGAGCCCCGCGTCAGGCTCTGTGCTGACAGTGCAGAGCCAGGAGCCTGCTTCAGATTCTGTATCTCCCTCTCTCTCTACCCCTCCCCTGCTCACTCTCTGTCTCTGCTCCCCTGCTCACTCTCTGTCTCTGTCCCTCAAAAATGAATAAATGTTAAAAATGTTTTTTTAATAAATATTTAAAAAAATTTTTTAATAGAAAGTTCCTTGAAGCACCTGGGTGGCTCAGTCGGTTAAGCATCTGATTCTTGCCTTCGGCTCAGGTCATGATCCCACAGTTGGTGAGTTTGAGCCCTACATTAGGTGGCTCAATTGGTTAAGTGTCCACTTCAGCTCAGGTTATGATCTCGTGGTTCATGAGTTCAAGCCCAACATCAGGCTCTGTGCTGACAGCTCAGAGCCTGGAGCCTGCTTTGGATTCTGTGTCTCCCCCTCTCTCTCTCTCTGCCCCTCCCCTGCTCATGCTGTCTCTCTCAAAAATAAATTTTAAAAATATTTAAAATTTAAAAAAGAGACCCATGTCAAACTCTGTACCACATACAGCTTGTACTTCCATTTACACATGAAACTTTTACCACATGTGTGTATTAAGAAGAAAGAAAACATCAAGTATCCTCCAAAGCAGAAATTCAACAGACCAAACACTATGTCCATGAAATTAGCCACAAAAGTAAAGCAAGCAACAAGAACAATGACAAAAATCCTGCCTCCTTCTTAAGTAACTGTTGAGTACAAAGACAAAATAGAAACAATAATAGCTGGTTGTTTTGAACTAGGAATACCACATAATTATGAGATAATGCCAATTTACGTCATTATGACTTCAAAGGTGTTATATGTCAGGCGTTGGCCCTAAAGTCGTGACTGAACATTGTAAAATTTACCAACCTTAAAGGCATTCGTTTTTGTAAGAAAAAATAAGAATATAAATAACAGACCTAATATTTCAACTCAAAATTTCAGGGAAAGAACTTTAAAACAGACTAAAATGACGCCAGAAAAAGGAAATAATAAAAGCATAATAAAGAGGAAAGTTAAATTTAACAAGTATGAAAGCAGTAGAATTGATAAATTCAAAAGTTGATTCTTTTTTTAAGATTTTATTTTTGTAATATCTTCAAAAAAAAATTTTATGTTTATTTAGATTTGAGAGAGAGAGAGAGAAACAGTGCACGAGCAGGGGAGGGGCAGAGAGAGAGGGAGACACAGAATCCGAAGCAGGATCCAGGCTCTGAGCTGTCAGCACAGAGCCCGACGTGGGGCTCGAACCCACGAACCGCGAGATCACGACCTAAGCAAAAGTTGGACGCTTAACCGACTAAGCCGCCCAGGCGCCCCAAAAGTCGATTCTTAAACAAAAAAAGAAAGCACTTCAATAGCTACAGTTTCTGCCAAATTTCATAAAAGGAGAGGAAAGACAAATGTAATTAGCAAGTTAATGCAGTTAGTGCAGATTATAATGTAAATTACATTTCCCATATGAAAATTTTAAATTTTATAACGTAAATTACAATTCCCATATGAACATGTGAATAGATTTTTAAATCTTATTGGAAAGTATGGTTCAAATTAATAAAAGAAACAGACTCACAAAGAAAAGAAAATCCGTATGTTCCCCTACGTGAGGAAGAACTTGAAAGCATTATCCAAAAATCATCTTCCCAAGGGGCACCTGGGTGGCTCAGTTGATTGGCCAACTCTTGATTTTGGCTCAGGTCATCATCTCATGGTTTGTGGGATCAAACCGTGTTGGGCACTCCCTCTCTCTCTCCCTCCTCCCCCCCTCAAAATAAATAAAGAAACTTTAAAATAAAATCATCTTCCCAGAGGGGCGCCTGGGTGGCTTAGTTGGTTGAGCGTCCGACTTTCGCTTAGGTCATGATCTCACGGTTCGTGGGTTTGAGCCCCGCGTCGGGCTCTGTGCTGACAGCTCAGAGCCTGGAGCCTGTTTCAGAGTCTGTCACTCCCTTTCTCTCTGGCCCTCCCCTGCTTGCGCTGTCTCTCTCTCCTAGAAATAAATAAAATTAAAAAAAAGAAAAAAGTCTTGCTTTAAAAAAAAAAAACCATCTTCCCAGAGTCTCTGTAGATCATTTGGTCCGTAGTTCTTTCAGATTCCGAAGGAACAACTCACTCCAGCCTATGTCAGCCACAGCTGATGTGGAAAGGGCAAGTTCTCCAACCCCTTGTAGGGGGTCAGTACAACCCAGATGCCAAACGCAGGATAGCACAGGAGAGCAAGCAGAGCTGCACGATGCCAGACCCCCTTCCTGGTCTTAAGCTCCCAGGTACTTGCTGTCTCATTTGTCCCTAAATCCTATTGATCAATAGTTCCCTTGGTCCAGGGCAGACCCAGCCTTCACTTTGTCATTGGGACCCCTCCCCCCACCCCACCACCACCAAGGGACTTGCGTGCTGGATAATTCTCACCAGCGCTGGGTTTTGCTCACTGTCTTCCTCTTCACTCTTACTGACTTAGACACGGTTAATCGACTCATCCAACACCCTGTGGCCACACTGCTAGCAGCCCATGGCCATTGCTGACCAGCTGTGGACCAGAAGGCCCCCTTGGGGGCCTTTCGCATGCCAGGGCTGCCTCTGCTATGTCCTTGCTGGAGACGGCAGGCTAGACAGTGTCCATCCTCCCCTTCTGGACATTGTTGCTGCCCTCCCCCACCTCTCTGTCCACCCCACAGCTGTCTCACCAGCACCTCTGCACCTGCACCTCGCTGAGACACATCTCCCCTTCTCATACCTTGTTCTGTTACTAGGGATGGGGGTCCCCCAGTAAAGTTGCTCAAGACCCTGGGGGGATATGTTTCTTTCAGTTATGCCACAAACTTTCCTCTGTTCTGGTTGCAGTCGCTGGTAACTGACAGAAAGCCAACTCCAAACTTGGTCAAGAAAAAAAGAACTTTTAAGTGGAGGGAACAAATCTCTAGGGCTTCAGGCACGGCTGGATCCAGGTGCTTAAATGATTGCTTTTCATCTGTTAGCTCTTCTTTTCTCTGAGTTGACTTGATTCTCTAGCAGGCAGCTTCAGACGTAGGTGGTCTTTACAGATCACACTCCCAAAAGAAAACAACAAAAAGTAAGCCGAGTTAGAGGTCTCTAGAAAAAGAAAGAGATACAGCTTTTGTGACACCAGAGAAGTCATTTAGACCCCCCAGCTATTTCCTGTGATTTTGCCCTACTTGCTCAGGCATACTTCTTGCAAAGCTTCCTAGGAAGTATCAGAATTGGGGGTGGGGAGTGCAAAACTTAAATAGTTAAGTATTTAAAGGGAATGAAAAAATGAATAGTCTCTACCAGGCCAGGAAATAGTCTAACCATAACAGAGACAATAAATCAGTGGTAAACTCTCAGTGCTCTTTCAAAGGGAAGCAAGGCTCTGCATTCCTTACCCAAGATAAGGATCCCCAGACCCCATCCGGTTTATGCCAGCTCTAGGCTCTCGGAGCATCCCCGGAACCCCTTCTCCTGGTCTGCCGCATTGTAGTTTAAAACCTCTACCCAAGAAGGGACACAGACCTCATTAACATAACATACAATGTGTGGGCATGTTTCTTCATTTTATTTTTTTTTTATTTTTTTAACTTTTTTTACAAATAGTTTATTGTCAAATTCGTTTCCACATAACACCCAGTGCTCATCCCCAAAGTGCCCTCCTCCATGCCCATCCCCCCCTCCCCCCCACACCCATCAGTCCTCAGTTTGTTTCTCAGCATTCAAGAGTCTCTCATGGTTTGCCTCCCTTTCCCCCACCATTTCCCCCCTTCTTCTCCCCCTTGTTCCTCAGTTAAGTTCCTCCTAATCCTCCTATACGCGCAAACATGTGATATTTGTCCTTCTCTGCCTGACTTATTTCGCTCAGCACAACACCCTCAAGGTCCATCCATGTTGCTACACGTGGCCAGATTTCATTCTTTCTCATTGCCATGTAGTATTCCATGGTGTAGATAAACCACATCTTCTTGATCCATTCGTCCGTTGATGGACACTTAGGCTCTTTCCATGTTTTAGCTATTGTGGAGAGTGCTGCTATGAACATTGGGGTACATGTGCTCCTGTGCCTCAGCATTTCTATATCCCTTGGGTAAATTCCTAGCAGTGCTATTGCTGGGTCATAGGGGAGTTCTATTGTTAGTTTCCTGAGGAACCTCCACACTGTTTTCCAGAAGGGCTGCACCAGTTTACATTCTGTGTGGGCATGTTTCTTTAAGACGCAGGTATGACCTATCCCCATCTCTACAACCAATGACAAAGCTCACCTTTCTGAATGTTCATCCTAAGCCTAAAGGAAAGAAACCCACTCACCCCTGCTCAGGGAGTCACATGGCTCTGGAATTTATTCCCGCTCCTCTCCTTATTCGCTGCAAATAAATTTTCCCTTCTGTGCGGTGGCTCCTCCTGGTGTAATCTCTATCTGTACCTCACCAAGGAACGAACTCTCATTAGTTCAGATCCAAAATGAGGATCTTTCAGAGATTTCTGGCAAACACTTGAGGAGGGATTCTACTTAGGCTGGCGTGTACCATATGTCCGAGCAGGACTCAGTGTTTGTGGCAAGGAGAATGGGGTCCACTAACCAGGACATCCTGAGGCTCCAGGCAGGGTTAGTCCCGCCTGATCCACATGGCCGAAGCAGGATTACGGTGAAAGGGGCTGTCAAGGAAGGATGGATTCTCCAAGGAAGGGGTTAGGAGGAGATGAAAATTACAAACTCAGCCTGCAGCGTCCCAGGCTGGGACAGATTCAAGTTGACCCTCACACTCTGCTCAGGATCTGAGGTTTCCCACCTTGGTCCCCAGATGAGCCTGAGCCCTCCACCAAACCCCTTCCTCACCACTTTGTTTTTCTCTTGGGCATTTTTTTTTTTTTAATGTGACCTCTGGGGGCGCCTGGGTGGCTCAGTCAGTTGAGCGTCCGGCTTTGGCTCAGGTCATGATCTCACGGTTCGTGGGTTCGAGCCCCGTGTCGGGCTCTGTGCTGACAGCTAGCTCAGAGCCTGGAGCCTGCTTCTGATTCTGTATCTTCCTCTTTCTCTCTGACCCTCCCCTGCTCACGCTGTCTTTCTCTCTCAGAAATAAATTAAAAAAAAAAAAAAATCACCTCTTTTTGTACCCAAGGTAGGACTTGAACTCACGACCCTGAGATCGAGTCACGTGCTTCACAGACTGAGCCAGCCAGGCATCCTCTCTTGGGCACCACTGATCCTTCTCCCAATCCATCTTCCATTCTCTGCCCACCAGTGTCCATCAGGATTGTTGATTTGTGACTGTCTCCCAATTTAAATAGGGGTCACAGAACTTCCCATGGGGCTTTCAGGTCTATGCAATTCTGGAATTGCAGCTTGGACCCCAGATTCAGAGTGAAGGAAAGAGGAACCCAGGGCAGAAAGAGCAGGAATGTCCATTCTCTTTCCACAAGAAGGGGGCCTTCTTTCCAGAACTGAACGTGGGCAGCAACCTAACAAACTATACCAGACCTTAACAATCCAAAACAACAAAAAATACCCCTGGAACTTGGGAGCGGGTTAGGTGGATTCACCAAACACAAATGTTCTAAATGAAAGATTATATAATACAGTTTAGTGGGCAAAGGATTTGAATAGATATTTCTCCAAAGAAGATAAACAAATAGCCAATAGGCCCATGAAAAGATAGTTAACATCACTAGTCTTTAGGGAAGCAAAGGAAAACCACAGTGAGAGATCACTTAGGATGGTGGTTATCCATTAGCATGGCTGTTAAAAAAAAAAAAAAGAAACCAGGTGGGCCTGGCTGGCTCAGTTGGTAGACCACGTGTGACTCTTGAGCTCAGGGTCATGAGTTCAACCCTCACACTGGGCAAAGGGCCTAGTTTTGAAAAAAAAAAAAAAAAAAAAAAAGGAGGAAAATAAGAAGTGTTGGCAAGGATATGCAGCGATTGGAACCCTCGTGCATTGGTGGGAAGGTAAAATGATATAGCCACTATGGAAAACAGTTTCGTGGTTCCCCAGAAACCACTTGATCCAACAATTTTAATTTTAGGTATGCACCCAAAAGAACTGAAAGCAGGGACTCAAAAAGGTATTTGCACATCAGTGCTCTTGCAGTATCATTTACAATAAGCAAAAGGTGGAAACAGACCGAAAGTCCATCAGTAGAGGAATCGATAAAGAAAACGTGGTCTATCCATACAATGGAATAACTGAACGACATTGCTCCAACACAGGACACGCTGCAACATGGACGAACCTCAAAAACATCTGCTAAAGTGAAATAAAACAGACACAAAGGACAAATAGTGTAGGATTCCACTTACAGGAGGTACCTTGAGTAGCAGGATTCATAGAGACAGAGAGTGGAGTCGAGGTTACCGAGGGGAGTGAGTGTCTAATGGGCACAGAATTTATGTTGGGGACGATGAAACAGTTCCAAAGATGGATGGTGGTGACAGTTGGACAGCATCATGAAAGCATTTCATGCCACCGAACTGTACACTTTAAAAAAGTTAAGAAGACAGGGGCACCTGGGTGGCTCAGTCATGAATCGTGTGCTCCAGGATGGAAAACTGAATGTTGTAAGAATATCGGTCTGTCCAAGTTAACGTTCAGGCTTTAATACAATTCTAGCCAAAAGATGGGGAGTCTTTTACATTGTTATTGAAATATATGGACCTACAATAATTTCACATATTGAAAGTGGAGAATGTGATAAGTCTGACATGCATACTCATGTCAAACCGTGACCACAGGCGAGAGAGCGGACTAGCCGACACTTGTGCCCCTGGTCACTCTCTCCCTTCTTTCCTTCTTTGCCTCCCCCTCTCCCTTCCCTGGTCTTCAGGCAACTGCTGATCGGCTTCCTATCATCATGGACCAGTTTGCATTTTCTGGAATTTAATAGAAGTGCCATCATCTACACAGCATATGCGTTTTTTCATCTAATTGCTTTTACTTAGCACAATTACTTAGAAATCCACCGTGTGGATTCCGTCGTGTATATCAATAGCTCCTTTTCAATCTTTTTTTTTTTTTTCCCTAAGTAAGCTCTACATTGAACGTGGGGCTTGAACTCACAACTCAAGAGTCATATGTTCGGGGCACCTGGGTGGCTCAGTCAGTTGAGCATCTGACTTTGGCTCAGGTCATGGTCTCATGGTTCATGGGTTCGAGCCCCATGTCGGGCTCTGTGCTGACAGCTAGCTCACGGCCTGGAGCCTGTTTTGGACTCTGTGTCTCCCTCTCTCTCTGACCCTCCCCTGCTCATGCTGTCTCTCTCAGAAATAAATAAAATATTAAAAAAAAAAAGAGTCATATGTTCTAGTGACTGAGCTAGCCAAGCACCCCTCAGTAGCTCCTCTTCATTGCTGAGTGGTATTTCATTTCATGGATATACTAAATTTTAATCAGTAGTTGAATTTGCAAATATGAACTCTTAAGAATCATGAGGGTCAGCCGTATATTCTGAAATGTATTGCAAGGAGCGGCCTTTCACAAAGATCGTGGGCTCTGGCAAGCCCAGGATCCACTAAGGGCAAACCGTCAGGAAGGGCGGGCTGCCACTCTATGCCAAAAAGAGCTGAAGTACACAGGCAGAATTTCTTCTTTCGGGAATCTTCCACTCTGCCCTTTACAGCCTGTCAACTGTTTGAATTATGCTCCCTTAGATTATCTAGGATAATCTCTCTTACATAACATCAATTGCCTATAAACTTTTATCACCTCATGACAAAACACCTTCCCAGCAACACTGAGCTCAGTGTCTGACTACAGAACCGGGCCGTAGCCTGGGAAGGCTGACACATCAAAAGGCTATCACAGTCACTGGACGAAATCACACTACAGTTGGAATATTGAAGACAAGACAGAGGAGTGCGATAAAAACAATGTATTATCCAGTTTCACTTTTAATAATGAGCATGACAGAACACAAGAGCCAGTGTTTTTGTGCTGGAAAATTCTTTTTTTTTTTAATTTTTTTACATTTTTTTAAATTTATTTCTAGGAGAGAGAGAGAGAGAGCGTGAGCAGGGGAGGTTCAGAGAGAGAGGGAGTCACAGACTCTGAAACAGGCTCCAGGCTCTGAGCTGGCAGTCAGCACAGAGCCCGACGCGGGGCTCGAACCCACGAACCGCGAGATCATGATCTAAGCGAAAGTCGGACACTTAACCGACTAAGCCACCCAGGCGCCCCTGTGCTGGAAAATTCTTGCGAATGAATGGGGAGAATAAAACCAGCAACATTGAAAGAGCATGGCCCGCTGGCCCTCCTAAAAATGCATTTAAAGATGCCGGGGGTTTTGTTTAAGGAAAGCGCAATTCAAAGAAGTTGGAACATTCTCAACGCTTGGGTTGGCTATTCCACAATAAGCTTTTATTGAAGCGTGCTCTGAAACTGCTCAGCCAAAGACAAATCTCCCACGCTGTCCGAGAGACATTTAGAAGGCAAGGGCATGCGCACAGAAATTATTGGGCTGCTTTTTGGATTGGCTCAGAGGACAACAGTGGAAGCAAGTCCCTTGTCAAATGGTGTGGTATGTTCTAGAATAGATGACATTTCTTTTACCAGTTGAAGCAGGTCGTTGTGGAAACAGCAGCCTTGTTTTCCCCTTGAGCAGGCGACTAGATGAAAGCACAGACCCTCTCAACGGGGACACCTCCTTGCTTTTGGTCACTAGGGACGTGCCGACACTCTCCTACTTTGTGAGTCGCCGTGCAAACTACAAAGGCTGTCGACATTTTGGAAGCGCTAAAAAAGGCTTTTTGCCAAATCAACAGTGCCTGGAAAGAAACGCTTCATTCTCTGCCCAGATGGACCTCCTGCAAAACTGACTTTGCAAACTCAAGTGATAAAGAGAGCTCTCCACGGCATCATCACTCAGTGCTTTTTACACAGACGGGCCCAGGCAGTAAAGACTTTCCCAATACTCTGCGAGAGATTTTGTCAACGTTCGTCAAAGTCATCAACTCCATCAGAAGCAGGTCCCTCAATCGCTACATTTCAAAAAGTTTACGAGGAAATGGGAAGACAGTTTATCAAGTGCTTCTTTCGGGGCACCTGGGTGTCTCAGTCAGTTGAGCATCAGGCTTCAGCTCAGATCATGGTCTCACAGTTCGTGGGTTCAAGCCCCACATCAGGCTCTGACAGCCTGGAGCCTGCTTCGGATTCCGTGTCTCCCTCTCTCTCTGCTCCTCTCCTCCTCATGCTCTGTCTCTCTGTCTCTCTCTCAAAAATAAATAAACATTTAAACAATTTTAAAAAAAGAATAAAATGCTTCTCACTGCCTTTCAAAGGACAAGTTTTAAGCATTTGTTCAAACTAACTGCAGAAGTCTTACTATTTCTGAATGAGAAAGCAACCCCACTTCCGGAAACCTTTTGAAGGAAAAGATTTTATCCTCGGGCTGGCTTACCTGGCAGCTATTAACTGTATGAAGGAGATGTCTTCCTACCCAAGGTCCTGAAAAGACCATTTGTGATGTTCCTAGAAAATTTACAAGCTTCTTTGGTTGAACTGCCAATATGGAAGAAGAAAACAGCCAAGGACATCCTTACAAATGATCAAGTGTCGGGGAAGCGTTTTACCAGGACAGAGTGCAGACGCAAGAGGCTCTAGCAATTTCTTTGCAGAGAGGCATTTGCTAACACCTGGAAATAGTTCATAACTCTTTCAAAAGTTATTTCCATCTTTAGGGCATCAAAACTGAACCATAAATCCACAATTCTTTTCTCTCTGAGATAATATGCTTCTGAGTTGGGACCCAGCTAAAGATGAACTTATCGTTCTTAGGACAAAAATACTTATTACAAGTAGAATTTAACGAAGGGAGCCTTGAAGAATTTTAGTATTTTTATTCACTTATTTCTTTTATTTTAGGGGGAGGGAGAAGGGCGGGGGGGGGGAGAGGGAGAGACCCTGACAAGGGGCTGAATCCCACGACCCTGGGATCATGACCTGAGCCAAAATCAAGAGTCAAAAAGTTCAACTGAGTGAGCCACCCAGGAGCCCCAAAATTTTACTATTCTTTGAGAAAACCCTATCTTCACCCAGTAAAGCAAGCCCTGGACGCTTAGATATATATCTATGCAAACCAAGATTTTCAGGACTTATACTGGAAAGAAGAAAGCTGCTACAAACATTTTCATACAATTTTGTGTGTGTGGACCGTGTTTTCATTTCTCCTGAGTAAATACTTAGGAAAGGAACTGGAGTCACGGGGTAGGTATATGTTTAACTTTACAGTATTATAAACTGTCGATGTAGCTATATGTTGAATTTTATAATAAACGGTCAGTTTCCAAAACGGCTGTACCATTTTACATTCTATCGGCATCGAGTGAAAGATCGGGCTCTATAGCCCTGACATTTGCACTGTCAGTTGTTTTAACTGTAGCCATGCTGGTGGGTGGACAGTGGTATTTCTCTGACGCTTAATGATGTTGAACACTTTTTCATGTGCTTTTTCTTCTGAACCCAGATGTCTTCTTTTATAAAGTGTCTGTTGAAGACTAGTCTTTTTATTGGGTTATCTTTTTCTCGTGGACTCGTAATCCTTTATATTTTATGGGTACAAATCCTTTACTGGGAATTCATTTGTGAATATTTTCTCCCAACTTACGGCTCGTCTTTTCATTTTCTTAACAGTGTCTCCTGATGAGGGACACCCGGCTGGCTCAGTCGGTTGAGTGTCCGACTTTGGCTCAGGTCATGATCCTGTGGTCTGTGAGTTCGAGCCCTGCATCGGGTTCTGTGCTGACAGCTCAGAGCCTGGAGCCTGCTTCAGATTCTGGGTCTCCCCCTCTCTCTTCCCCTCGCTTGCTCTCTCTCTCTCTGTCTTGCAAAAATAAATGAACATAGAAAGATAAAATTATTAAAAATAAAATCTTAAAAAAAATAATCACACACACACACACACACACACACACACACACAGTGTCTTCTGATGAGCAGACATTTTAATTTTGATGAAGTCCCATTTAACATTTCCCTCCATTTATAGTTAATATCTTTTGTGTCCTAAGAAATCTTTCCCTACTCTTAAGTCATAAAGTTATTCTCCTTTGTTTTCTTCTCTAGTTTTATGCTTTGTATTTAGATCTGTGATCTACCTTGCATTAATTTTTGTATATAGTGTGAAATAAAAGTTGAGGTTCATTTTTTAAAATATGAATACCTAGTTTCTTAAACACTATTTGTTGAGAAGCTTGTCTTTTATGCTATTGAATGCCTTAGTACCATTATTAAAAAAATCAATTAACTGTGTATATGAGGAATTACTTCCAGAATGCCTTCACTGTTTCAATGATATATGTATTTATCCTCATAACAATAAGGTACTGCCTTGGTTTCTTCAGCTTTATGATAAATCTTGGAATCATTTAATGTGGGTCCTCCAGCTTTGTTTCTTTTATTTTTCAAGATTGTTTTAACTATTCTAGTCCTTTGCATTTCTTTCTAAGCTTTTGAGTCATCTTGTCAATTTCCACTTAAAAGATTGCTGAGATATGATTGGGTTGAATATATAAATAAATTCGGAGAGGATGACCTCTTAACAATAGTGTGTCTTCTCATCCACAAACATAGTATATCTCTCCGGCTATCCGTTTATTTCATTTCTTCTCACAATGTCTTCCTCATCTTGTGCTGCATTTATTTTGGCGGTGAGGAAGGTGCATGGGAGGAATCTCCCACAGGGAGAGTGGTGCGAGCGCGCAGTGAGGGAGGGAGCGGCGAGTAGCGGCCGCCAGGGCGGCGCCCGAGAGCGGGGTGGTGTGGGGGATTGGAGACCCGAGTTCGCACCCTTCGGCCTGCCCTTCTCTTCTGGAGTCAGACGCGCCACCATTGAGCCACGAGGTCCCACTGGGCTCGCCTGCCTTTCTCTTCTGGTCCGAACGCCCAGACCCAGAGCCGCATCTTGGGCCGAAATCAATGAAAGGGCGCCCAACACCAACCACAAGGGGGCGCACGAGCCCTCAGAAAAAGAACAGGAAGAAGCAATTGCACATATCGATAAAGTACAAAATGCAATAGACAGACTTTAAAAATGTTTACCTTTGAGAGAGATGGACAGACAAAGCATCAGCAGGGGAGGGGCAGAGAGAGAGGGAGACACAGAATCGGAAGCAGGCTCCAGGCTCTGAGCTGTCAGCACAGAGACCAATGAGGGGCTCAAACTCATGAACCATGAGATCCTGAGCTGAAGCCAGATGCTTAATCGACTGAGCCACCCAGGTGCCCCTGTAATAGACAGACTCAATGGACAAGCCGGTGAGGAGACTTTGAAAAGACAAGAGAAATATATAACAAACCCCGCCAACCATTTTTTCAGAAGAGGTTGGGGCTGATGACCCAAATTCCACATTTGGGGGTAACGACATCTGTCAGCCATCCTCACGTATCTGCACTGCTTGGGGAAGAGGGTGAAGATGTGCGCACTGTTTGCCAAGAGTTGAAGCGACAGAATTTGAAGGCATTAAATCAGATTACAGAATAGATTTTTATTTTGGTGAAAACCCTCACTTCGAAATAAAGTGCTTTCCAAAGAATTCCATCGGAGTGTTGCCCCACCCCCAGAGCTCACTGAAGTCAAGTGGAAATCTGGAAAGGATTTGACAAAACGTTCAAGTCAGATGCAGAATCAAGCCAGCAGGAGGAGACAGCGTGGGAGCCAGAGAGCTTCCTCCTCTGGTTTACTGACCAGTCTGTGCGGGTGCGCGAGTGGGGAGAGGTCATCAGAGACGATATGTGGCAAACCCCTGACAGCACTCCTTGGCTCCCGACATAGATGATGAAGAGGAAGGAGAAGGTGATGCTGATGAAGGAGGAGGAATGGAAGATATTGACGAAGAAGGGGATGCGGATGAAGGTGAAGAAGATGAAGATGATGTTGAGTGGGAGAAAGGAGCGAGGAGGGAGAAGCTGACTAACGGAACACGGATGGATGCCAGCCTTCCTTCTTAAATTGCCTCCAGTTCCTGGGAGCAAGTTGCAGACCAACCCCGCTTTCTGTTTCCTCCTCTTGTGCTCTGTCGCCCTGTTCTTTGAGGTCTCTTTTCTCTCTTTGACACCAGTAAAGGCTCTCAACTATTTGGGGAGGAAAAAACCTTGAGCAGAATACATTGGGGGAAAAATATCTACTCCTTTCTGTTCCAAATTCATTTTCATCCCTTCCTGTCTCAACAAAAATTTTATGGAATCAACACCACCATCGGTGGGGGGAGAGGGGTCAAAACCAAGCCACCTTCTGCTCCCTTAGCAGGCTGGAAGCTGGAGAGTCCTAGGCCCATGTGTAGCAGTGCATAGGAGTCTAGCTTCCTATCTCTGTCTATGGGCTGAGATTACACTGTGTCTCCATGTGCATGTGGACAGTTGGCATTTTCCAACATATATCTGTCCACTTTCTTTTGTTTGAAAACAAAATTTTTTACGAGCACCTTGGTGGCTCAGTTGGTTAAGCATCTGACTCGATTTCAGCTCAGGTCGTGATCTCACAGTTGGTGAGATTAAGTATTGGGCCCTACACCCACAGCCTTTTCTCTGTCCCTGCCCCCCTCCTCTCAAAATAAATAAAATACTGAAGTTTTTTAAACTTTAAAAATTGGGGGGGGGGTGCCTGGGTGGCTTAGTCGGTTAAGCGTCCGACTTTCGCTTAGGTCATGATCTCGCGGTTCGTGGGTTCAAGCCCCGCGTCGGGCTCTGTGCTGACTGCCAGCTCAGAGCCTGGAGCCTATTTCAGAGTCTGTATCTCCCTCTCTCTCTGACCCTCCCCTGCTCACGCTGTCTCTCTCTCTCTCTCTCCTAGAAATAAATAAAAATATTTTAAAAAATGGGATTATGAAAGGTCAGCCAAGGGTGGATTTGAGAGGTTTGGGGGGGGTCAAGTAGGCATTTTGATATTTGGCTTCTCCTTTGGCATCTTTAATTGTGATGTGTTTTACTTTCCCAGGTTTTTACTTAAATTCCAGTTAGTTCACATACAGTGTAATATTACTTTCAGGTGTAGAATTTAATGATTCAACATGCACGTGCAACAGCCAGCACCCATCACAAGTGCAGTTTTTAATCCCCATCACCTATTTAACCCATCCCCCACCTACCTCCTCTCTGGTATAATCATGTTTAATGGACATCTCTGCAGTGTAAAATGACACTTTTGAAATAAAGTTTTCTTGGGGCGCCTGGGTGGCTCAGTCAGTTAAGTGTCCGACTTCGGCTCAGGTCATGATCTTATGGTTCTTGAGTTCAAGCCCCACATCAGGCTCTGTGCTGACAGCACAGAGGCTGCTTCAGATTCTGTGTCTCCCTCTCTCTCTGCCCCTGCCCTGCTCGCTCGCTCTCTCTCTCTCTCTCTAAGATAAATAAACGTTTAAAAAAAAAAGTTAAAATTGTACAAGTATCAGGGCACCTGGGTGTCTCTGTGTCTGATGGTGCAGGGCCTGCTTGGGATTGTCTCTCTCCTTCTCTCTACCCCTCCCACGCTTGTGTGTGCGCTCTCTCTCTCTCTAAATATATAAACTTAAAAAAATTTTTTTTACGACATCATCCAGTCTTGTATTTTTCTGATGAGAATTCAGCCATTATGCTTACATGTTCCTTTGCATGCAATAGGTCTTTACTGTTTGGCTGTTTTAAAGTTTATCTTTGTTTTTCAACAATTCAGTTATGATATGCAGAGAGAGGTGTGGCTTTCTTCTTGGCTCTGTGGGTTCTCATCAAATTTAGAAAATCTCAATTATTCTTTTTCAAAGAGAGATTGTCAGCCCCACTCATGGTCTCCTCTCCTCCATGGATTCCATTACACATACATTAGGCGACTCAATATTGTCACCGAGGCTCTCTTCATTTTTTTCCCCAATCTTTTTTTCTCTTTGAGCTTCAGTTCGGATAGTGGGGGTGGGGGGGGAGAAAAGTATCTTTTTCCTCCACCCTTCTAAGTTCTTGGCTTGGAGCCCCTGCAACAAAAGATAAATTAACAAGAGGAAAAAAAATCACACAAATTTATTTAATGTAAGTTTTACGTGACACGGGAGCCTTCACAAGGAAATGAAGACCGACTAGAAAGTTAGACCTGTGTCGTTAAGTTTGACAAAGTGGAGAGCTGTGGGGACACCTGGATGTCAGTTAGGCATCTGACTCTTGGTTTCTGCTCAGGTCATGATCTCATGGTTCGTGGGTTTTAGCCTCACATCGGGCTCTGTGCTGACAGTGCGAAGCCTGCTTGGGATTCTCTCTGTTCCTCTCTCTCTGCCCCTCCCCTGCTTGTTATCTCAAAAAATAAACTTAAAAGAGTGGAGCGTTGTGGGAACACGGGATAGGACCAAAGAGAAGGTCTGTCCTGAGTTCCCGAAACGGGGAGAGACAGCAAGTCCTGTCCTTCATCTCCTCTTGATGTCCCTGTTTTCAGAGGTAAGGGGGCTCCTTTCTTCCAGGTACAGGGAGGACACCACTCACTGGAGGGCCTATCACCTGCCTCAGGGAAGGTCAGAGAGTCCTTCTGGAACCTATTTCTCACATTCCTTCAGCTTGAAATATTCAATATGCCAAGCTGCTGTATTTTGGGGTAGCGTGTCCTGAACTCTGTCAATAATTTCTATTGAACTGTCCTCTGGTTAACTGATCCTTTCTTCTGCTGTGAAGCCCTTCTAATGAACTTTTTTAGATATTTTGTTTTTCGGTTCTAGGTTTTCCATTTGGTTCCTTTCTTAGAGTTTCCATATCCCTCCAGAAATTCCATTTCTTTATTAAACAGACTCATCTTCTCCTGAACATTATTTAACATACTTATGATTGAAGTCTTTGCCTACATATTTCAACATGTGAGGTATGTGTTTATCAGCTTTATATCTTCATTGTGGACATTTTCATGCTGTATTGCAGGTCTAGTCATTTTTAAAACTTTTGTTAATGTTTATTTGAGAGAGAGACAGAGTGCAAGTGAGTGAGGGGCAGAGAGAGGAGGACACAATCGGAAGCAGGCTCCAGGCTCCAAGCTGTCAGCACAGAGCACAACGCAGGGCTTAAACTCACGAGCCGTGAGAGAGATCATGGCCTGAGCCGAAGTCGGACTCTTAACTGACCAAGCCTTTGGTGCCTTTCAAGTAATTTTTTCTAAAAAGTAAGCTCTATGTTCAATGTAGGGCTCAAACCCATAACTCTTGAGATGAAGAGCCACATGCTCTACAAACTGAGCCAGCCAGGCGCCCCTAGCAATTTTTTGCTTACTGGACATTGCGTATGATGCACTGTAGAGTCGGATTTCTATTATCCTCCTCTGAACACTGTTGAGTTTTGTAGGCAATTAAATTCCCAACAGGTCATGTTGATCATGTGGGGGCTTAGTTTCAGGCTCAAGGCTTTGCTGGGGTGAGCCCATTTTGGTTTTGTATTTTGCCCCAAGTCCTAGACTCAGTCCTTAGGTGTGATACGGCTGTTACTTCTAACGTGTGGCCGAAGTCTCAAAGGAAAGCTGGAGGTGCTTATTAAAAGGCTCTGCCTGGGGGCGCCTGGGTGGCTCAGTCGGTTAAGCATCTGATATCGGCTCAGGTCACGATCTCACGGTTCGTGGGTTCGAGCCCCGCATTGGGCATTTGCTGACAGCTAGCTCAGAGCCTGGAGCCTGCTTCAGATTCTGTGTCTCCCTCTCTCTCTGACCCTCCCCCATTCATGCTCTGTTTCTCTCTGTCTCAATAATAAACATAAAAAAATTTTTTTTAAATAAAAAAAATAAAAGGCTCTGCCTGGGCAGCACTTGAACTCGACTCTGTCTCCCCAGCACTCAGCAGCTGCTGGCATCTGTAGCCACTCTCTCACCTTCCCACTGTGGTTTTCCCCTGAGCTCATTAGACTCTTGCCCCGTGCGTACACAATTTAGGACCTGGCTAAGAATTTGAAGGCAATTAAGTGTGCAGACCTTATGGCTCAGTCTTTCTTATTTTCAGGAAAACTTCCAGAGTTAAACTGCAAACTGACTCCTCAGTGCAATAAGACAGGCCCCCTTTCTGCTTAACTCTTAACTCTGCATCTGGGGATCCATGCTAACTGGGGGGGGGGGGGGTACGTACCCACAGGGGGAAAACTGATTAAACATGGATCTCACCCAGTACTCTTATTTTCTTTTTTTTAACGTTTATTTTTGAGACAGAATGTGAGCTGGGGAAGGGGCAGAGAGAGGGAGACACAGAATCTGAAGCAGGCTCGAGGCTCTGAGCTGTCAGCACAGAGCCTGACGCGGGGCTCGAACCCACGAACCGTGAGATCATGACCTGAGCCAAAGTCAGATGCTGAACTGACTGAGCCACCCAGGCGCCTCTCCTTATCTTAAGGATGTCAGACATCTGCTCCAGTTTCTATCTGGTATCATCTGTCCAACATCTTTAAAAGCTGATTTATATTTTGTACAGTTTCTAATTGTTATCAACAGAACAGTTCGTCTGTTTTAAGACACTTCATCATTACCAGAACCGAACTCCTAACTTAACTGTATTTTAAATGCAAATACATCTTATCTACCGCCAATAGTGAAGACATATATAATTGTATCACAAAAGTTGTTCTTAAATACTTTTAAGCTTACTTCAATATAATTGGTTTCCTTTGTGATCCTCTAAGCAAATAATTTTGAGAACTCGTTATTCTGAGAGGTTGGGCTTTACCAGAATCCCCTACACACAAATGTTAAGAACTCCTGGCCCAGATTCTCTCCTATCATAGGTTTCCCTGCATTTGGGGGAAGGCGTTTCTCTGGGGTCCCTTCTTTTGTTCATCATACTTGTGGAGTATCTACCATGTCAGGCACTGTCCTAGGCCCATGGGACAGAACAGTGAACAAAATCAAGCCCCTCTACTCAGGCTGGCAGGGACACGTGTGTTCTTTCCATGTTTCCATAGGGAGGGAGCAGCAATAGAGGAGCTCTCCAAGCCTTTTCCCAGAGTCGCTGGGTTACCCGATCTGCGGGGGACAGCCACTGGCTCCTATCAGTAATTGGAGAGGAGCCTGTTGAAAGGCTCTAACCCAAGGGCTGTTTGTTCTTTTCTTCCCCTCTCCACCTCGGCCGAGGGTCACAGAGCACGGCTCTAGTCTGCCCGAGTTTTCTAAGGGCGGGGAAGGGAGTTTCAGGCAGGAAGGAGGGATCATCTGTCAGATGCAGGGCAGTGAGGGGACAGAAGCCACAATGCTAGGGAGCAGTGGGAGGCAGGAGTGGGGTCCCACTCAGTCTGGCAATGAAGGGAAGCGGCAATAGCTGGGTGGGGAGGTCGGTTCAGGGGACAATTCTTTTGACAAGAAAAGTTTGGGCACTTTAGGCTGGGGGGAGACAGGCTGAGATACAAGACCATGAACCAAGCATATAAAAATGGGAGAAGTCTGAGAAAGGGTACAGGACAAGCATTCCCTAAAACGGAGTTCTCCACAGCAGGCTCCCAGGCCCCATCACTCAACCCAAGTGGCAGTTTGAAGTCCCACTGGCCTGGGGATGCCTGGGTGGCTCAGTTAAGTGCCCAACTCTTGATCTCGGCTCAGGTCATGATCTTCTAGTTCATGGGGTCTTCTGGCTGACAGCACAGAGCCTGCTTGGGATTTTCTCTCTGCCCTTCCCTCGTTTGTGTGTTCTCTCAAAATAAACCTTGAAAGAAACAAAACACATTGGCCAGAAACGCAGCCTCAGCTTTCCATTCGTGTGGATGTGCTGCCACCTGCTGGAAGAACGTCAGAGGCAGCGACAACCATTTGCTAAAGGGAACTGCTCTTCTAAAATGGCTGCAAAACCTTGACCCAGCCCAACCCAGACACCAGACAGGCATCAGGGAGGTCAAGAATTAAAGACGTTTGCAGGACTCCAGTCCCTGAAATGTAAGCTGAATCGCTCCTCTTTGGCCTGACAGACTACCCCCTAGCCTCCCCTCCATCCCGCGGCAGCTGGCACAGAGACCCCAGACACCCAGGCAGGGCTGCACGGGCCCTCTGACGGAATGGTGAGGAACCAAATAGCAGAAAGGGAGAGTGGACCGTATCCTCCTGCCCACATCAGGCATCTAGAGGGGCCGAGGGGTGCACACAGCCCGGGCCCAGCACCGGCAGCATCTGCTCTTAGTAAAGTACGTGTGTGAGCAATTCTAGATTTTATGTTCATTTTTGTGAGACAGGGGAGAAGGGGCAGGGAGGGGGCCGGAGGATCCCAAGTGGGCTCAGGGCTGACAACGGAGCCCGATCTGGGGCTCAAACTCACAAACCAGGAGATCATGACCTGAGCTGAAGTCAGATGCTTAGTTGTGCCACCTGGACCCTCCAAGAGCAATTCTAAGGGTGGAATAGGCTTCTCTTCCCTCCAGCAAGGGAACCCACAAACACGCCACCCCGAGGGCTGCCCAGTCCTACTCAATTGCATTTAACCAGCCCTTAAGCACTGGCTGTGCTGGGCCTGGTCTTACAGCAACCCTGATTTCTGCTCCCAATGACCAAGGAGCTTTTCAGCTTATTTAGGCCTCTAGGCCTCCCGGGCAGAGCAGACAACCAGGGTGAGCACGTACATGAGAGCAGGCTGCAGGGTCACTAAGGTCCTAGAATCCTTTGCTAGGTCTCAGGAGACCCAAACACGACCTCACAGGCCTTGCTAGCCCAGCTTTCGGACACGGATTTGCCACTGATGGAAGTTCTGACATAATGCAGTCTGAACTCCACTGAGTGAACACAACACACACCGTACCTGATGCGCTCCAACTGAACTTTTAAACCCAGAGAAACCCAGGCTGCCAAAGTTTTTTTAGGTTTTTCAGACAGTATCTGCTAGCTGTCCTCTGTCTCCATAGGGTGTGGAACAAGACTGGCTTAAGTTGCAAAGGATATGCATGGAGCTGAGGCTTCCTCATCCCACAGGGATACTCACCTGGCCTAAAATGAACTATCCATTTACTTAAAAAAACTTTTAATGTTTATTTTTGAGAGAGAACTTGTGCAGGAGAGGGACAGAGTGGGAGACACAAAATCTGTGAAGCAGGCTCCAGGTTCTGGGCTGTCAGCAGAGCCCAGCGTAGGGCTTGAACCCATGAGCCATGGGATGACCTGAGCTGGTCGGTCACTAACTGAACCACCCTGGCGCCCCTTCCTTTTCCCCTCACCATTAGAAATGTGTTAACGGTGCCCGGATGACAGTCCGTTAAGCATCACTACGGGTTGTCAGCAGAAGCTGCTTTGGATCCTCTCATCTCTGTCCCTCCCTTGCTCTCAAAAATGAAGATTTTATTTTGCTAAAATACAAAGTTGGTTGAATTTTTTAAATGTTTAGAGAGCAAGCACAAGCAAGGGAGAGACAGAGAGGAGCGAGAACCCCAAGCAGGCCCTCCATGATCAGTTAGAGGCTGATGTGGGGCCCAATCCCACAAACCCTTAAATCATAACCTGAGCCAAATGAAGATTTTTTTTTAATGGCACACCTGGGTGGCTCGGTCAGTTGAGCACCCAACTCGTGATTTCAGCTCGGGTCAGGATCTCAGTCTGTGGCATCAAGCCCCAGGTCAGGCTCTGTGCGAACAGCTCAGAGCCTGCTTGGGATTCTCACACTCTCAAAGTAAATGGAGAAGCTTAAAAAAAGTCACATGCTCTACTAGCCAGAAGCCCATCTGTATTTGGCATTTTGACTAGTCTGAAAAGGGGGTTAGAGTCCATGGGTTTTTGATGGCTGTTTAACACCCCCACTCCATAGCATCTGGGGTGTGGTTTAGTAGTCACCCTGTTAATCTCCTGGCGTAGACCTTGGGGCCCTTCGTTATTAGTAGGTGGCAGAGGGAATAAGGAGTACTTAAATTAGTGAATACCAACCAAAGCCCTTTCTTGGTCAGTTTAACCAGAGGTTGTGGGAAGACTTACAAAACAGGAGGGCCCACCTACTGGACTGGTGGTTTCTTCCCCAGGTTCACCACAGTCTCCAAGCCCCCACCAGTCCATTCGTTCAGCACAAATTCTATTAAATTATTGCCAATTCCAGAATCCATGCTCTCAACTGCAGGTCTCAGGAGGCCTGACCAGTGTGCTTCTAGCCTCTCTCCAGAGCACTTCTTCTGGAACACCTGATCTTCAGGCCTGCGACAAACAGGATAAGCCAGAGCAGATTTCCAACAAACCTTTCAGGTCACCAAAACCTGTGGCCAGGATTCTTGAAACCAATTTAACAAGCACTTCCACTGGGGGGGGTGGGGGGGATCTGGAGCAAGAAAGCCGGCTCTGCCACCCCCCGCCTGCAGTGGGGTTCCAGGAGACACACTCTAGGAAGTACAAGTCTGGCACCAGAGTTTAGGACTTTTAATTTGTCCCAAAGTTGCTGAAGCAAAAATCATGATAAAACATTCTGCTTTCCTTTACACCCCCCAACGCAAAAAAACAAAAACAAAACTATTTGTAGGAAAAAAATGGTTTTGTACATGGGAAGAAACAATATAAATTCAAAACTTACAGATAAGGATTAGCTCTATCACTCATCTCTTTAAAAAGTTTATATGAATATCCAGTCAAAACCAACAGGGTATCTCCTTTGAAATGTTATCTATACGAACTTCCAAGTAGACCACAGGACTGTATACTGTCTTGGAATGTCCTCAGAAGGCTCTGTCATTGATCAGGTAACAGAGTAAAAACCCCAGAGTCCTTTTCTTTCAAACAGAAGAGGGAAAAGACAGAGGGATGGAAGAAACTATTCAAACTTCGTCTTCTTTCCTTGTGGCTTGTGGTCTCCCCCTCCTCCTCTGCCGCCTCGGAAGCCTCCTCGCCCTATAGGAAGGCAAGATGGTAAAGAATGAGTGCAAAGCTGCCAGGAGTCCTCCCCTTCCCAGAATGATGAGTGACAACCTGGAGGCTGGTACAGGGAACCCTGCCTGGGCTCGGGGCACGTTCTGAAGTACCCATGCCACAGCGTCCAGTGCACACACGCAGAAAGGCCCCCAGGCTCCTTACCTCCAAAGCCTCCTCGGCCTCTGCCACCAAATCCCCCTCGGCCTCCTCTGCCGCCACCTCGGCCTCCAAAGCCACCTCTGCCTCCACCGCGACCTCCAAAGCCACCTTCACCCTTCGGCTTGGCCCAGTCCAAAGTAACTTTGTTTCCGTCAATTTCACCATCCTCCATGGCCTCCTTGGCGGCTTTGGCATCTTCCTCACTGTTGAAGTCTACAAAACCGAACCTGGAAGAGGCGAAATGAAATTCCCCATTACAGAACACATACTCCAAGCGGCAAGATAAACCTCACACGTCAGACAGGGACTCCACAGAAGCAGATGTGCTTCGCTGAGGAAAGACCCAAGGGACGGAGGAGCTCCCTATGGAAGGCTGAAACTCATTTTATCGACCCTCAGCAATGTCTCACACATCAGCAGAATATACCTCTGTGAAAACAGAAGATAAAATAATGCTAACTGTGAATTGTCTCTTCTTCTCGTGCGAATCCATAAACTGCCACCAATCGACAGAAAGGAGCTCAATGAGAAGATACACTAGAAAGGAGGTCTCCGCTGCATGGACGAGCATTTCCTTTCATCTTACCCTTTGGAGGACCCAGTCTCCCGGTCAGTGACTATCCTTGCCCGAACAGAGCCATCAAACGACTCCTTTAATGTCTCTTCTGTGGTATCCTCAGACAGACCTTTGACAAACAAAGTCTTGGACGGCTCTATGGAAGAAAGATTGCACATTTTACCTAAAGCCATAATAACAACCACCGATGGTAGCTTTTACCAACATCCAGTATGAGACTACTTTTGGAGAATGCTTGGCCTAGCAGATGTTAGCCTTTCACTTAAATATCTCCGGAAGAAAGGCACATAAAAGTAATGTAGCAAACTAGTGCCCATTAAAGGAAAAGGCATAGATCAATCATCTTAGTTTACACTGGTGACCAGAGCAACAGAGAGCCCGTCTCCTGCTTTGCAACGCAAATAAGACCGCAATCCCTAAACAAGCAGGCAGCTGTTACAATCATCACACAGGGCAGTAACCAGGGACAAATGTGCTGCTAGGAGACCTCGCTGGATCAGAACTTGACTATCTAGAGGAATTTTCTTGAGATTTCATCAGTTATGTTCTCAGATAATCAATCATCATATCCAGGATCCTTCACTCAGCAGCAACAGGAAAACAAACTTTCATCTCTAAACTGGACCAAAGAAGTAATGTGGCATAGCACTCAGGAGTGCCGACCCTCAACACCTTGTTAAACGTAACTTACGGCTTCTTGCGTTAGGTGATCCCCTGGGTCCCTGCAACTCCAGCCTGATTGCTCTGCCTTCAATTTCCCTTTTATTACAGGAATTTAAAGCTTCTTTAGCATCTTCAAATGAAGCAAATTCTATAAACGCATATCTGAAAACAAACAATATTTAGAGTCAGTTACCAAGCACATGGTTGCTATGCTGCCATCTAATGCCACCAAGGAGATACTTTTACCTCAAGGAGATACTTAAATGATGCTCTTTATGCCCAATTTGTGAGCGAAAAGGATTCAGCCTCCAGTAACAGCCAGGAAAACCTAATTTGACTTTTTTTTTTTTAGATATACACAAGGCATTCTTAAAGCCCATAATTAATATCCTAAACATACTAATTATCTTACCCTTTAGATTTGCCATTTTGGTTCTGGGGCACTTTAATAAAAGTTGCCTTCTCAAATACTTCTTGAAGAGTTTCTTCTGTTGCATTGTAGGAGAGGTTGCTTAAAACCAGAGTTTTTGATTCACCTACAAAGGAAAAAAAAAACAAAAACAAATGAAGACTTTGAAACAATGGTTCCCAAATTCAGTCATAGCTATAATACCTTATTCAAGAACTTCTATGACTAGGAGTTAACATGTCAACGTCCATGCAGGTGGACTTCCACTTGTCACTCATAATGAGTACGTATCATGCACTGTTATATTCCTGTTACCTAGATAGGTGAAATCTGTTTGTTTACCTGTTCTTAGAACAATATTCTAATTTTAAAATGCATACCATTTAAGTCACTTAAAGCATCAAACACACAAAGGAAGAGGTCTATGTTCTAATGCAAAATGACTTCATACAGCTCTCACTCAAGACACCGAATTACTATTATAGAGGTACACCTAATTTATTGGTTAACTAAAAAAAAAAAAGTTAAGATGCAAAGATGTCCCTCCATCAATCCTGGAACTCTGAAAATTCTTACCACTCCAAGTGCTATTCTTTCCACCTCTATAGTCTTGATTTTGACCTTTCTCTCCAGTATAATACAGGGAAATAGATCGCCCATCTATCTCTGTTCCCTGCTTTTCTTCCAATGTTTTCTCTGCATCAGCTTCTGTCTTAAATTCAATATAAGCAATCCTGCAACAGTAGAGAAAAAGACTCTATGAACTCACTTTTTAAAACCCCATATTTAAAAAACAACATGTTAACACAAACATTCTGATATGATCAAAAGAACCTTGTTTCAAATGAATACAATAAAAATGTTCTTAAGAATTAACTGAAATGTTCTGGTTTCCTGTCACGTTTCACTTGCCTATTACAGTTTTCCTTCCACTATAGAAGATTGCCAAGCATACCTAGATAACTTGTTCATGGTAACCCCATCCCACTGCATAACTGCTATTATTTACAAAGCTATGTACATTTCACAATACTTTGTATGCATTTGGAATCTTTTACAATCACCCTATAGATTGAGTATGTTATCCCCACTGTACAGATTAAGAAATTAAGGCACTGGTTAAAGGTTATTTCGTGCCAAATCACACACTCAGAAATGTGAGAATTTGAAAATTTCTTTTATAGAATCATAGAAATTCATTAATTTTAATAGACCTCAACGTTTCTTACACACAAAACATACCCTTTACTCTTTCCATCCTTGCTGACTAATCTGATTTCCACAGCATCTTCAAACACTTCTTTTAATTCATCCTGAGTAACTTTGTAAGGCAGGTTTTTAGCCAAAAGTGTTCTTGCATCTCGATCTAGATATAAAAGACAAAAATGAAGCGTATGGCTTAAAAGACACACCCTCCCTCCCCAAAGATCACCTAATGGAAAAGTTCTGCTCAATAAATACCCTGAGCTCCTACAATACACAAGGCACGGTCCATGTACGTATACGCTTATGTACATGTACAGAAATACGGAGATTTAGCAATAGCAAAAAAACACAAGCTGCTGTCACAACTGAAATCAAATTATATGTTGGATACTCAGAGCAGTGCTCAAACTAAAACAGGTGCTCAGTATTTTTTGAATTAAAAAAGATCACGAACATTAAAATTTGAAATATGACAAGTGGAGAGATAAAAGATAAAGGATACAAAAAGAGTAGTTGGGATCTTACGTAGCTCAATTGAATAGAGAAATCTCTGTATTAACCAATTTTTTTTTTCAAAAGAAGTCTACTCTTGCTCATCTGACCCGGGAATTTTAGAACACCAGCAAGCAGTGCATTTATCACTTGAACTCATTTAATTCTAAGGAAAATGAGGATAAAAGTTAAACTATTTACCCTGGCCAACTAGCTCCCAACTAGATATACAACCATTAACAAGTTAGAAATCAGTCATTACAATTACCCGAAGCCTTACATACCTTTCTTACTGTCTTTTCCCTTTGGTTTTTCTAGTTTAATTTCATTGCCAAAGACTTTTAAACCAGTGAGTTCCAAAGCCTTTTCCAGGTCTTCAGCAGATTCAAAATCCACATAGCCAAACTTCCTTTAAGGCAGTAAGATGACAAGTCCAGAATTACGAATGGGAAAAAAAAACCTACAGAAACTACACAATACCTTCTGGGCAAGCAGTAACACTAATGTGATGATGCAAACAAGATTAAGCAGAAAGAATCTATGGTATTAACAGAAGTTAAGGCTCTATAAAGTGCCGCTGCAGAGTGAGGTATCAGAAACTGATGCAAGTTCATTCTGAGATCATCTTTATTAGCCATATTGCTTGTTAACAACTAACAGCCACCAAAAGAATCTATTTTAGGAGTCCCCAGGTGGCTCAGTTGGTTAAGTGTTCAAACTCTTGGTTTTGGCTCAGGTCATCTCCCAGCTTTCTGTGTTTAAACCACACACTGGGCTCTGTGCTGGTAGCCTGGAGCCTGCTTGGGAGTCTCTCTCCCTCCCTCTCTCACTGTCCCCCTCTCCTACTTGTGCTTGTTCTCAAAACAAAGTTAACAAAAATCTTAAAGAACCACTCATTACAGCTCTTCAAATCCAAGAGTTTAAGATCTTCCTAGAAACACAAGATTCAAATCTTGTAACTCACTAAAAATTATTTAGTGATGCAACAAAATATAAGGGAGACTTTAGGAACTTCAATTTGGGATTTTACACTTTGATAATCTAATAACATAATTCATTAATAGCTAATCTCTGAAAACTTGCAAACCCAGGAGTAACGTGAAGAACTTCCCCATACTCACCTAGACACACCAATTCTGACATCCACAACAGCAAGATCATTTTTAGCAAAAATATCACTGATGCCGGTTTTTAATTCAGGAGCAGACTTGCTGAAGTTCAGGTTTCCAACAAAAAGGTTGAATGATGTAGTTGGTTCTGTACCTGTACAAAATAGGAATTCAAGTTAGCCTATTTGTAAAGTATGTCATGAAATTAAATTTCCAGTGCGAAATGTCTACACAGAGCACATCAGACATCACAATATCACATCAGGTTTCAGTATTAAGTCCCTTTGCTGTTCATCACTTGTGCAATCAGGTGCCACACAACCCTCCCCTACTCCCCATTCTGCAAGTTACCTTCTACTTTCTGTTTCTTGGCTTCAGGAGCTGCTTTCTGCTTGGCCATTTCCTTCTTTCGCTTTCCAGGTGCTTCTTTGACAGGCTCTATACACAAGATTTTAAACAATCTACGTTACACCATTGAAGTGCTTCCCCTTTTTTCCCAAATAAACTATACATTTTTATCACTGTACTTCAGAATCTAACTTGATTACCTTCCTCCTCTTCTTCCTCCTCCTCCTCCTCTTCTTCCTCCTCATCATCCTCCTCTTCCTCATCATCTTCATCATCCTCATCCTCCTCATCTTCTTCTTCATCTTCATCCTCGGCTGTGCTCTTAGCCTTCACAGGAACAGCTTTTGCAGGGGTTTTCTTTCCTTTGGCTGGTGTAGTCTCCATAGCTTCTTCTTCAGAGTCTGAAAGAGATGCAACTTAGTCAAAAACTCAAGAGAATTCTTCCCAAACCAACATTAGTTCTTGGAAAATCTAAAGGAAATATAATCCTATCCAAAGCAGCACCAACATGCAGAAAGGAGTACACGTATCAGTTGAAAGCAAAATGCTACCTTATTAAAAATACTAATATAAAAATATAAAAATAACTAATATAAAAAACAAAACATGACATTGTAAACATTTTCTCAAGGGCAGGCAATCATTTTGGGCAACAAGACTAGTGTACCACAAACACCCAGAAAGTCCCAGGAAGGATTTTCATCTAACTTCTAGATTGTCCTAGAATATGTAGCATCACTACCAAAACCTCTCCTCTGATGTGTCGTATAAAAAATCAGTCCAAGAACAAAAGAACCCCTTACCATCGTCATCTTCATCATCTTCATCTTCCTCATCGTCTTCATCCTCCTCCTCCTCGTCATCCTCCTCATCATCCGAGGCAGGGGCGGCGGCGGCCTTCATCACTGCTGGCTCGAATTCGTCCTCATCTTCATCCTCGTCTTCCTCTTCTTCATCTTCACTGTCTTCCTCATCTTCCTCATCACTGTCTTCCTTCTTAGCATTCTTACCATTCTTTGCTCCCTTGGCTGGGGCGGCCGCTCCTTTCTTACCAGGAGTTGCTACCAATGCCTTGCCCGGTGTCGCTCCCTTCTTGCCAGGTGTTGCTACTGCTTTGGCTGGTGCAACGGCTTTTTTGGCTGGTGTGGCTGCTGCCTTTTTGCCAGGGGTGACGACTGCTTTCTTGGCTGGTGTGGCAACTGCCACCTTTTTTGTTGGGGAAACCATCACCTTCTTTGCTGGAGTTGCTGCAGCCTTCTTGCCTTTTTTCTGAGGAATGATAACCTGAAGAATAAATAAAACCAAACATAAATCTGTTTCCAAACCCAAAAAGGGTGCCTTGGTCCCATGAGCAAGTAAGGTACTATTCTCACACTGGTTCTGGCTCAAGACCACATGCATTAGATGTATATCAGCGTGTTAAACTACCTTCCATGTGCCTGAAGTCAAAGTCTTCATCTTCAGATAAAACAAAATACTGAAGCAAAAGAAATCACTCTTAACAGTTAAAATACCTCTGAATTCCTGTACTTCATCCATTATAACTGCATTTATAGTGGCACAGCCCAATATGGACTCTGACAACAGACTGTCTGGACCCTACCTGCCACTTTGACAGCCTTAGGAAAAGCTTAAATTTTAAGCCTCAACTCTTTTTCCTCTTCTGTAAAGGACAACAGCATCAACCTCTCATACGGTTAGAGACCTAATAAGTTGGCATATCTGTTAGAAGTCTTGCAATAAAAAGCTCTACTTGTTAAGTACATCATTTAGGGTTCTCACAGCGGGTGCTGGTATTAAAGCTCATTGAAAGCTCATTCTTAGAACTAGAAAATAAAATGAGTAACAAACAGACTGGTCAGGCCCTGCAAAATTAATACAAAGAGTGAGCATCTTTTTTGATAAAAACTTCCATTCATCTACATGAAATTTACTCAAAGCCACTTTCTACTCACTGTTAGTTTTATCTGGTAATGAACAGTAAAACCTTTATTAAATTCTAAACGAATATGGGCACAAATACAGTGATTAGTGGTCTTTACAGTGAGCAAACAGTAGCCAGGCATGCTACCAGGTTAACACACAAGAGAGGTGGCAACCCTCAACCCATACCAAGAGGTTAACAGTAACTAGCATTACAGAGCTCACAATCATCTTGGGCGCTAGGAAAGGAATCTGGCAAGGCTAACCTGAGACCTGAGACCAATGCTCAGCAATGCCACTTACTAGACAGTTAATCGTTCAGGCTGTTTACTCGTCTAGTACGTGAGCCTAACATACTGAAACCAGGAAAATATCACGATTTAATATAATATCTAACACCAAACTCTACAGAGAGCACAGAAAATGGAGACTCTAAATCTTTTCTGTCAAATTCACTCAAATACTTACCCTATATCTCAACATGTCAATGAAGAGCTTGGGAGACAATCATCTCAGCAGGTCATGGATGAATGAATATAATTTGCTTTTTGCCAGTATTTTCAGACATCTGATACCACCTGTTTTAATTCTCCATTTCGTAGTTTAACACAACTCTGCATCAAGTTGTATATAATTACCTCTTCTCCACTGCTATCATCATCTTCATCTTCTGACATTTCTTCATCTTCACTGTCTTCTTCTACCTCCTTGGGGGGAGGAGCCATTTTCTTGGGGTCGCTTTGATTTTTACCAGCCTAAAACAAACAATTAGCACATCACACCTCCGACATCGCATAACACTCATATTTTGCCATCATTCTTCAGAGTAAAGTCATCTTTTTTTTAACCCTATTTTCAGACTGCTGAAATAAATATTGACACGTGAACTACCACCTAAACTAGTAAGTACTGAGGACAACCGTAAGGCAGGAGACTCTGAACCCCGATCCCCCATTTTCCGTGTGGTTTACAAAAACCACCCAAGAATGAGAAAGACAACTTCAAGGAAATCATCTCCCTCCTTTTGCCTCCATGAAACACATCTGGTTTTAAAACTATACTTCCAAAAGCAATCGCTATATCACAGATGGTTCAAACAGTATAAACTACAACTGGCCCATTTTAACGGCCAACCCGTAGCTCTTCACCGCGGGGGGGCGGGGGGAATGGGGCGGGACTACCTTAAAAAAGGTTTTGGTTCATTCTGGCACCACATCCTACACTCTCACCTGATTCCAAATTCGGGATGGGGAGGCTCTTTAAGACAGCTTTTTTTTAAAAAAAAAAAAAAAAAAAAAGCACGACTGCCCCTTACAACCTTCGGTCTCCCGGTGAAGTTCTCCTTTCCCGTGGAAACCCCGCCCCTTCCAGACCCGGCGGGGCCACGTGAAGACACCTCGCAGGTCACCATGTGCGCGCAGCACAGCACAGGAAGCACGAGGCAGGGCATCCTCCCGGAGCCCACCTCGCCCCCGCCCGTCTGGCTGGAGCCGACATCCCGCAAGCCACAAGGCCTCCATCTAAAGCAGTCCCGCCGCTCCCCCGCCTCACGGCCAGGTCCCCTCAGCAGACGCCGGGACACACGCGGCGCGGCCCACGTGGCGGGCCGCGCGCTGGGGCACGTGCGTCAGGAGGCGGGGCCCCGTTTCGGCCTGTCGCAGGAGTTTGGCATCATCCCTCCGCCCCGAGCCCCAGCGCCCCCTCCCCACTCAGTCTCGAAGTCTTTCCGCGCCGCCACAACCACCCGCGAAACCTGCCGAAGCCCCTTCACCTCGCCACCGAACAGCCAAAAGCCGCGAGACCTTCCCGCTAACCGCGCGAGAT
Source organism: Hyaena hyaena (assembly GCF_003009895.1). Lineage (NCBI taxonomy): Eukaryota > Metazoa > Chordata > Mammalia > Carnivora > Hyaenidae > Hyaena > Hyaena hyaena. The sequence continues at coordinate 2,152,866 of NW_024080721.1, read as the reverse complement.
TTCCCGCAGCATGGCGCCCTCGAACGCGCCCGGGACGGCGCGCAGGCCCTCCTCCTCGCGGCGCCGCGCGCGCCCTCCTCAGAAAGCAGGCCTCGACGTCCATGCTTGCGCAAGCAGGCTTCTTACCTTTGCGAGCTTCACCATGATGGCGGCTTATGCCGGTGGAGTGTGTGGCGGGCGAGTGGCGCAGACGAGTCCAGAGGAACCCAAGCGACGGCGATGGCGGCCGCTGGTACAGAATATCCCGGAGCACGTACGCTTGGCTGCCAGCTAGAGCTCGAGACTGAGGCGAAAGACTGAGCCTGCCCAGTAATCGCCTCTGGAAAGGCGACGACGGCGCCCTCGTGACTCCGTCTCGACCAACTAGAGGTTGCGTCCGACCTATGGACCAATCGCGAGCCTTTACCCAAGAACGGCGTGGGGCGGGGCGCAGGCGGGAGTGGGCGGGCCGAGGCGGCCACGGGAGGGGGGAGGGGATTCGGTGGCGGCGCCCTGGGGGTGGGACTCGCTTTGTGCAAGGCTGGTGCTGATTGGCTAGTAGGCGCGCGGTTCCTGAAGAGCCTCTTCGCTGCCCGCGCTCCCGGCGCCTGCGCCGTGGGACGGACACTTTTGGCGCCGCAAGTTCCCGAGACCCGGGCGGCTAGATGTGGGTAGTGTCAGGTTCCTGACTGTGTCGGTGTCCTGTCTACTCGGGGGCGGGGGCCTTGGAGATCTTGGGCGGCCCCGCGCGCGGCTCCAGCTCGCTCTCCACTCTGAGCCGCCCGGCGGCCGTGGAGAGAGCAGTTCACCCCAGTTTTCCTGTTGATGAGCCCGAGACCTCCGGAAATAAAGGGACCGCGAGGTTCAGAGCGCCCGCGTAGGAGGCGCACCTCAGCCTCGCCCGCCAAAGAACCCGGGCCAGAAAATCCCCATCCGCAGGTGGTTCTCTCCCGGGCCACGTGCCTGAAACCGCCTCCTAAGAGCTGTTAATAAAGACAGTCGCGTGTGTATGGACAGTGCACAGACATCACATTCAGTGTCAAGTAGCCTCATGAGCTAGGTATTTATTTCAATGAGGAACAGGTCCGGAGAAATAACTTTCTGGTGGTCACCGGGTGTTATAACTTGGGTGGGCAGAGGAACTTGGTGAGGCCAAACCACAGGCCAGCGCTTTGACCACTCACAAGTTCCCCTTTTGTTACTTGGGACTAAAACGTAAGTGAAAATGTGACTTGTTAGTATCGCCAAATGGTCCAGGACTCCATCAAAAGAGTCAAGGAAAGGTTCCCTCAATGGCAGAGGTACAGAAGTTTCTTTGGGTGGTGCTTTTGCCAGTTATTCTGATGGGTCACTGTGGGGAAACAGACTTAACCCACAGCACTTCCTTCAGTATAGAGCCTGCCTGGGATACATCCCGGACATCTGGTATCTGCATGTTTCTGCAAAGCCAGGATACCTTCAGCTATGATGATATTTCCCCAATTGAACTGATGGCCGAGTTCCCTCCAGAGATTCTAATTAAAGAAGTTTAAGTTGGGGACCAGGATTTTGTATTTTAACAAGGGCCCACGGGGATTCTTGGGAGCAATCAAGTTATTTTGCAATGCTTAACTAGCATACTCCTGGGACTGAGGGTGTAGGAAACCCACAGCTAGCCACTGGGGCTCTGATCAGGGAGGAGGTTGGGGCCAGTTCTGGAGTCAGCACCCTGCTTTCTGATCTCTGGAGATCCCCTGAGGAAGTTCATATTTTGAACTCTGGGATGGGGACCGAGGGGACACTTTCTGGATTACGGGGCACAGAAAACAGCATGGGGCAAGGCGAGGTGGAAGAAGACGACTCTGGTGTTTTCAAGCAATATGGCACAGAGCAAGATTAGGGTACTCATAGGAAGAGGCTGGAGAGAGGAGCAGTGGGCATGATCATGTGACAATGTCCTACAACTCTTGGTATGGCTGGCTCCTTGTCATTCAGATCTCAGTTTATATCACCTGTTAAGAGGTTCTCCCTGACCCTCCAATGAAAGGTGTCACTCAGGGACTCCCTATCACATCACCCTAATTGAGTCATCTGCAAGAACTTCTTACTGGCATTTTTCTTGGCTGTTTATTGTCTGTGTGCTCCCTCCTTGGCCATGAGAACATAGACGTTGTTCTCAGCTGTGTTTCTGGCACCTAAAGCATTGCCCTACACAAGTAGAGGTGAAAGGTATTTGTTAAGTGAATGAATGAATGAGGTAAAAGAAGTAGTGGGAAGATTCGGTGTTGTTTAGTGTTCAAGTGCCTTGCTTTGGAGTCAGTCTGGGATAGAAAAATAGTCATGCTTAACATTTATACAATGCTTACTAAGCTCCAAACACTAGTCCGGTTCTTTGCATATCGATTCATTTACTTTTACAAGAAAGTTATCTCTGTTTTACAGAATTAAGGCATAGAGAGGAAATTAACCTGTCCAGGGTCACACAGCTAGTAAGTAGAGGAGCTAGGACCATACTCTGCCATCCCAGGTTCTTTATCTATGAAAAGATAAAGATAAGAGGGGATAAGAATAGTACCAGCCTCTTGGGTCATAATGAGTATCAGGTGAGATGCTGCATGTCCTTTTTGAGGGCACATAATAAGCCCTTAGCCCTCAACTAACATTAGCCATTGTTATTGTGGACAGATTTGGTGACCCAAATAGAGAGAGAGAAAGGATCATTTATTGCCGGTATCTGTTGAGTGTGTGTATGTAAGTGGAGGGTACAAGCAGGGCCATGGGTTTGGAGGGAAGCTAATGAATTTAGCGTTGGACATGTCGCGTGCGTGAGGGATCCCCGCTGCTTCAGACAATTGGCTCTGCAGGGATGGTCACTTAGCCACAGGCACAGGTGGTACGAGGAACGTACCCAGAATAGCAGCTATAGAACAAGGAGAGGAGGAGGCCAGGCAGCCCAGGCCCGGTGGTGACAGACATCTTGGAGGGGGAGAAGGCCCCGAGGCAGAAGCAGAGCGAGATAGGGGAGTTTTAGAAGCCAAGGGATCAGCGGGTTTCAAAAAAAAGGAAAGAAAGAACAGTGTCCGGTGTCACAAAAGGGTCAAATGAGGTGACGTCTGAGGGAGTCTGCAGGATTTGGTATTGAGAAGTGACGGAGATTTGGGCAAGACTTGCTTCAGTGTGCGGGGGGGAGAGGCCACACTGCCTGGGATGGAGAACCGACTGCGCCCAGTGAGGGTGCCCGGTAGGAAAAGCTCCCAGGGGAGAGGGAGTGCTCCCTCCACTGCCGCTGCCAGGAGGAGGTATTTGTACGGCCTGTGGGGAAGAGGCGGTAGAGGGAGACATGGAAGGTCAGAAAGGAAATGAGAAGACAAGATTAAGTGAGGAAGAATTCTAGAATAAAGGAGCCGGCCACCCCTTGATACCGACCAGTTTGAGAGTAAAGGTAAGAGCACCTGTGTAGCTGCCCAGTAGGTGTAAACCGGAATGTGGGCCGAGGGGCGGGGGCAGCGAGGCTTAACTGTCAGTCCGGCACTGTAAGCGCCTCCCGGGTGCCCACACAGTGCCTGCTGCATAAAAGGTGCTTAGTAAAGGGGCATCTGGGTGGCCCAGTCGGTGAAGCATCCAACTTCAGCCCAGGACATGATCCATCTTGCAGTTTGTGGGTTCTGCCCCATGCTGGGCTCTGTGCTAACAGCTCAGAGCCTGGAGCCTGCTTCAGATTCCGTGTCTCCCTCTCTTTCTGCCCCTCCCCTCTCCCCGACTCTGTCTCTCTCTCTCTCTCAAAAATAAATATTAAAAAAAATTTTTTAAAGGTGCCTAGTAAATATCCACTCAATGAATCGAGTGTGGGTGTGAGAATCATGGTAGCTCATGTCTGTTGTCTTCTAAAGGAGAAGGAGGGGCTGGGAGTTTATAGAGCACATAGTAGAAGAAAAGGAGCCCCCCAGGTGCCCCAAAACTAAAATCTTAAAAAAAAAAAAAAAAAAAAAAAAAGATTTTGCAAGGGAATGTAAATTGGTGCAGCCACTATGGAAAACAATATAGAGGTTTCTCAAAAAAGTAAAAATTAGAACTACTGGGGTGCCTGGGTGGCTCACTCAGTTAAGCATCCTACTCAGTTTTTGCTCAGGTTGTGATCTCACAGTTTGTGAGATCAAGCCCTGCATGGGCTTGGCACTGACAATGTGGAGCCTGCTTGGGATTCTCTCTCCACTCCCCTTTCAAAATAAATAAACATTAAAAAAAAAAAAATAGAACTACCATATGATCCACCAATCCCATTACTGAGTATATTTCCAAAGGAAATGAAAACAGGATCTCAAAGAAATATCTGCACACCCATGTTCATCACAGCATTATTCACAATAGCCAAGATATGGAAACAATCTAAGTGTCTGTCAATGGATGAATGGATAAAGAAGATGCGGTATATATACACAATGGAATATTATTCAGCCATAGGAAAGAAGGACAACATGGATGGACCCTGAGGTTATTATGCTAAGTAAAGTCAACCAGACAAAAACAAATAATGCATGCTATCACTTCTATGTGGAATCTAAAAACAACAACAACAAAACCTCCTAGAAACATAGTCGAAAAGTGGTTGCCAGGGGGTGGGGGGTTGAGGAAGTGGGGAGAGGTTGGTAAAAGGGTACAAACTTTCAGCTAGAAGATGAAGGTCTGAGGATCTAATGTAAAACATAGTGACTACAGTTGATAATACTGTATTACATAACTGAAATTTGCTCAGAATAGAACTTTCATGTTCTCACCAAAACAGAAGAGACAAATATGTGAGCTGATGCCTGTGTCAATTACCCAACTGAGGGAACCCTTTCACAATGTCTGCGTACATGAACTCACCCCACGATGCATACACTTTAAATACCTTACAATTTTAAATGTCAATTATACCTCAGCATTGAAATTTAAAGGAAACACAGAGCATCTAAAAATAAATAAAAAATAAAAGGTGAGTACATGCCATGTGAAATAAGTTGCTTACAGCCAGAACAAGGAAGAGCAGACTATTGCTTTGAACACAGGATGACACACTTCAGGGTGGACCTCCCTAGCAAGGCCCAAACACATTGGACCTTAAATGATAGGAAATTGTAGTCTGAACCTGCAACCAGTGGCAAATATGAAATATGAAATATTGCCTCTTCACTCTGATCTTTTGCCTCTGTGTTTTTCATCTATTAAATGAAGGCAGGAATTATTTTTCCCTTTTCCAAGGATATCCCTAAGTATTTTTTTAATGTTTATTTTTGAAAGAGAGAGAGAGAGAGACAAAGCATGAGCGGGGGTGGGGCAGAGGGAGAGGGAGACACAGAATCCAAAGCAGGTTCCAGGCTCTGAGCTGTCAGCACAGAACCCAACGCAGGGCTCAAACTCATGAACCATGAGATCATGACCTGAGCCGAAATCGGACGCTTAAGCAACTGAGCCACCCAGGCGCCCCGATATGGCTAATTATTAAGAGTAAAGAAAAGATGGCTCAAATCCACGTCCTCAGGGGTTCTAAATCTGAGATTCTGGAAAGGAAACCATGTCTACCCAGATGCCCAGAAACTTCAGTAAGGCTATCCCCAGTTTTATTCTCTTGCTGCCGTATCCCAAAGCTCCCTAACCTCTGTCTATCCCTAACCTGTAACCAGGACCCCAGAACCTACATAGAGTAGAGTAACAGAAGCATAGGAGTTTTGTTTCCAAGTGCATTTTTTTTTTTTTTTTTTTTTTTTTTTTAGTTTTCTAAAATGACTGCTTTATTTGTTGTATTGCAAAGCACACACACAGTATAAAGTTCAAAAAGATACCCGGTAAATGGTGTCCTCCCTCTCTGTCCCCTGGCTACCGTGTTCTAAGACAGTGCCAGCAGTAGCCTCTTGCGTATCCTTCCAGATTCCGCCAATGCGTTTACAAATAGACATGTGTGTATTTATTATATTTTTTAAACATTTTTAATGTTTTATTTATTTCTGAGAGAGAGAGAGAGAGACAGCATGAGCAGGGGAGGGTCAGAGAGAGAGGGAGACACAGAATCTGAAACAGGCTCCAGGCTCTGAGCTGGCTGTCAGCACAGAGCCCGACGTGGGGCTCGAACCCACGAACCGTGAGATCATGACCTGAGCCGAAGTCGGACGCTTAACCGACTGAGCCACTCAGGCACTCCTTTATTATATTTAACACAAATGCTATGTACATACTACACACTCATTTGAACGTGGCCTTCTTTTTTATTAACTAGATTTCTCTTGTAACTCCGCATCAGTGCACACAGAGCTGCCCCATTCTTTTCAAGAGCCACGGACTGCTCTTCCTGTGGGAGGGTCCTTTATTTAACCATCTGTCCTTATTGCTGGGCATTTGGGGTTGTTTGCTACGTGGTTCTCCGACAAGACCGCCATAGTAAATAAACTTTGTAAATACTTTATTTTGCACATATACAATTATATCTATAGAATAATTAACTATAGAAGAGTGGGCCCAAAGCCTTTCACATTTTGTCAGGTGCTTTCCCAAGTGTGGACTTTGGTTGGGGTTCTTGCAGGCAGCTCCAGCCGAGGGTGATCCCACCTGCCCTGGCCGGCTGGGGTTACCTGCTGCCGCCCCGAGCTCCAGGTCTGAGACAGCACTGTACACTGTTGCAGAGGAGGGATGAGATGGGGGAGAGGTGTGAGGTCACCACCTCCACTGGGGTACCACTCTAATTCTTTTCCTTGAATTTTCTTTTTTTAAATATTTTCTTTTTTTCCTGTTTAGTTTTGGGTTTTTTTTTTTAATTTTTAATGTTTTATTTATTTCTGAGGGAGACAGAGAGAGACAGTGTGAGCAGGGGAGGGTCAGAGAGAGAAGGAGACACAGAATCAGAAGCAGGCTCCAGGCTCTGAGCTAGCTGTCAGCACAGAGCCTGACGTGGGGCTCGAACCCACAAACCATGAGATCATGACCTGAGCCGAAGTCGGTCACTTAACCAACTGAGCCACCCAGGCGGCCCCATGTTTAGTTATTTTTGAGAAGAGGGTATAGAGGATCCGAAGTGGGCTCGATGCTGACAGCAGACGAGGGGCTTGAACTCATGAACTGCGAGATCATGACCTGAGCAGAAGTCGGGACGCTTAACTGACTGAGACACCCAGGAGCCCTTCCTTGCATTTTCATACTAGGAGTGTGACCAACTTCTGACAACAGCCTAGGGCCTCGGGTACTGCCTTGAACAGCCAGTGGCCACCTCTTCTGCCCACTGCCTGGCACAGACCCATTACTCAACCCCACTCCCCCCGCACCTGTGTGCACTGAGGTGCCTACTCTGAGCATCCACGGGCACTTCTGCACCCCAAGACCCAGTTGGCCACAGTGGGCCTCATATCAGCATAGGGGTCCCACCGCCCACCGGAAGAAGCCTATGCATCTTCGAAAGGGTAAATTCCAATTCCCAGATCCGGCCTCCAGGAACCCAATGCCTCAGTTAGGCTCCAATGAGCAAAGAAAAATTTCCTCAGATATTTATTTTTTTTTTAATATTTTTATTTATTTCTAGGATAGAGAGAGACAGCGTGAACAGGGGAGGGTCAGAGAGAGAGGGAGATACAGACTCTGAAACAGGCTCCAGGCTCTGAGCTGGCAGTCAGCACAGAGCCCGACGCGGGGCTCGAACCCACGAACCGCGAGATCATGACCTAAGCGAAAGTCGGACGCTTAACCGACTAAGCCACTCAGGCGCCCCAATTTCCTCAGATATTTAAAACAGGGAGGTGTGTGTCTGTGTGTGTCTGTGTGTGTATATGTGTGTGTATGTGTGTGTGTGTGTGTGTGTATGTGTGTGTGTGTGTGTGTGTGTGTGTGTGTGTGTGTGTTTTAAAACAGGGAGTTTAAAGCAGGGAACTGGTTGGCTGAATTGCCGAGAAGGCAAATGGGGGTGTGGGGCACAAGCAGGAAGCTGCAGCCACCCTCAGACCAGGGGCCCGTAGAAGGCTAGTCCACTGAAGGGAAGGCCACGGCGGAGGGACCAGGGGAGCAGCCCAAACCAGAGGGCCGGCACTCTGAGTAGGGGGAAGGAAGGGAAGGGTGCAAGACAGCAGGGGGCACCCTACTGGCCTTGAGAGGATTCACAGCCTCAACTCCAGGGCTCCAAGCTTGCTGTGAAGATGGGCAGAGCCAACTTCCCTTTACCAACCCAAACCCTGCTTCTGTTCCGTGGGGCCTTCAGATACTGTCCAGAACCCTTCCTCCCTCACTAGGCCTTGCAAGGTGTTTAGGCCAGTGTCCCCATGTGTGAGGCGACCTGTGCAGGGAGGCCACCCAACCCTTGTCTTCTCTCACAGCCCGCAGCCAGCCCTCAGCTCCCACCTCACCAGTGGCCACCCTTGCCTCCGAGGAGAGGAATCCTGTATGACAGCCGTCCTGGTCCCAGCAGGGGCCCAGAGAGTCTTCCTGGAGCTCCCAGGGCTCAAGGGCTCTCATTCCCACCGCCCTAGCACCTACCCAGCCTCTTCTCTCCAGGGCCCCCCACATCCCTCCACTCCCTCTGGACTGTTACCCTACCCTCCCCACTTCACAGGGAAAAACAGACCTCCCCACGGCCCTCCCACAGCCTAATTTACATCCAGCCAAGTCCTTAGCTCCCCTTCAAGGCTCCAGGGACACTGGAATCTTTTCTAAAACAACATCCTTTCTCCGCAGCCCCTCCCCGCCTTCTCCTGGGGGCCCAGGGCGTGATCTCCTCAGCCACACCTTCCCTTTCAGCACCTCCTCTCCTCTGTTGTCCTTCACTGGAGCCAGCTTCTGGAATCATTGAGAAAAGATGCTGCCAGTCCCTCTCAGATCCTGCAGGGGCCTCCAGCCCCAAGCTCTGAGGGAACCCCACACGCCCTCTTGCTTGCTAGCCCAAAGGACACTTTTATTTATTTATTTGTTTGTTTTAATGTTTATTTTTGAGAGAGAGAGAGAGAGAGAGAGAGAGAGAGAGAGAGACAGTGTGAGCAGGGGAGGGTCAGAGAGAGAGGGAGATACAGAATCTGAAGCAGGCTCCAGGCTCTGGGCTAGCTGTCAGCACAGAGCCCGACACGGGGCTCGAACCCATGAACTGTGAGATCGTGACCTGGGCTGAAGTCAGACACTTAACTGATTGAGACACCCAGGTGCCCCCCTAAGGACACTTTAGACCTTATCTTTCTGAACCTCTTTGTGGCTTCTTTCTCTTGCCCGCAACCTCTCCTGCCTCCCTCCTCCATTCCATTCTCTCCTGGGATCACCTCCAGGTCCTCCATGGCCACAACTCCCTTCTGTGTACAGCCCCGCCAGGCGGGGCACCTTCTCTGGTGACAGCAGCCACCTCCCAGTGGAGGACTGCCACTCAATGATGTGCAAAGGGGGGAGGGTCTCTCCAGGAGCAACTTCCTCTTGGGCTCAGACTCATTAACCCTTCGTCTGCCAGGCATCTCCCTTTGCTCTCCCATACACCTGCGAAAGCAGAGCACCACAAACTGAACTCCGCTTCTTTCCCCACGCTGAGCTGCCATCTTTCATACCTCAGGAAATGAGACACTGCCAGCACCCCCCAGCCCTCCCAGCCAAGAGCCAGGTGTGTGGTAGACCTGCCTCTCTCCCTCAGCTCCAGCAGCCCATGCTTCCCAAGGCCTGGCCTTCCCGTGTGACTTCGGAATTGGTCTATACTCTTCCCACAGTGTCCCTCTCTTTAAGCCTTCATCACTTTCTGCCCGGATGAAGACCTCCCTGACACCACTCTTGCCCTGTATCTTGATCTCTCCATATAGTAGCCACCTCAGTTTTTTAAAAAATGTTTTTTCAATGTTTATTTATTTTTTGAGACAGAGAGCGTGCCCAGCCAAGCTGAGGAGGGGCAGAGAAAGAAGGAGAGAGAGAGAATCCTAATCAGGCTTCACGCTGATGGTACAGAGCCCAACTGGGGCTTGATCTCACAAACCGTGAGATTATGACCTCAGCTGAAATCAAGAGTCGACACTTAACCAACTGAGCCACTCAGGAGCCCCACACCTTGGTTTTTTAATCAACAGATACAATGACTTCTGGGGCACCTGGGTGGCTCAGCTGGTTAAGTGTCTGACTCTTGACTTCAGACAGGTCATGATCTCATGGTTCCTGAGATCGAGCCCAGAGTCAGGCTACCACTGACAGGGCAGAGCCTCCTTGGGATTCTCTCTTTCCCTCTTTCTCTCTCTCTGACCTCCCCTCTCAAATAATAAATTAACTTCAATATAAAAGATTCCAATGACTTCTCATAGCGAGCGGGCAGGATAAAATCCAGCGCCTTAGCCCACAACTGAAACACAGGATAAGTAATACTAGTATTACTTTTGCCTTGAGCTCCACTATGACTGGTATAACACCGCAACTGATCCTGTCTTTATTTAAACTTTAATATTTTGTTCATCATGTATTTTCTGGCATTAATTTTGGTTTTTATTTTTATTTTTTAAATGCTTATGTATTTATTTTTGAGAAAGAGAGAGTGCAAGCAGGGGGGGGGGGCGGGCAGAGAGAGAGGGAGACAGAGGATTGCAAGTAGGCTCTGACGGTCAGCACGGAGCCAGACACGGGGCTCAGACACACGAACCTGTGAGACATGACCTGAGCCAAAATCAAGAGTGGGACGCTCGACTGACTGACCACCCAGGCACCCCAATTTTGCTTCTTATTTATTTATATAAAACTTTTAAATGTTTTATTTAGGGATTTTTTTTGTTGTTGTTTATTTGAGAGAGAGAAAGAGAGTGTGAATGGAGGAAGGGCCGAGAGGGAGACAGTGGATCTGAAGCAGGCTGTGTGCAGACAGTGGACAGCAGTAAGCCTGATGCAGGGCTCAAACTCACCAATCGTGAAATCATGACCTGAGCCAAAGTCAGATTCTGAACCAACTGAGCCACCCAGGTGCCCCTAATTTTGGTTTTTATTTTATTTATTTTATTTTTTTTTTAATTAAAAAAAATTTTTTTACATTTATTTATATTTGAGAGACAGAGTGAGACAGAGGGTGAGTGGGGGAGGGGCAGAGAGAGGAGACACAGAATCCGAGGCAGGCTCCAGGCTCTGAGCTAGCAGTCAGCACAGAGCCCGACGCGGGCCCAAACCCACGAACCGTGAGATCATGACCTGAGCTGAAGTCGGACACTTAACCGACGGAGCCACCCAGGTGCCCCTAATTTTGGTTTTTAATCCTTGCATTACAATATCATAGTGGAGGTGCCTGGGTGGCTTAGTCAGTTAAGCATCCAACTCTTTTTTGAAGCATTCAACTCTTGATTTTGGCTCACATCATGTTCCCAGGGTCATGGGAACCAGCCCCACATGAGGTCTTCACTGAGCATAGAGGCTGCTTAAAATTCTCTCGCCCTGTGCCCCTCTCCCCTGCTCCCATTCACTCTAAATAAAAAAAACAAAAATATCATATTGATTACTGACGTTTCAGCCTTAAATTTTGCACCCAACTCCCTCACTTGCCTCACCCTCGTCCTGGTCCTGTGCCGGGCTATGGCCTCCAGGATTCAGCTACCTGGACTACTGTCCTTTTCCCAGTGGGCGCCCTGGGCTCTGGCCCACTGGCACCTTCTCCTGTCCCCTCCCCCACCCGAAATGACCTCCCCCATCTCTGGCCTCCTGGTCAGCCCTCAGGATTCAACTCTCTCTTCCAGGAGTCCTCCTGTTACTCCCAGACTGAGTTAAGGGCTCCTCTTTGCCCCCAAAACACCAGCTGTCACAACACATATGGGTAAGTATGCTTACATTTCTGTCTCAGCAAAGAGCTTTTTGAGGTTACGTAGAATTCATCCTAAAAGGATTCATCCTTTTATTGATACTCAATAACTGCTGATCCCATGAACGATGCCCACATGATTTAGAGCCACCAGAGAACCTTCAGGATCAGCAACGAAGATCCCCAGAATTCCAACACGGATTCCGGGAGACTGTGGGGACCCCAGGTACTCCAGAGAATAAGCCGGCTGCCTCCAGTCTAACCCCAACCCAAGGCCACCTTGTCGGACCTGGGGCACCCTTCCCAGACAGGTACTGTCTTTCCAGAATCTCCAGTCCCCCCACCTGCCTTGGCCTCTGTTCCCGCCCACTTCCCCCGCTGTGCTCCTAGGTCTAGGGGACTGCAACGTGCAAAGGACTGAAAGAAGGTGAGGTTGAAAATAGATGAGGGTCTGGACCTTATCTGTAGATTCAGAAACCTGAAATTTAAAAAGATAGTGTAGGGGCGCCTGGGTGGCACCCCGCGTCGGGCTCTGTGCTGATAGCTAGCTCAGAGTCTGGAGCCTGTCTTCGGATTCTGTGTCTCTCTCTCTCTCTGACCCTCCCCTGCTCGCATTGTCTCTCTCTGGCTCTCAAAAATAAATTAAAAAAAACATTAAAAATTAAAAAACAAAGATAGTGTATACCACACTTAAAAAATAAAATGTGCTGAGGAAGATGTGGAGAAAGTGGACCCCTTGGGAACCGTGGGTCGAAATGGAAACTGGTGCAGATGGAAAATTGCGATGCTGCTTCAAAAACTTAAAAATGGAATTACCATTTGATCCAGCCACCCTGCTTCTGTGGATAGATCCAAAATAATTGAAAGCAGGGCCTCAAAGACATTTGCACACTCATGTTCGATAGCCACATCGGGCTATTATTCACAACAGCCAAAAGATCCCAATGTCCATCAACAAGTGAATGGATAAACCAAATGCAGATAAACAAACTATATATATATATATATAGTTTTTTTTGCCACATATATGTATATGTGTTTATATATATATATATACACATAAACACAATGGAATATTATATAAACATATATATAAACATATATATAAACACATATATATAAACACATATAGTTTTTTTGCCACATATATGTATATGTATATATATATATATATATACACATAAACACAATGGAATATTATCGAGGCTTGAAGAAGAAAGGAAATTCTGATGCCTGCTATAACATGCTGAGCATTGGAGACATTACATTAAGTGAAATAAGAGAGGCACAAAAAAATACTGCATGCTTTCACTTACATGAGCTATCCAGAGTAAAATCACAGAAAGAAAACAGGATGGTAGTTGCCAGAGGCTGGGGGGCAGAGGGAATGAAGAGTTATTGTTTAATGAGTGTAGAATTTCAGTTTTGCAAGATAAAAATAGTTCCAGGGGCGCCTGGCTGGCTCCGTCAGTGGAGCATGTGACTCCCAATCTCAGGGTGGTAAGTTCAAGCCCCATGTTGGGTATAGAGATTACTTAAAAATCAAATCTTTCATGGAGCACCTGGGTGGCTCAGTCGGTTGAGTGTCCAACTTTGGTTCAGGTCATGATCTCACAGTCATGAGTTTGAGCCCTGCATCAGGCTCTGTGCTAACAGCTCAGAGCCTGGAGCCTGTTCGGTGTCTCCCTCTCTCTCTGCCCCTCCCTGGCTCATGTTCTCTCTCTCAAAAATAAATAAATGTTAGAATAAAATAAAATAAAATGAAAACTTTGAAAAACTTTGAAAAAGAAAACAAAACAGAAAAAAAGAAAAAGTTCCAGAGCTTGGTTATACAACAATATGATATACTTAACACTGCTGAACTTTTTTTAAAAAAGACTTTGTTGTTTTTTTTTGGTTTATTCAATTTTGAGAGAGAAAGAGCAAGAGTGCAAGCAGGGAAGGGACAGAGAGAGGGAGACAGAGGATCCAAGTGGGCTGAGCTGCTGAAGGCCAAGACCCTGATGTGGGACTCAAACTCACAAACCAGGAGATCATGGCCTGAGTGAAAGTCAGATGCTTAACTGACTGAGCCATCCAGGTGCCCTTGAACTGTAACAATGTTTAAGATGGTAAATTCTATTTTATGTTTATTTTACCGTGATTTTTAAAAAGATAATTTAAGTTTTTGAATAAGAAATACATTCAAGAAAAGAAAAAATAGGGGTGCCTGGGTGGCTTAGTCAGTTAAGCGTCCGACTTTCGCTTAGGTCACGATCTCGCGGTTCGTGGGTTTGAGCCCCATGTCGGGCTCTGTGATGACTGCCAGCTCAGAGCCTGGAGCCTGTTTCAGTCTGTGACTCCCTCTCTCTCTGACCCTCCCCTGCTCACGCTGTCTCTCTCTCTCTCCTAGAAATAAATAAAAAATAAATAAATAAATAAATAAATAAATAAAAAGAAAAGAAAAGAAAAAATATAAAAGGATAGACAGTAAAAAGTGTCTCTTGCACTTCTGTCTCCCATTTTCCATGTTTCTATTCCTCTACCCTGCACAGGGAGCTGCTTCTTAAAAATTGTCAACTGTGAAGGACAAAAACCATATACTCATCTCAACAGATGCAGAAAATGCATTTTACCAAATGCAACACTCTTTCATGATAAAAGCACTCAACAAAGACATAGAAGGGTACTTCCTCAATCTGTTAAAGGGCATCTACAAAATTTCCATAGCTAACAACACACTCAGTGATGAGAGACTGAAAGCTCTTCCCCTTAAGATCAGAAACAAGACAAAGACTTCTACTCTCACCAGTTTTACTCAACGTTGTACTGGAGGTTCTATCCAGGGTGATGGGGGTGGGGAAGGCACCTAGTTTGAAAAGGAAGAAGTAAAACTATCTCTACTTGCAGATGAGATTATCTTATATATGGGAAATCCAACAGGATTCCCCCCGACCCCCCAAAAAAATTGGAACTAATGAAATGTTCAGCAAGACTGTAGAATATAAGATCAATGTGCAAAAATCAATTTTATTTCTATAAAATAGCAGTGAACAATAAAAAATGGAATTAAGAAAACAATTCTGTTTACGCTGGAATCAAGGAAAACAAAACACTTAGGAATAAGTTTAACAAAAGATTGTACACTCAAACTACAAAGCACCATTAAAAGAAATCCTGGGTTCATGGATTAGAGTACCTAATTTCATTAAGATGGTAAAACTTCCCAAACTGATATACAGATTCAACACAATCCCAATAAAAATTCCAACTATTTTTGCAGAAATTGACAAACTAATCCTGAAACTCATGTGAACATGCAAGAGACCCAGAATAGCCACAAAAGTTTTGGAAAAGAACAAAGTTGGAGGACACACTTTGTGACCTCAAAACTTACCCCAAAGCCGTGGTAACTAAGACTGTGTGGTACTGGCATCAAGATAGACATATAGTTCGGGGCACCTGGGTGGCTTAGTTGGGTGAGTTTCGAACTTCGACTCAGGTCATGATCTCACGGTTCGTGAGTTTGAGTCCCACATTGGGCTCTGTGCTGGCAGCTTGGAGCCTGAGGCCTGCTTTGGATTCTGTGTGTGTCTCTCTCTCTGCTCCTCCCCCACTCGTGCTCTGTCTCTCTCTCAAAAATAAACATTAAAAAATTTTTTAAGATAGACGTATAGATCAATGGGATAGGTTTGAAAGTCCAGAAATAAACCCATATATTTATGGTCAATTGATATTGACAAAGGTGTCAAGACAACTCAGTGGAGAAATAGTCGCCCCAACAAATGGTGCAGGGACCTCTGGATAAACACACGCGAAAAAGTGAGACTGGACCCCTATCTCACACCCTTTACAAAAATTAACTCAAAACAGATCGATGACCTAAATGTAAGAGCTAAAATATCAAACTTTTAGGTGTGTGTCTTCCTGATCTTACAGGAAGCAGTGGTTTCCTAGACAGAATACAAAAGTATAAGCAACAAAAGAAGAAGTAGATACACTGGACCTCAGGGGAAAAAACAGAAATACGCCGCCTCCAATAAAGTGGTGTGGCAAAGGTCGTGATCCAGAAAGTTGAAAGACAACCCACACAATGGGAGAAAATATTTGCTAATCACATATCTGACCGGGGTTAATATCCAGAATATAGAAAGGACTCCTGCAATTTTATATCAACAAAAACAAAATACTCAATTAAAAAATGGCAAAGGCGGAGCACTTGGGTGGTTCAGGCAGTTAAGTGTCTGACTCTTGATTTCGGCTCAGGTCATGATCTCATAGTTGGCAAGATCGAGCCCCAAGTTGTCTCCACTGGCTTTGGGTTAGAGGCCCACACTGAGGCCCAGTAATGGGATTATGCTGCTCAGTGTGGGCCTGGGCCACCTGCCCCAGCCCCGGGCCCAGGTGGGTCAGCACTTAAGCCAGTGGCTACCCTCAAAAATTATTAGGGGCTAAGACAACAGAGAAAGGTTATGGGAGGCAACCACAGTAGTCAAACACTCAAATTCTTACTTTCATTTACTCATCTGTGCAGGGTATCATATCTACTTCGTGGGGTTGTAAAGAACAGAGAAGTTTAAATGTGACAGTGACGGGCTGCCATCATCACTGGGGTGCTGTGGTTGGTGTGACCCCAGCAGAATGCCCATGGGCCTGTTTTCTCTTCAGTGAAGGAAGGGCAGTGTTGGTCACCTGGTCCTCACAGAGCTGAGTTTCCCACTCTATCCAAGGTCCTGTTCTCAGAAGGGAGGTGCAGTGGCATGATGTGGCCAGCAGGTGGCAGCGCCAAGGCACAACCTGGTTCCTGCCAAGCCTGTGAGCCCGTTCTTGAGAGACCCTGCTGGCTTCTCCAGCCAGATCCTAAAGCAGCTGCGCTTTCTTGGGGGCCCCGACTCTCAGGTGGCAGCAGGGCCAGCTTCATGGGTGTGTGACACTTACTTTGGAGGTCCCTGGGACTAGTTTAGTGCTTCAACATCACTGTCTTGAAATCTTAACAATTGTTGAACAGGAGCCCAGCATTTCTGCACTTGGCTGCACAATTATGGGGCTGGGCGGCGGGACTGCCTCGGGGATCCCCATCATTGCTATTTCTCAGAAATGTGCTGGGCCCTTCCCTTTGCAAAGGATGGCCTTTGCTCGTTCTTCCTGGGGCCCCCGATCAGGCTTGTCTCCAGAAGCTCACTGTCTACTGGGAAGCTTAGAAAGGACAAGGAACCTACATAGGGAGGACAGGACCCTAAATGGGGAAGATGAGAACCTTATAGGGGGAAGATGGCGACCCTACATGGGGAGGATGGGGACTCTACTTGGGGAGGATGGGGACTCTACCTGGGGAGGAGGGGGACCCTACATGGGGAGGATGGGGACCCTACATGGGGAGAATGGGGACCTTACAGGGGAAAGACGGGGACCCTACATTGGGAGAAAATAAATCTCACCAGTGAGGTCATCAATGGCCTCCTGGTTGTTACATCTGCTGGAAACCTTCTGGGTCTTATCTTTTTTTTTTAATTTTTTTAAAATGTTTTATTTATTTCTAGGAGAGAGAGACAGCGTGAGCAGGGGAGGGTCAGAGAGAGAGAGAGTCACAGACTGAAACAGGCTCCAGGCTCTGAGCTGGCAGTCAGCACAGAGCCCGACGCAGGGCTCGAACCCATGAACCGCAAGATCATGACCCAAGCGAAAGTCGGATGCTTAACCAACTAAGCCACCCAGGCGCCCCTGGGTCTTATTTTAACTTTACCCCTTTGGTATCTGACACTCAATCCCTCTATTCCATACAGACTCATAACTCACCTCATTCTCCTCTGGGCTCTCTCCTGCTTCAGGCTGCTTCACAGCCATCAGTGTCCCCTGGGCTTCCTTGCATTTTTAATTTTTTTTAATTTTTTTTTTTTATTTCTAGGAGAGAGAGAGAGAGACAGCGTGAGCAGGGGAGGGTCAGAGAGAGAGGGAGTCACATACTGAAACAGGCTCCAGGCTCTGAGCTGGCAGCACAGAGCCCAATGCGGGGCTCGAACCCACGAACCGCGAGATCATGACCCAAGCGAAAGTCGGACGCTTAACCGACTAAGCCACCCAGGCGCCCCTAATTTTTTAAAATTTTTTGAGAGACGACAAGTGCAAACAGGGGAAGGACAAAGGAACAGAGAGGGAGAGAATCTTAGGCAGGCTCCGCCCTGAGCTATGAGATCATGACCTGAGCTGATATTAAGAACCGACTGAGCCACCCAGGTGCCTCTCCTTCCACTTTTTAAGAAGTCACCTACTGGGGCGCCTGGGTGGTTCAGTCCGTTAAGCGTCCAACTTCGGCTCAGGTCATGATCTCACAGTTCATGGGTTCGAGCCCCACGTCAGGCTGTGTGATGACAGCCAGCTCAGAGCTTGGAGCCTGTTTCAGATTCTGTATCTCCTTCTCTCTCTGACCCTCCCCTGCTCGCTCTCTCTCTCTCTCTCTCAGAAATAAATAAAAGACGGGGTGCCTGGGTGGTTCAGTCCTTTAAGCTTCTTACTTCGGCTCAGGTCATGATCTCACTGTTCTTGGGTTCTAGCCCCACTTTTGGCTTTGTGTTGACAGCTAGCTCAGAGCTTGGAGCCTGTTTCAGATTCTGTATCTCCCTCTCTCTCTGACCCTCCCCTGTTCATGTTGTCTCTCTCTCAGAAATAAATTTAAAAAATATTAAACAATTTTAAAAGAAAGAAAGAGAAAACATTAAAAAAAAAAAGTCACCTACTGAGGTGTAATTTACATACAGTAAAATTCAACCTTTTTGGGTGACAGTTCAGTGAGTTTTAGTAAACATGTGCAGTCATGGTATAGCCGAGAAAGAATGCTGCCAGCCCCCCTAAGTCTCCCCTCATGCCCTCTTACAGTCGGCCCCAGCCCCTACAAGCCCTGATCTACTTGCTATCTCTATGGTTTTACCTTTTCAGGAAGGTCATGGAAATGGAATCATACAGCAGGTAGCCTTTGGGGCCTGCCTTCTTTCACTTACCATCAGGCCACTCCCACTTTTGAATCTTATTTTTTGGTGTTCCAGGCACAGCCACAGCTTAGAGCACCACTCCCTGATGATGACACCCACGGCCCACCACTGCAGGCCCTCTGCTTCCCTCAAACCAGCTCCTCTGTCTTCATTCTCTCTGCTGGCCCCCAAGCAAGAAGTCTGGGAGGCATCCTTGACTTTGTCTGGTGTGCCTCCATATCCAGATGTCACCCTCCCAACACTGCCTCTGTTCAGGCCCTGCGCACACCACTGCTAGGCTCCCTTCCTTCTCACCCCGACCCTGGCCCAGTCCAGTCCACTGGTATCAGCTCCCGAGTGTAGCGAGCCAGGGCCTTGGCCCCGTCTGGCCTCTGCCTGTCTCTCTGGCTTCACCTCCCATCACCTCCCCTCCTCAGAGCCTTGCACTGGCCAGATGTCCACCTTTCACTTCCTCCAAATAGTCCATGCTGTTTTTCATGCACAAGAGGCAAGACTATTCAACAACTTCACAAATGCAGATGGTGAACTTGATGAAACGGAGGGTAGGTGAGTACGCAGCATCATAACATAACAGCTCACAATGTCTCCTAGCGATTTCCAAGAAACCATTAAGTGTAAAAAGCAAAGTGCAAAAGCGATCTATAGTAGGCTTCCTGGCATGTAAAGAAGGGGAACGTGTGAAAAGAAATACAGTAGGGAGAAAGCAGACATTGACCAAGGTTGGGACATGGCTGTATAGTTCTGACTTTTCGAATCATTACTAATGTTCATACTGTTAAAAACATTTTTTAATCGACAAGGAATTGGGGAAGAGGAGGAGTGGAGACGACCCAAAGTGAACTATAAACAGGAACAAATGGCCCCAAGTGTACCACAAGTGAATAATAACCCGGAGGACACAGGGACAACTCACCTAAGCTACTTGAGAAAAGAGTATTTAGACCAAATACTCGGAGAGAAAAGGAAAAACATGTACAATATTGTACCCTAAATAGTAGGTTTATTTTTTGTATCTGCACTAAGCAGATAAGAAAGTTATACTGACTAGGGCACCTGGGTGGCTCAGTTGGTTAAGCATCAACTCTCGGTTTCAGCTCAGGTCATGATCTCACGGCTCATGAGTTCAAGCCCCATGTTGGGCTCTGTGCAGACAGTGCGGAGCCTGCTTGGGATTCTCTCTCTCTCCCTCTCTCTCTGCTTCTCCCACTTATACTGTCTCTCTGTTAAAAATAAATAAATAAGGGGTGCCTGGGTGGCTCAATTGGTTGGGCATCCAACTTCGGCTCAGGTCATGATCTCGCGCCTCATGGGTTTGAGCCCCGCATCAGGTTCTGTGCTAACAGCTCAGAGCCTGAAGCCTGCTTCGGATTCTGTATCTGCCTCTCTCTCTGACCCTCCCCTGCTCACGCTGTCTCTCTCTCTCTCTCTCTCTCTCTCTCTCTCTCACAAATAAAAACATTTAAAAAATATTAAAATAAATAATCTTTTAAAATTATTTAAAAAAAGAAAATTATACTAATAAAAGCAAGATTTCTCACTGTCAGAAAAATAAGTTAAAAATATGGAAAAGGGGTCGGCTAGAATAAACACTGTGGTGTTGGACTGGAACCAGAGGCATCATTGTGAGCTCATGGTTTTCAAAATTACAAACAGACTTGTCAAAATAGTTTTTGGTATCTATGTGTCTGTACATACATTTCCTGACCATCCAGTAAGACAGCCTGAAGGTCCTAATGCCCAACATCAATGACCTCACCCAGCACCCAGGTCTTGGTATCTAATGCCATTCTGCAATGAGAGGCCCCAAGACTTCTTGGGGAATAGCCATATCTTCAGGGCTGTGGCAAGGAAATACAAGACGAACCTCTAACATCTCATGGTGCCAGAAGGTAAGGAAGGGTTCAAATAATAATGGGGACATGTGAACCCATGTCAGTGGACACAGGAGGCAATTTGAACGGGCCCCCATGCCAAATCTGGGACAATCTAACAGACACAATAAATAATGATCATAAAGGATTATAACCCTTAGAATAATTTATAGGATAATTTATAGGATAAAATTAGAATCTGTGAGTCCATATGGATATAAATACTTGAATGAATGAAGAAAAAATTAATGAGGGTGAAGGGAAAGGACTTCCTCACAGAATTTCAACCAATAAATGTAGAATGAGGAAAATTGAAAACTATCATTTGGCAAATAACTCAGTGGCAACTGTTTCAGGCAAGAATCAGCAATAGGTGCTAAAATTAGTGGGGGAAAGTAGGATAAGAAACAGACTATTTAGAGAGTCTTTTAGTATCTCCCCAAGTGACATTATAGTGAAGGAACCTGACAGAAACCATCTTAACAAATGATCAAAGTTAATATCACTGGGAAGGGGGCAAATGGACCCCATACGCCTCCTGATATGACACACTGAGAAGGATATAACATTTTGGGAGTAAGGATATCATGTAAGTGGAAACAAAACAGGAGAGGGAGAGGTTGACTGGGGGGGGGGGGTCTTTTTTTTTAAGTTTATTTATTTTTTTAATGTTTATTCATTTCTGAGAGAGAGAGAGACAGCGTGAGCAGGGGGGGGTCAGAGAGAAAGGGAGATACAGAATCTGAAGCAGAGTCCAGGCTCTGAGATGTCAGCACAGAGCCTGATGTGGGGCTTGAACCCACAAACCATGAGATCATGACCTGAGACGAAGTCGGACACTTAACCGACTGAGCCACCCAGGCACCCCAGGAGGTGGTCTTTCTAAGGTGGGTCAGGAGAGGCTTCTCTGAAGAGGTAACACTGAAGCTCTGACCTGGGTGGTCAGAGACCCAGAGACCCAGAGAGGAATATTACAGGAACAACTATGCAAAGGACTTAAGGCACAGAAAGAAGGCAAGAAGTATCAGGTGTGCAGCCAAGTGGATAAGAAATCAGGGAGATATGAGAGCCCCTATTACATATGGCTTTGTAGACCCATTGTAGGTGAGGAGTTTTGGGGGTTTTTTTCCCTTTTTAAAAAAAAATTAATGTTTATTTATTTTTGAAGGGGGGAGGGGAAGGGAGAGAGGGAGACACAGAATCCAAAGCAGGTTCCAGTCTCTGAGCTGTCAGCCCAGAGCCTGACGTGGGGCTCAAATTCACAAACTGCGATATCATGATGTGAGCCAAAGTCAGATGCTCAACCAACTGACCCACTCAGGCACCCTCCCCCCTCCTTTTTGTACTGGGCAAAATACAGATAACATTTGTCATCTTAATTATCTTTAAGTGTATAGTTCAATGGTATGAAATATATTTGTAATATTGTGCAATTACTAGCACCATCCATATCCAGAACTCTTTTCATCTTGCAAAGCTAAAACTTTATACCCACTAAACACGAAGCCCCCCTTTCCCCTCCCACTAGGATCATGACTGATGACTCTAAGTTTCTAAGTGGAATCATTCTGTATTTGTTTGTTTTGTGATTGGCTTATTTTACTTAGCATGATGTTCTCAAGATTCATCCATGTTGGAACATGGGTCAGAATTTTCTTCTTTTTTAAGATCAAATGATATTCCATTGCATGTATACATCACATATTGCTTATCCATTCATCCATTGAGAGACACTTGGGTTGCATCCATGTTTTAGCTATTGTGAACATGGGTATACAAATATCTCTTCAAGATCCTGATTTCAGGTCTTATGGGTATACACCCAGCAGTGGAATTGCTGGATCATATGCTAATTCTATTTTTAAGTTTTGAGGAATCACCATACTGTTCTCCACAGTGGTTGTGCTATTTTCCGTTCTCTCCAGCAGTGCACAAGGGTTCCAATTCCTCCACAGCCTCTCCAACACTTGTTTTGTTTGCTGTTGCTGTTTGTGTTATAGTAGCCACCTAATGGATGTGAGGTGGTATCTCATTGTAGTTTCAATTTGCATATGCCTACATGATGCTGAGCATCTTTTCATGTGCTTTCTGGCCATCTGTACATCTTCTTTGGAGAAATGCCCACTCAAGTCTTTTGCCCACTTTTCAATTGGGTTGTTTGGTTTTTTTGTTGAGTTAGAGGACTTCGGCTTTTATTATAAATGACGTAGGGAAGAATCAGAGGCTGTTAAGCAGGGGAGTAATGTGACTTCATTTGAGTTAGTTTTGACTTATTTTTTGGCCACTCTATTGAGTGGAGACTGTTTTGAAAGTGAAGAGCTGTATATGGGGAAACCAGAAGCAGGAGACCAGGTAGGGGCTTTTGCAGAAGTTTGAGCAAGATAGGACAATGGTCCTCACTAGAGTAGAGTTCACTACTAATAGGATTATAGAGAAGTGGGAAGATTCAAAACCTTGGTTAAGTAGTATAATCAAGATTTGGCAACTAAATAGAAATGGGAAGTAAGTTAAGGAGGAATCCAAGATGATTGCCAGGTTTCTGGCTTGAGCCAGAACTGGGGGGATGACGGTACCATTCACTAAAATAAAGAAAACCAGAGGACAATTGGTTTAGGAGTCAGGGAGAGAAATGATGAGTTCAGTCATCCACACCATGCACTGCAAGGGCCTATGGGACATCCCAGTGGAGAGGTCCAGCAGCCTCCAGGCTGGCATTTAGAAGGAAGTGCAAGGCTGGAGATTCTACGCTAGAAGCTTGCACATAAATGAAGCCACGGAACTAGATGCCCTCAAGGTGGGCTTCTAGGGTCTGAAGACTTCCTGAAAGTATAATAAAAACACACGTGTAGGTACACGTGTGCATAGTTCTTGGAAGAGGGTTTGTATCTTTTGAAGTTTACTTATTTCTTGTGGGGAAGGGGCAGAGAGTGATAGGGAGAGAGAGAGAATCCCAAGCAGGCTCCCTGCTATCAGCGAGTGGGTGGAGCCTGACCAAGGGATTGATCTCAGGAACCATGAGATCATGGCCTGAGCCAAAACAAAGAGTCAGAGACTTAACCAACTGAGCCACCTAGGTGCCCGGGGTTGGTATCTTTCCAGTGATGCTTTAAGAGAGCCCTGACTGACCTCCCCTGTCCCCTGCACCTCCAAAATGCTAAAAGCCACAGGTAAATTGTAGGGAGAAAAAGTCATTGGAAGAAAAATCAACATTTAACAGACAGAGGAAGGACAGGGCCTGAGAAGAAGCATCCCAAGAGGAGGGAGGAAAATAAGAGTGAGATTTCAAAGAGAGGGAAGGGGTGGGCAGAGGTGGCAAATGGTGCAGAGGTCAAGGTCAGATCTAGAACACTGAGCTTCTTCACACTCATCAATGGTCCCAGAACATCTGCCCAACGTCTGTCCTGAGTGTCATCAGATGCAGTCTGCCTCTCCTTCCCCAGACAGCAGGTGTTTCTCTGGCCTTCTCGGAGCCTGACAGAACAGAAAAACTAATCCTATAGCTTATGTGACACTAAGAGAACTTGCCCTAGCTGCCAAAGGCCCATCAGTACACACCTGACACAATCAGATAAACTCAACTGTGAGCTTGGAGGACTGACAGATGTTTAGGATTTCACTGTTAAGAGGAGGAGAAGGGGAGGGGGAAAGGGGAACAGAACACAAAATGATTCAGACATGCACTCAACCGTATAAAATAATACTTAGAAAGTGAAAGGAAACAAACGTATCTAAATATTTTTAGGGGTTACCTTTGGTTGTTGAGATTATAGACTTTTCCCTCCAATTCTCTGTAGTCTCCAAATGTTCTACAATAAGTACGTTTCACTTTTGTAATTGGACCGATTATTTAAAATACAGTGTCTATAACAGTGAGCAGTCATGTCCCGATTTTACAGTGGAAAAACACATTTTCGGTCACAGACGTCTGTAAGGGGCTGATGGTAGCTATGGGCCTTCTCCCTGGAAGAGTGCTCATAAGCTCTTCCATACACTGACCCCCCATTCTGCATCCCCTTGGGGGTGGCCCTGGTGTGGAGGAAACACCTATCCACACCTGTACGAGGCAGAATGGCTGTGGGACCAGCCACAACTTACACTAATGCTGACCAACAACGTTGAAATTTCAAAGAAATGTGTAAATCCAAAATGGAAGCACCAGAAGAGAAGCTGAGAGGCCAGTATGGGCTATGCTGTCCCAGCTCTGTCCCGTGGGGCGGGGGGCTTACTCTGGCCTGAGTCCCCAGATCCCAGTGGCAGGTCTGTCAGCCTTGGGGATAGAGCTGCTCTAGGTATCTAAACACCCCATTCATCCAGCTGACTCCCTGGTTCACGTCCCCAGCCCAGCAGTGCCTTTAGGAATAGTGTGGCTGCTTTAAGGGCAGAGGTTTACCAACGCGAACCACTCTAAGGGCCAGAAAGGAACAGCAAGGGAAAAAATAAACTGCCAAGGTATAATCAAACTTTATTTTATACGTGATAAGGTACAAACGTAGGATGCCAGAGATTGTAGTTTAAATTTGACATCGAACAAATACAATTTGGAAATAGAAATAATCAGTTTCATAATGTACTACTCCTTAGATTTGAAATCCAAAATGTGACATTCCTTTCTTAAGCCCCAAGGTGTCAGTCAATGTCAGGGCGTGACTCTGGTACAGGAACTGCACCCTGAATCTTTAACTGGGGGCAGCACTTAGTTTTCTGTTGTTTCATGACTCAAAATAGCTGCTCACAAACGTAGGTACTTCCAAACATGGACAGAATCTTTACACAATGGTTTTTATATTTAGGGTAACCATTCCCAGGGTGTTTGTAGAATTCTAGGATTCTGACATAGTCATGTTTCGTTTTTGGTATCGTGTTGCACTGTATTCAATAGCCTCCATCTGTAGCTCCTTGCTCGCATCGTTCATGGTAATTGAGAAAGGTGAACTGAACAACCTCAGCTCGTTTTCATCAAGTTTGAAACCAGAGAACCGTTTTTGGAACTCAGTCTTCAACCCTGTAATTCTGGGAATATAGCTCAGGCCATCTCTCTCATGTTCGGAAATGAACTTCAGTGTAGGGAAGTGGGCCAGATTGCTCTCTGCCAAATGGGTCTCCCTAAGACACAGCTTCATTAGGAGCAAGCAAACTGAATCATACGTCTGTGTAACCACTTTTGAATGCCTTTGCAGGGAGATACCTGACATGTTCAGGTAAGTCATAATGTAGACCAGAAAGGCTAAGTCTTTAACCCAATCTTTGCTAGTAAGCCGGGGAACAGATTTTCCTTTAGAAGACATGAAAAAAATCAATTTTTTCCAACAGTTCCAAAAACTGTCTTAGCACCATGCCACGACTCAGCCCTGTTAAGTCCTATGGAGGAGAACAGGCTTCCATATTGTGCATCTAACTCACTGAACAAAGCACTGAATTCTCTGTGGTCTGAGCCATGGGAACGTATAGAGCTTATGGTGTGAATTACCATGTCCATGACATGATCCATTTTTATCTTTTTAGCACTAAGTGACTCCTGGAGAATGGGGCCATGCCCAGACTTAAGCTCTGTGTCTCTGCAAAGCCCTGACACTTTAGATTTAAGTTCTGTAACAAGTTGTTCAACACCAGCCGGTGTAGAATTGCCATCTGTGCTAACACTGACTAATTTCGACCAGTCTACATTAAATTTTTTAAGACTTTCCTCCACACATACGAATAAATCATTTCCTGATGGGGTGCCTGTCATGGGTACCATGTCCAAAAGCTCTTCCGTCACATCAAAAGCTTCATCAACACCACGAAAGAATACAGCCAGTTGAAGGGCATTATCTCCATCAGCTCCTTCCTGAGCTGCAATGGAGAAAGCCACAAATGATTTACCTCTTCCTTGCAACTTGTCCATAAGTTCTCAGCCATCTCACCAACGTGCTGTGGAACAATATTAGCACTTAGGCTCATGTTGGCAAATGCTTGTCTCTGCTCAAGGCACTCCGCAGCACTCAGAGACATTCCTTTATAAACTCGCCGTCTGTAAAAGGTTTGGATGCCCAGGCAATTTTCTCACTTAATACATAACTGCATTTCGTAGCCGCATCACTTATTTTATTCATATTCAAAAGGGCGTCATATTGAAATTTTAGTCTTTTTTTTCAGTTCATTTAGCTTTTTATCACGCATCTTTTCTGCGTGTCCATCATGGTTCCTGCTGTGGTTTGTTTCATAACGGCGTCTGGGGTTACACTCCTCCCACACAGACACACCCTCTTTGCTTATTGAACACTGCGGACATTCTTACCCTCCACAAAGAAATAAGCACGCTCCCATTTTTCTTGAAATGTGTGGCTTTCTTGTTCCAGCTTTCAATTTCCCACTTTTGAAAGAGACACATGCAGAAGGAATATTAACAGGTCACCTTCACTAATAGGAGAAAAGTAGTACTTTGCAAGAGAAAAGAACTGATTCTACTCTCTCAAGGTGTTAAGTGTGCTGTTCGCTCCTTCCATTAGGGAGGAACTTACCGAATGGTGGGGGTTGTAACAAACAGCTAAGAGGAAGCCTCTGATTTTCCTGTGCAGGTGACTGGAGACATGTAGGAATGCAGCCCCAGGGCCACCAGATTTTCTGATGCAGCAGCAAAAGAAGCTGGAAATACAGATTTCTATGTGAAATTTCTTGATTTTTAAAAATATTCATAGTAAATTGTTTTTTTTTTTTTCTCTGTAAATACTATAGAAGCCATTACGATTACTCATTAGATTAGGCAGATTAGGGACTCCAGTTTGGGGTCTCTGGTTTAAACCTGACAAAAACTCTACTTGAAGAGAATTAAACATCTGACTTCTGAAACCACAGCTTTAAGGGCCTGTCCAAACAGAATCCTATAGGACCCCCAAGAAGGGGAGCTAAGCTGATGTATCACCTCAAAGTGACATGTTTTTGCAGACTTCAAGGTTACAGTTAGTTAGGACAATACTCGTTACGTTGATCTGAGGAGGATTACCCATTTTTAATACAGGGAGAAATTGTATTTAAGTGTCCCTATCCTGAGGGGTCCTGGGTGGCTCAGTCGGTTAAGCATCCAGCTCTTAGTTTCAGCTCAGGTCATGATCTCACGGTTTGTAAGTTTGAGCCCCACAACCGGCTCTGTGGTGGCAGTGTGGGGCCTGCTTGGAATTCTCCCTCCCCCTCCCACCCTTCCCCTTGTCTCTCTCTCTCTCTCTCTCTCTCTCTCTCTCAATAAACTTTAAAAAAATAAAAGCTTCCCTATCCTGACTGTAGCCCCTCTCTGGGGAACACGGCTGATGACCCAACCCTGGCAAGTTTCAGTCTCCAGAGCTTATCAGCCCTTACTTCTCCACGTGCTGTTCTTCTCGCCTGTCTCCTCTTGGCCTTGGCTTTTCCCTCCAACGTGGTCCAGAGCTATGGCAAGCCCTCCAATCTTTGTTCCTTGCTTCCCTTCCAAGGCTCTCTCTGCATCAGCCTGTGACTTGAAGTCAACATAGGTGATCCTGCAATTGTGGGGACCAGGTGGAGGGGAGAAGAAAGCATAGTCAGCATTCAGTACTTTTCTCTTCCAAATTAGTAACACACACACAAGATTCAAAAGGCAAAAGGTAGAAAAGGATACGGTGACATGTGCCTTCTGCCCAATTTCTATCCTCAGAGGCAATACGCTGTACATATAAAAGCAAATTACATATATACACACTCTATTTTTTTTAATGTTTTTATTTATTTTTGGGAGAGAGAGAAAGAGAGAGACCGACAGAGTGCTAGCAGGGGAGGGGCAGAGAGAGAGGGAGACACAAAATCCAAAGCACGCTCCAGGCTCCGAGCTGTCAGCACAGAGCCCGACGCAGGGCTCGAACTCAGGAACCACGAGATCATGACCTGAGCCAAAGTTGGATGTTCAACCAGTGGAGCCACCTAGGTGCCCCACGCTCTATTTTTTAAACTTTACTGAGATATAATTCATGTATTAGAAAATTCATCCATTTAAAGTATACAGTGAGGGGCACCTGGCTGGCTCCATCAGTGAAGCATGCAACTCCTGATCTCCGGGTTGTAAGTTCAAGCCTCATGTTGGGTGCAGGGATGACTTAAAGACGAAATAGTGCACGATGATTTCTAGTGTATTTATAGAATTCTATAGCCATCACGACAATCTAATTTTAGAACATTTTTATCATCTCCCAAAGTGTCCATCAGCGGTTACTCCTCGTTCCCCCAACTCATACCCACCCCGTGTCCCAACCACTATGCTATTTGCCTATTGTGGACATTTCATACAAATGGGACCATAGGACTATGCAATCTTTTGTGTCTGGCTTCTTTTATTTAGCTGAATGGTTTTCATATTCCTCCAAGTTTCAGCATATGTTGATATTTCATTCCTTTTTATGACAGAACGATATTACGTTGTATGGAAGGAGCACATCTTGTTTACCCAGTCATTAGCAGGTGGACATTTGGGGTTGTTTCCAGTTTGGGACTAGTAAGAATGAAGCTGGTATGAACATTTGTAGAAATGTGTGGATATACTTTTTCGTCTCTTTTGGGTACACACCTAGAAGCAGAATTGCTGCACCACATGGTAACTCTATGTTTAACATTTTCAGACACCACCAAACCATTTTCCAAAGCAATGACACTACTTTACGTTCCAACCAGCAATGAATGAGGGTTCCAGGTTCCCCATATCCTTGCCAACACTCGTGATTGCCTGCCATTTTTATTATAGCCACTCTACTGGGTGTGAGGTGGGATCACACCATGGCTGTGATTTGCATTTTCTTAACAACTCAGGTCAAGCACCTCTTTGTGTTCTTATTGGGCACCAGTATACCTTGTTTGGAGAAATGTCCACTCAAGCGCTTTGTCCATTTTTTAAAAAATGTTTATTAAAAAAATAAATAAAGTGTTTATTTATTTTTGAAAGAGAGATCGCAAGCAGGGGAGGGGCAGAGTGAGAGGGAGAGAGAAAATCCCAAGCAGGCTCCACATTCATTCAGTGCATAGCCCAACGTGGGGCTCGATCCCACAACCGTGAGATCATGACCTAAGCTGAAGTCGGACAGTTAACTGACCGAGCCCCAGAGGTGCCCCGGTTACCACACTGGTCTAAGGGGCCAATTTAATGCTTGTTTTGCCACTTGTCCAGGCAAGTCAGCAAGGGTGCTGTTCTACTGGAGAGAAGAATGGTGATAATCTATGACTGAATTCTTCTAATCTTCAATCTTGAACTTGGTAGAATAAGCCTTCATTTCTCAATGACACTTTGACAGTTTTCTAGAAACTTCTGACTGTCCGTTTATGATGCCTTCTTCAGTTTTTTCTGCCTGCTGGTAGAAAGGTTGGATAACTTCTCTTTTCTTTTCTAAAATCAGGCCTAAGTGATTTGGGAGAATGTAGTAAAATTCTGTTATGTCCGAATCCAGTAGAAATACATTCTTTTTCAGTATAGGCACAAAACACACCTCTTACTCACCCCATACTTGCTCACCAAACTGATTTTAAAGGCATCCTTAAACACTTCTTTTAACTCATGTTGAGTCATTTTATCAGGTGACTTTATACTTGATGAAAAGTGTTTTGGTATTCCGAGCTATATAACACAAAAGAATATTTTCAGTCTGGATTCAACTCTAATAAGCATCAAAAGTTCTCCAAGGGCTCTGTGCTGACTGCCAGCTCAGAGCCTGGAGCCTATTTCGGATTCTGTGTCTCCCTCTCTCTCTGACCCTCCCCTGCTCACGCTGTCTCTCTCTCTCTCTCCTAGAAATTAATAAAAATTAAAAAAATAAAATAAATAAAAAAGTTCTCCAAGGGAGGAAAAATACTTCTCCAAGAGTTGGAAAGTGTTAATAGCAATACATATTCCTCATTTAACAACTATTTGAACACACATCTAGGTGAGGGCCTATGCTACATGGTACATCAAAATACAGACTTGGCCTCTATTCTAGGGAATGTGGCCTTGTTGGGGGGAAAGGCTAGTAAATATAGTCGCATAATTACAAACTCTGGTTAAGTGCTAAGAAGGAAAAGTAAAAGGGAAATGAGAACATCTAGTAAAGACTTAACCTAGGGGAACCTGGCTGGTTTAACTGGAAAAGCACGCAACTCTTGATCTCTGGATCGTGAGTTCAAGCCCCACATTGAGTGGAGATATTACTTAAAATAAATAAATAGAAAAAAAGAGAGGGAAGGGAAGGGAATTCCCCACCCTCCTCAAAAAAAAAAAAAAAAAAAAAGACTTAATCTAGCCTGGAAGGGAAAATTTTTCTGAGCTGAGGAAGTGACCTTTAAGCTGAAATTCTATGGATGCAGGGACTGAGTCCCAGAGAGAACATTATGGCAGAGGAGGTAAGGGGTAAGGTACATAATGACAGAGAGTACAGTAGACAAAGGACGCTATGACAGGGAAAGTGAGCCAGGCAGCTAGAGCACACTGGGTGAGAGCAATGCAGATAAAGTTTGTGCTGTGCAGGCAGGTGACCTGGTGGTAACAAAGTACTTGCACAGACGGAGAAAGAATCTGATATTCGTTCCTGACCCAGAGTCTTCTAGATACACAGGTATCTATAAATAAATTACCCTGTTAACATACCTTTCTTTACTCCCTTTCCTTTTGATTTTCTCAATTTAATTTCATTCCCAAGGGCCTTTGTCTCAGTAAGTTTCAAGGCTTTTCCCTGATCATCAGCAGATTTAAAATTCACATAACCAAATTTCCTACGGGGATGTAAAAGAAAGGGGAAAAAACAGCAAGTAAGATCAAGCGGCACAGGACTTCTGGCTGACTAGTCACACTGGCTGTGAAAGTAGAAATCAGCACTGAGTCACGTTTACAACTTAAAACCAAGGCTCCACCAACTAGCAGTAAGAATGGCATAAAGTAACCAGAGAGGAGTGGTTCTCGCCTAGGGGCAAGTGTGACAATGTGTAGAGACGTTCTGGCTGTCACAACTGGGGGAGTGCTTCACTGGCCAGTGGGGAGAATCCAGGCACACTGCTCCATAGCCTGCAATGAACGGGACAGTCTCCCGCAACAAATTCTCCGGCCCAAAATGTCAACAGTGCCAAAATGGAGAAAGCTTGCTCTGGATCAAGGGCTAAAGTCGGTGCAAATTCGCCTGTTGAAATCTGTTTTCTGTTTAGCAACTGACCAAATTTAACCAAAACCTATAGGAAATGAAGTCTGAAATAAGGTTTCGAATTTTTGTTTTAAGAGCCATGTGCATTTGTGAATTAGAACAAAAAATATCATTCCTAATGAGGAATATGTTAGCGAACACAAGGGCTATTACAGAAAGTTTTTAAAAAATTTTCAACATTTATTTATCTTTCAGAGACAGAGAGAGAGAGACAGAGCACAAGTTGGGGAGGAGCAGAGAGAGACGGAGACACAGAATCCGAAGCAGGCTTTAGGCTCTGAGCTGTCAGCACAGAGCCTGACGCGGGGCTCGAACTCACAAACCATGATGAGATCATGACCTGAGCCAAAGTCGGAGGCTTAACCGACTGAGCCTCCCAGGCACCCCTGTTTACTATTATTATCTTTTTGTTTTTACCTAAGACAGTCTGAGTACCAAAAAATATGCTCACGTCCAGGAAATACACTTCTGATGCAAAAGAAGTGGGAGAGATGAAATTCAACTTGGCAAAAAAGCAGAAGTGATACAGAACCTATTATTTGCCACCAAAGCTAGGGGGCTGTAATTAAAGGACTTAGTTTAAAATAATTCTGGGCAGGGGCACCTAGGTGGCCTAGTCGGTTAAGAGTTGAATTTGGTTTCCGCTCAGAATGTGATCTCACAGTTTATGAGTTTGAGCCCCACATTGGGCTCTGAGTTGATGGTGCAGAGCCTACTTGGGATTCTCTCTCTCTCTCTCTCTCTGCTTCTCCCCTGCTTGTGTTCTCTTTCTCTCAAAATAAATTTAAAAAATAATAATAAAGTACAATAAAATAAAATAAATAAAATAAAACAATACAATACAATATAATTGTGGGCGAATAACATCACTTACAGTGGAAAATCATGAAAATATGTTTCGGTAAAGACAAGGAAAATCTCGGGATTATTTTAACGTTTCAATTGGAAAAATAGGATAGCAGTTTAATACAATGTTTTTTTCACATTTATTTTTATTTTTGAGAGAGAAAGCGCGTGCATGTCAGTGGGGGAGGGGCAGAGAGAGGGGGACAGAGGATCTGAAGCAGGCTCTGTGCTGACAGCAGAGAGCCCAAGGTGGGGCCTGAACTCACAAACCATGAGATCATGACCTGAACCAAAGTGAGACGCTTAACGACTGAGCCACCCAGTGCCCCGATATAATGGATTTCCTAAGAGCCACTGCAAGATTTTAAATACAGTAGTCCCGGGGCGCCTGGGTGGCTTAGTCGGTTAAGCGTCCGACTTTCGCTTAGGTCATGATCTCGCGGTTCGTGGGTTCGAGCCCCGCGTCGGGCTCTGTGCTGACTGCCAGCTCAGAGCCTGGAGCCTGTTTCAGTCTGTGACTCCCTCTCTCTCTGACCCTCCCCTGCTCACGCTGTCTCTCTCTCTCTCTCTCCTAGAAATAAATAAAACATTAAAAAAAAATTTTTTTAAATAAATAAATAAATAAATAAATACAGTAGTCCCTCGGGGCGCCTGGGTGGCTCAGTCGGTTGAGCGTCCGACTTCCGCTCAGGTCATGATCTCACAGTTCATGGGTTCGAGCTCCGCGTTGGGCTCTGTGCTGACAGCCAGCTCAGAGCCTGGAGCCAGTTTCAGATTCTGTATCTCCCTCTCTGTCTGACCCTCCCTGCTCACGCTGTCTTTCTCTCTCTCTCTCAGAAATAAATAAAACATTTTAAAAAATTTAAAAAAATAAATACAGTAGTCCCTCTTATCTGCAGGTGCAGTTACTCACAGTCAACTGTGTGGTCTGGGAACAGACGATCCTTCCGACCTAGCTTCAAAAGTGCATTAGACAGCACTCTAATGCAAGGTCACAACCTGTATACCATGCATCTCACTCCATCTCATCACGGAGGCATTTTGTCATTTCACAGCGACACAAAGGGGGTGTGTACAGTGCAGTAAAAATCTTTTGAGAGAGAGAAACCACATTCACTTAACTTTCATTACAGTATTCTGTTGTAATTGTTCTGTTTTGTTGTATTGTTGTTGACTTCTTAGTGTGGCTAATTTATAAATTCAACTTTATCACAGATATGTATGTAAAAGAAAACACATAGTATATGCAGGGTTCAGTACTATCTGTGGTGTCAGGCATCCACCAGGGATGTCAGAACGTTCCCCCGTGGACAGGAGACGACTGCACTCACTTTGAACTCCCAGAGGCTGGTGTAACCCCCACTAAAGGGTAAACAGTAGGTAACAGAAGGACCCGACAGGACAGAAGTCTGGTCACCCACAATGAAACAGAAAACTACTGGAACTCGTTAATTTCTCCAGGGATAATACTGCTGGGCTGATCAACTTAACATTCTTTTTTTTTTTTTTTAATGTTTTATTTATTTCTGAGAGAGAGAGAGAGACAGCATGAGCAGGAGAGGGTCAGAGAGAGAAGGAGTCACAGAATCAGAAACAGGCTCCAGGCTCTGAGCTGGCAGTCAGCACAGAGCCCGACGCGGGGCTCAAACCCACGAACCGTGAGATCATGACCTGAGCTGAAGTCGGACGCTCAACCGACTGAGCCACCCAGGCACTCCTCAACTTAACATTCTTAATCCATCGGTATTTACCCGGACAAGCCAACTCTGACAACAACTGTGAGATCATTTTTAGCAAAACATTCATTGAGACCAGTTTTTAGTTCAGCAGCGGTTTTGTTGAAATTCAGGATTCCAACGAACAGTTTGAAAGTTACAGGCGTTTCAACTGCCACACAGAAAGGTTTAAAAAACAAAAACAAAAAAACAAACTCACAGTTCAGAAACAATGATGCTAAAAGAAAATTCCATTAAAGATTCTGGCATGTTGCAAGGGCAAACTGCAATAAAAATCCCCTCGCTTATCACTTGGGCTTTCGCCTTGTCCACAAATATCATACCCACACTTAACCGATACCCAATCCTCCATGTTTTGTCTTGTGCCTTAAATCACAGCAACCAAGTTACCTTCCAATTTCTGTTTTTTGGTTCCAGGGGAAGCCTTCTATTTGGCAATTTCCTTTTTCCACTTATCAGGTTCTGTGGGCAAAAGCCAGAATGCTATATTTTTAATGTTCTGTCTGTACCACTAACGAGTAAACTGGAAGCTTCTACTCTAATCACCAATATCATACTTAGGGTCTGCCTGCTCTTCACAAAACACAGGGGTCAGGTCTGGTCAGAGTACTTTTAAAAGCATTTATAAATTGATCAGAAAGTTCTCCAAATTCCTAAAAGAAATCCAACACCCTCTGCCCAAGGGCTTCCCTACAACTCGAATTCCTTGATATGGGCTACCCCTCAACCGAGCTGATTTAGGTCATTGTTGACCTTCCTCTTCCTCTTCTCCCTCACTGCCTTTTCCCTCAGTCATTGTCCCAACCCCTACAGGAAGGGCTTTCTCCCCCTGAACCATGTAGAATATGCATCTTCCTTTTCAGAATCTAAATGAAAACCCACCTAAACAATTACTGCCACACAGACTTGTTAAGAATAACAAATTGCTCTTTCAGAAAAACTGCTCATAAGTCTGGCTATAGTACACAAACCTAAAAAAAAATTCACTGCCACTTTAACCTCTTATTTTGAAATAACTTTACTGCTGTTATATTTTAATACAAATATTAATAATTACTTCTTTGGAAGC
The DNA here is from genome assembly GCF_003009895.1 of Hyaena hyaena. Classification (NCBI taxonomy): domain Eukaryota; kingdom Metazoa; phylum Chordata; class Mammalia; order Carnivora; family Hyaenidae; genus Hyaena; species Hyaena hyaena. The sequence goes on along the minus strand of NW_024080721.1, from coordinate 2,117,543 downwards.
AATTTTTTTTTTTAATTTTTAAGTAATCTCTACACCCAACATGGGGCCCAAACTCACAACCCTGAGATTCATAGTCACATGTTCCACTGACTGAGCCAGCCAGGTGCCCCTGGAAGCAATATAATTTAAAATGTTACACAGACTCCATCAAGACAAAAACAAAATCACTGAGAATTAGGGTTGGGGAACAATTAACCTGCATGGCTCATATGCACAACAGAAACAATCAATGTATTAAGTTTAGCAAAAACTCTGCTTCTGGTCATGGGGACAGCAGAGGTCAACTGTCCACTGAGATTTCCTCATCAATGAAGCCAGGCCCAAAACATCAGCCAGGGACTGCCAAGGCCAACTTTCTGAAGGGTGGTGTCTTCACAGAATGCCTCTACAGCAATGTGGAACGGCATAGGGCTGACCCTTGGTATCTCCTGGCCACTGGCCGGAAACGCCTCTGGGAGAGGATCTGTTACTTTTCTCATCCTGGCCCAACTCAGTGTTCTTATCTTCTTCCTCCTCATCGTTCTCACTTCTTTTCTTGGCATGCCTCCTGTGTTTTGGCAACTTGGCCCATATGGCAGCCTTCCGGTGTGGTGAGGTTAGTTTCTTAGCAAACATGGGAGCCAGAGACGTTCTCCCCCTGACTTTATTTTCTGGAGCAGTGGTGATCTTTCCACCATTCTTCTGAGGGACAAAGCCTGGAGAAGCAGCAGCAACAATGAAAGCAGATCTTCCCCCTGCCCAAGAGGTTACAGTCAGCAAGGGCAAGATTTGGTCAGGCACACATGTCAATGTCGAAGATGAATTTCTCAATGTGCAGTAAGAGAGTTCCCAGCACCACCTGGCATGCTTGTCTTATGAAAAGGAAAAGAAAAACAAATTCCTAGACTTCACTTAGAGTTATCCACTCAGAATCTTTACAGGGAAGGAACTCATTTCTAGAAGTATCCAAGTGGCTGCCCTAGGAAAATATGCCAAGTCAACTACTGTTTAGGTGGCTCCACATACCTTTAGAGTTGCGTACAAAGATACACTGAAGTGAAGAGCCTCCCACAACAGATGACTAGAACATACACAGGAATGAGCGCCAAGCCCCAGAGATTGAGTCTCATGCTTCCTAATTATACCATCAATTCCCATCCCATGGCTACTAATAACTGGCCATGGTGTTATAAAACTAGATACCTAAAGATGACAATTTTAGCAAAACATTGAATGAGGTCTCATCATACACAAAAGAACAAGATGAAGAAATATGGGCAATTAATAGAAGCACTGTCTTTATCTTGCCAGTGTTAACTAGAACAATGTCATAACACAGGGAAGGCATTACTGGTGTTATGGGCTGAACTATATCCCACTAAAATTCATACATCAAAACCCTAATCCCCAGTGTCTAAGAATATTACTGGGGGTGCCTGGGTGGCTCAGTGGGTTAAGCATCCAACTTTGGCTCAGGTCATGATCTCAGGGTCTGTGGAGTCAAGCCCTGTGTCCGGTTCTGTGCTGATAGCTCAGAGTCTGGAGCCTGCTTCGGATTCTGTGTCTCCCTCTCTTTCTGCCCCTCCCCACTCATGCTCTGTCTCTCTCTGTCTCTCAAAAATAAATAAATGTTTAAAAAGAATTTTTTTTTAAAGAATATTACCGTATTTGGAGACAGGTCTTTAAAGAAGTAATTAAGTTAAAATGGGGTGGTTAGAGTCATTAGAGTAGGCCCTAATTTAATATGACTGCTGTCCTTATAAGAGATTAGGCCACAGATGACAGATGAATGACCATGTGAATAAATAGTGAGAAGACAGATATCTGCAAGCCAAGGAGAGAGGTTTTGGAAGAAACCAAACCTGCCAACAGCTCGATCTTCAACTTCTAGCCTCCAGAACTGTGAGAAAATACATTTCTGCTGGTTCAGCCACCCAGTCTATATTTTATTAAGGAAATCCCAGCAAACCAATACAGTTGGTGTATATATATAGCCATCAATTCACATCATAGGAAGAGATAAGAGCACGCAATTAGCATTACTGGTTATGAACACATTCATAGGCAAGCAGATGAGGGACCAGTTCTTCTGGCATGGTAATGATATGCGATCAGGGAAGTTAGGTGAAAGAGATGAAGGCTTTTTGTTTTGTTTTGAACTTTTAGTAATCTCTACACCCAACGTGGGGCTTGAACTTAAAACCCAGAGATCAAGAGTCACATGCTCTTCTGACTGAGCCAGCCCAGCGTCCCAAAAGATGAGGGTTTTCATGAAATAATTTCAAGGAGCCAACTTTAGGGTCTGGTTACCCTAAAAGTTCATCTAATTGCAATAGTACTATTCAATGCTGCACTAATCAGAGTACACCATTATAAGAACCACACTTTAGTGACCAAGGGTGACCAGTGTGAACAGTCGAGAACCGCATCATGTGCGTATCAGCCTAAGAGAAATATAATGTGACTATCCCTGTTTTCCTCCAAGCCACCAGAGTCTAAGTTCCAAAGCAAAAGTTGCATTTACCAAGAACTTTCTGGCTGATTGGTACAGAAAGCTAATGCAATGTATAGTGTATGGGCTGATTGGTACAGAAAGCTAATGCAATGTATAGTGTATGGCCTGCTTGGGATTGTCTCCTCCTTCTCTCACTGCCTCTCCCCCACTCACTCTCTATTTCTCTCTCAACATAAATAAAAATAAACTTAAAAAAATGCTTCAAAGTCCAAAGATGGACTTATGGGTGCACTTTGTACAGGGCAAGCAAACTATTCCAATGCTGAACCCAAAGACCTTAGTCCCACATCAAAGGATTAGTAAATGAACATATATTTAACACGTTTTAAATTAAAATCAAAAGGTATGTATGGATAACTTACTTTTGATTGATTAAACTACTAGACTGAATAGGGCTAATGAAAGTTTCTATTATAACTGGTTGCTCAAAGTAGACAGTAAATACATGTTGGCTGCCTCTCAAAATGACTGCTTGGGGGAAAGAGAAAAATGAACCGGGAAGGGGTAAGGGCTTTGGATTCCACAGAACTATGGGTAATCCTGGCTGTGTCGCTTATTAAGTCCAAAACCATGAGCAAGTTAGTTAATGGCTAAATCTGTTTTCCCATCTATAAAATGGAGCTGATGTCGCCTGCCTAATATGGTCGCTTAATGCATTAAGCCCTAGGGCAGCGGCTGCAATGAAGCATTCACTCATCAGCCGTGTACTCCCTCATCCACCTCAATTTTTTTTTTCATCCACCTCAGTTCTTTTAGGACTCCACTTATTCCAATAAGGAATTCCAATAAGGAATAATTTAGGACTCCCATCGATATTCCAATACCAACACAGAAGCTCCCAGCCAGAAGCACAGAATGTAGGAGGGATCTAAATATTTGTCAAAAGAATAAATATGGAAACACAGATGTTTGGCAAGCACACACACTAATGACATTTAATGGAGCAGCTTTAAGAATCAAGAGATTTTTCTTTTAAGCCGCTATTTCCAGGCAACCGAGATCACTTTTCAAACAAAAAACACTTTTGCAATCCCCAAAACAAACCTCACTTCTCACAATGGATTATTATTCTTTTGACAGGACACTGGCATTTGATTTGGTAAGATTCTGTTTGGAGTTTTTGCATCTGTGCTCATGGGAGTGGACTGTAAATTTTTTTTTTCTAAAAGTGACTGTCAGGTTTTGGTACTAACTCTGGAGGGTGGGCTTGCAAAACTAGTCAGAAAGTGTTCAGGATACCACTTTTGAGATTCAACAAGGCAGTTTAACTGTTTTACTCTGGATTCTTATTCACCCCCTTTTTTTTTTAATGTTTTATTTATTTCCTAGAGACAGAAAGACAGTGTGAGCAGGGGAGGGTCAGAGAGAGGGAGACACAGAATCCATAACAGGCTCCAGGCTCTGAGCTAGCTGTCAGCACAGAGCCCGATGCGGGGCTCGAACCCACAAACCCATAAGATCATGACCTGAGCCAAAGTTGGACGCTCAATCGACTGAGCCACCCAGGCGCCCCTGGATTCTTATTCTTGACAGCAGTGTCATTCTGCTGTGCTCTGTACATATAATTACCTCATCTCTACTTCCTTTGTTCTTATCTTCTCACATCTCATCTTCTCCATCTTCCCATCTCCTTCGGAAAAAGACTCATTTTCTTCAGTTCATCTTGCCTTTTTTCCTGCTTAAAACGGACAAGATTATTAGGCTCATCACAAGGCCTTTGACATTCCATGCAATGTACGTTTTGCCTCTAGTGTCTGCAGTAAGTTTCTATGTGTAAGAATTCTACTTGTAATAAAATTAGGCCTTATCCTAAAGTTAGTTACATTTGGGACATTTTGCTCACACTAGCGAATAGCAAAATATATCCAAAAAATTAATTTTTGTGAATGTTTGTAGGTCAGATGTCCCACACCGTGTCTTTTGCCAATATCTAGAAATGGTAACTCAAGCTTCCAAGAATGCCTCCCTCTCCGTCTCATCTGCTCCCTTCACCACACGTTTTCAAATAGTTTAGACGTTTTTAAAAATTAATTCCTCTACCAACTGTTCAAATGAAGGCACACCAGGCCAAAATAAAGCCTCCATACAGGCACAAAATCAGTACCTACGACTCAAATGTCTTTACCTTTCCGGACTGAGAACTCAGTATTAAGTGAGGCATCTCTACCTCCATCCAAATTTACAACACAAATAAGGAGTCTCACAACACAACCTAGAGCCACCACTTCTCAAGTTAAACAGCAGGGGCTCTTCCCTTCTTTAAAAAGGCGATCGCGGGGGTGCGGCCCCGCCCACCCAGGGCCCAGCGCGCCACCGCGCACCGCAGAGCCCCGCGGAAGGTTCCAGGGGTGTCCAGGGCAGCCCGCGGGCGCCAACAGATCTGGAGCGCCCTCCCAGCGGCCGCCGGGGCCTAGACCCGTACACAACTCTCTCCAGGAGACGGAGCCCTAGTGATTCCGCCTCGGCCAATCAGAGCCCGCACCGTCTCTGGGCCAATCCGAGACGCGAGCCCAAGGAGGAGGCCGAGAACGCGAGCCTGGGGGCGGGGTCTCGAGCCAGGGCCTCCCTTGCTGCGCCTGCGCGCAGGGCGGACATTTTGGTCGGTTTGCGTTAGTCGTGGTGGGCTTTTTGTTGTTCGGTTCTGGTTGGCGGAGCAAAAGGTGCAAATCCTGCTAGGTTTGGGGACCTCACCGGTGGTCACACATCTTAGGACACCCTTGTCGGTGCGCCCGGAGAAAGTGAATAGCAGTCATTAAAGCAGCCCCTCGTTGCCGGCCCGTGAGCAAGGATAGGTTCCAGGCGCTCGCGTCCGTTAACTCGGCGAGGCCGCCACCCGCTCGGAGCCGAGAGGGAGGCGCGGGCGTTCCGGCGCCGGACGGCAGGGGCCGGGACTCGACAGGAGGTGGTGATGGTTCTAGCGGATCATTAATACCTTTTCCCCGCCATCGTTGCTTTTCACACATTGTATCGTGGACTTCTCAAAACTTGTGATACAGGTGTTATTAATAGTTAAGTTTTTTTAGTGTTTACTTCTGTTTCTTTAATTTTTTTTAATGTATTATTTATTTCTAGGAGAGAGAGAGAGACAACGTGAGCAGGGGAGGGTCAGAGAGAGAGGGAGTCACAGACTGAAATAGGCTCCAGGCTCTGAGCTGGCAGTCAGCACAGAGCCCGACGCGGGGCTCGAACCCACGAACCGACAGATCATGACCTAAGCGAAAGTCGGACGCTTAACCGACTAAGCCACCCAGGCGCCCCTTTAATGTTTACTTCTGAGATCTCTCAGAAGAGAGAGAGAGCGTGAGCAGGGGAGGGTCAGAAAGAGACGGAGACACAGAATCTGAAGCAGGCTCCAGGCTCGGACCTGGCTGTCAACACAGAGCCCGACGCGGGGCTCGAACCCACGAACCGTGAGATCGTGACCTGAGCCGAAGTCGGACGCTTAATCCGACTGAGCCACGCAGGCGCCCCATAATAGTTAAGTTTTACATGTAGGGAAATGGAGGCAGAGGTTGAGGAACTCCGCAGCTATTGATTTGCTTCCTCAATTACTTAATATCGTTTCTTTTAGTTGAAACCATCATTAATGTTATCTTTCAATCACCATTAGCACCAGTAGGCACAGTAGTAGGATGAGAAAGTCTAGGAATTACTCCGCACTGGGATTTGAAAAAGCACCTTGGGATAAATGTGTGTGTCGGGAGTGGATAAGGCTGGTCCTGAGTCAGGGACCTTGAGCGCGTCCTAGTTTCAGAAAGTTCTAAACTGGAAGGAAGGAGAATAGGAAAACCAATTTGCTTACGTATTTTAGATTTGGTACCTCACTAGCCACTTACCTTAACTAAACTGATCAAGGACAACTGAAAAGAAGCAAGACCCATTTCACTTATGGATAAAGATGCATGGTTCAAATAAAACATTAGAAGAGCATTGAATCAAGCAGTGTAGTAAAAAATATTGACCAAGTAAGATTTAACACTGGAATGCAAGGATGTTTCATGGTAAAGTAAAAAGGTCAAACTAACAGACTAAAGGAAGAGGAATACCATATTATATGAAATAAAGCCTATCTGTAAAAGTGAAACATATGATGACACTAATTAAAAAGCAGTCTTATTAAAATCAGGAATAAGAGAGGTGCCTGGCTGGCTCAGTCGGTGGAGCATGAGACTCGCTCTTGGGGTGGTGAGTTCCAACACCGCATGTGGTCTAGAGTTCACTTAAATTTTATTTTAAATCAGTAATAAGAGCTTGGGACGTGAATGTCATTCCTAAGGCACAAGGAGCAAAATCTGTGAATGAAACTAAGGCCTATTTGACCACATTACAATGTAAAACTTCTGGATGCAAGAGTGTCTGCAAATCTAAAATACAAGGAATAAATTGGGAAGAAATGTTTGTATATATCAAAAACCAAGCGTCAGAATATGAAAGAACTACAAATCAGAAAAAGACAAAAATGGACCAAGGATACAAAAAGCAATTTTCAGAAGAAATTTAAGTAGCACATAAAACCGTGAAACAATGCTCGACCATACAACCATCAGGAAAATACAATTTAATAAGATACCGTTTGTATCCGTCAGATTAACAAAATTAACATCAAACAAGGATTTTGAGATTATGAGAAACTGGCAAATTGTTACTGTAGGGAAGAAAATGCATATTTTTTAAATTATTTTTTAATGTTTTATTTATTTCTAGGAGAGAGAGAGCGCGTGAGCAGGGGAGGGTCAGAGAGAGAGGGAGATACAGACTCTGAAACAGGCTCCAGGCTCTGAGCTGGCAGTCAGCACAGAGCCCGACGTGGGGCTCGAACCCACGAACCGCGAGATCACGACCTAAGCGAAAGTCGGACGCTTAACCGACTAAGCCACCCAGGTGCCCCAGAAAATACATGTTTTGTTCTATCCTTCTAAATTCTTCACTGTGGTAAGTTTTATGTAACACGGGAGCCTTCAAAAGGAAGACCTGAAGAAGTGGTTAAGCCCGAGTGTTTTATGCTGTTTGATGAAGAGTGGAGACCTGTGGGAACATGGAATGGGACAAAGGAGTATGAGCTCAGTGTGGTAAATTGGAGGAAACAGCAAGGCCTCTTGGTTCATTTTCTTCTTGGTCTCTTGGAGAAAAGGGTGTCCCTTTTCTCTGCATATAGAGAGGGCACCTTTGCTCAGGGAAGGTCAGAGTCCTCTGTGCACCCGCTTTGTTCAAATTCCTTTAGCTTAGAATACTCAACAGGCCAAGGTGCCACACTTCAGGATGGTGTGTCCTGAACCCCCTCATTACAGTCACCTACGGAGAAATTTGTCAATTTCCAGTCAAGGTAAAAATTCTTCCTTACGTTTTGTAATTCCACTTCCAGATATCTAAATAATAAAGAAGCAGTCACACTGATAAACTTGTGCATTTTTAAAAATATTTCCTAATGTTTATTTTTGAGAAGGAGGGGCAGAGAGAGAGGGAGACAGATTCCGAAGCAGGAACTGTGCTGTCAGCAGAGAGCCCCATGTGCAGCTCGAACTCATAAACTGTGAGATTATGATCTGAGCGGAAGTCGGACGCTCAACTGACTGAACCACTCAGGTGCCCCCATAATAAAATTCTTTTTAAGTTTGCAATAAAGCTTCACATATTGGGGAACCTGGGGGGCTCAGTCAGTTAAGTGTCTGAATTTGGCTCAGGTCATGATCTCACAGCTTGTGAGTTTGAGCCCTGCTCTGGGCTCTGTGCTGACATCTCAGAGCCTGGAGCCTGCTTTGGATTCTGTGTCTCCTCCTCTCTCTGCCCCTCCCCTTCTCTCACTCTATCTCTCTCTCAAAAATAAATATTAAAGAAAAAAGGATTTTATTATGGACATTTCCAAACACTAAGTAGAGAGAATAAAAAATGAATCAACTTTTACCCATCAGCCTGGTTCAAAACTTTTTTTTTTTTTGCCAAAAATTTTGTAACTATTCCCTGCCTCATGTTCCCCCCTCCTCTCTTTTTTTTTTCCTTGAGAATTTTAATTGAATCCTAGGCATCCTGTCATTCCACCTATAAACACTTTATTATGTACAGTACCAGGATATTGGCTTGCTACCACTTAATAGCTGGCCTGTGTTCAGTTTTCTGTCTCAGAAATGCCTTTTTACTGTTGGTTCGCTTGAATTAAGATTCAAAAATTTCCACACATTCCATTTGGTTGATATGTCTCAAATCACTTTAAATCTGTAATAGACAACCTCTTTTAAATGCTATTTGTTGAAGAAACCAAGTCATTTGACCTTATAGAATTTGACCTTATTCCGAATTTGGATGACACCTTTAAGGTATCTTTTTTTTTATGTTTATTTATTTTTGAGAGACAGCACTCAAGAGAGCAGAAGTGGCGGGGAGAGAGGGGAACGGGATCTGAGGCAGGCTCTGCATTGTCAGTGCAAAGCCCAATGCGGGGCTCAAACTCACAAACCGTGAGATCATGACCTGAGTCGAAATCAGACGCTTAACTGACTGAGCCACCCAGGCGCCCCTCTTTAAGGTACCTTGAAAGTATTCGTCCATGTTCAGTGTTCTTTTAAACTGGTCTTAGCCCTGGAGGCTCTGTTACATTAAGGCTCAGGCTGTTTTGCAGGAAGACTTAGTGGTTGGTGGCCTGTACTTCTCTCGCCTTCCTCTAGGAGTCACTTAACGTCCGGCTGTCCCACTTCACTGAAGTTAAAATCGACCAGACTGGGTGTTGTCAGCTTCATCACCTATTGTAACCATTAATCTTCTACCTGATGGTTCTATGCAGTTTGTTTTGAAAAGCAAATGATTGAAAACGATCTATTATTCATTATGAGGGGAGGGGATACGTGTGGGGACATGATAGGAATCAAATGGCCAGGATCCTAATAAGTGTTGGGACTAGAAGTATCATTTTCATCTTGTATACTTCATTTTTTAAGATTCACTAAAATAGAAACAAAAGAAATCCTGCCTCACGTGTCTAATGAAGGAAAACCAGCCAGGGAAAAAGACTGGCAGGAAGATTGCAAATCCAAATCCAGGAAGGGCAGCCAGGAAAGCTTGGAGAGTGACAGCCACGAATGTGGAGCGCAGCCTGCTTTGCTTTGTTTTTGCCTGTCCCGTGTCCCTTCCTCCTCCTGACAGCCTTCATCCCCTCTAGGGTCTCCTCCCTCCTCCTGGAGATTCAGTTTCAGTGGAATTGTCCTAAGAGATCCCCGACCTCTCCTGGCCAAAGCTCAGAGGCCAGTCCGACCCCTTCTCCCAGCACGCTGGGTCTTGAGTGACATCACTTCCCCCTGGACGCCTTCCCTGGGACAGGCGACCCTCTTGGGTGCCGCCCAGGTTTCCAGCTGTCAGAGCTTCTAGGCCAATATGTCTGTACGCCCCTGTCCTAGGCTTGTACAATGCCTGGCCCGTGGTGCTCAAGAGATGTTAGCTGAGTGACTGATGCCCACATTGCTTTCATGCTGATGAAGATACTTGAATAATGGATAAAATGATCCCAGCTACTCTCACAGATGTCCCAGAGAATGTAGTAGCAGCCTCGAGGCCTTCCAGTCTAGCGCCAGCCTGTGGCCATGTCTCCTGAGCCAAGGTACTCTCACCCAGCCAGGTATAGTGTTTCATGAACCCCTAACCTGGGGGCTACCTACGGTCAGCACAGAGCCTGCTGTGTCAAAGGGACACACGCACCCCGATATTTACAGCAGCACTAGCAACAATAGCCAAAGTATGGAAAGAGTCCAAATGTCCATCAGCAGATGAATGGATAAAGATTTGTGGTATATATATATATATATATATATGTACGTGTGTATATATATATATACATATATATACGTATATATGTATGTATATATATGTACGTGTATATATATATATGTATACACACACACACAATGGAGTATTACTCAGCAATCAAAAAGAATGAAATCTTGCCATTTGCAACTATGTGAATGGAACTAGAGGATATCATGCTAAGCAAAATTAGAGAAAGACAAATATATGACTTCACTCATATGAGGACTTAAGATATAAAACATAAGGGAACATAAGGGAAGAGAAGCAAAAATAATATAAAAACAGGGAGGAGGACAAAACATAAGAGACTCTTAAATATGGAGAACAGAGGGTTGCTGGAGGAGTGGGGGGGGGATGGGCTAAATGGGTGAGGGGCATTAAGGAATCTGCTCTTGAAATCATTGTGGCACCAAATGCTAACTAACTTGGATGTAAATTTTTAAAAAGTAATAAAAAGTAAAGCTCATTCTACACACAAACACACACACACACACACACACACACACAAGCTAGTTTTAAAAGCGGTGAGAGAGAATGAGAATGATTAAGAAGTATTACGGTAGTTTGGGCTTTTAACAAATCAGCGATAATATCTGCTCATCTTAGAAGTGTATGAAGAAAACCACTAGTAGAACAAACAGAATGTGTCATCTTCAAACCAGTGAACGGATGTATCTGCTAAGGTTCTTAGTTGCAAACGACAGCAAACGACTCTGACCGACTCAAGAAGAAAAGGAATTTATTGAAAAGTGCCCAGTAGCTCACAACATCAGCAGGAAGGTCAGAACACCTGGCAGAGAAAAAGGGCAGAAATTAAGGAGCCTGGGTGGCGGAAGCTCCAGGAACCAGCCCAGATGGGATGCTGCTGTTGGCACTGTGGGCCTGGACACCTGTCATCTGGGCCCCTATTGTCACGGGTCTTAGGACCCTCTGCTCCAGATGGGAGTCCCGTGTCAGATCAGCCACGGGACTGAGGGTTGCCTGAGGGCAAGTCATGGGCCACTTGGTGACGTCAGAGGTAGAGAGTGTCCGGAACCTTCCAGCTTCTGTAGCAGGAGCCTGGGTTTGGTCTCTGAAGAGAGTCACTCCCTGTCCTGAGGGACTCCTGGCCCCCACACACACCAGGAGTGGAATACACATGCCAGGAAGCCCCCAAAAAGCAGCTCCTCTCTATAAGGAAATCCTGGGACAAAGAAAACTTGGTGGATCCATTAGAAGGGAACATGGGGAAGGGAGGAAGACTCTGAGAAGTGTACAAAGTGAGGGGCGCCTGTGTGGCTCAGTTGGTTGGGTGTCCGACTTTGGCTCAGGTCACCTGGAATTCAGCCTGAGGTAGGGCTTGAACTCACAAAACATGAGATCATAACCTGAGCCAAAATCAAGAGTTGAACACTTAACTGACTGAGCCACCCTGTCCTTTACATTTTCTGAATAGATACTTAAAAGAAGAAAGAGTGGGGGGCGCCTGGGTGGCTCAGTAGGTTAAGCATCTGACTTTGGCTCAGGTCTTGCTCTCATGGGTTTGAGCCCCACGTCGGGCTCTGTGCTGAGAGCTAGCTCAGAGCCTGGAGCCTGTGTCAGATTCTGTGTCTCCCTCTCTCTCTGACCCTCCCCTGCTCATACTCTCTCTCTCTCTCTCTTTCTCTCTCTCTCTCTCTCAAAATAAATAATTTTTTAAAAACATTAAAAAAATAAAAGAAGGAAGAGTGGGAAAATGTGGCTTTGTTTGTTGAGACTAATCTTGGGACTGTGAATCCCCAGAGAAAAACTTTTCTTCTGAGAGGGATGATTCTAGCATGTTCACCTTGGCCCTTAGAGATACTGGCAGAGAAGGCTGTGTGTGACCTGCCGGAGAAGGACTGTGGGATGTAGGACACGTCCGAGGGGAGGTGAAGACGGGAGGAAGCTGAGGGACTGGAGGAAAGCGGAGCAGTCGAGAACGAGGAAGGCTAGATGAGGCAGAAGAATAAATCTGTCCTAGTGGAAGAGCAGGAAGGAGGCTGTCATGGTCAAGAGTTCCCCCTTCCAGAAATGGAAAAACTCCTGGAGGTCCTGGGAGTGAGGAGGTCACCGAGGAACCAAGAGGCGGGGTGGAAGAGAGGTCTCCAGAGCTGACGGAAAGATCAGGAACTGAAACAAGGGCAGCAGTGGGACTTCCATGTGGACTTCGATGCCACCCAGGATAGTGGCAAGAGTGGAACAGATGGAGGGGAACCTGGGGGGCTCAGTCAGTTAAGCATCCGACTTCGGCTCAGGTCATGATCTGAAGGTTTGTGAGTTCGAGCCCCACATCAGGCTCTCTGCTGTCAGCACACAGCCCGCTTCAGATCCTCTGTCCCCCTCTTTCTCTGGCCCTCCCCATCACGCGTGTACACTCTGTCTCTCTCTCCTTTAAAAAAGGAGTGGAATAGACAGGAAGTAGAGAGAGCCCCAGGTCTTCAACACAGAGGAGGAGGGATGTGGGTGACCGTAGCTGGGAGGGGAGGTGGCCCGAGCCCCAAGAGGCACCGGACACTTAAGAAGAGTTGGGGACCCTGGCCTGGGAGTAGCAGGGGGCGCTGGGGGGAACGCTGCCCCACCCTGACCAGTGCAGAAGGGCCTGCTGCGGGGACTCCGCCCCAGAGGGACTGAGATCCTGAGGCCTTTCCACCTCGGTCCCTTTTGCTTCAGGGCGGAGCCCAGAGTCGGTTTGTTCCACTTTCCATGGTAACTGGTGACCTGTGACAAATGGGACCCAGCCAATGACATGCTGGGGGAGACACTTGAGAGACCGGCGTTGAGTTCACGCTGCGGGGAGCCATGCCTTCTGGTAAGTCGCGCCCCCACCTTCCCCAGTCAGCCCAGCGCTGCTCTGAGGCAGCCCTCTCAGAACCGCACGCTGGCCCAAGCTCCTCGGGACCAGAGGTCATCTCCGACAGTCGCTTAAGAAAGGCCGCTGGGAGCCCACGGTTAGTCTTTGGGAACAACTACAGGCTCCGGCCTGGAGTCCGGGGTCTGGCTGCTCCCCCCTCGCCAGCCCAGGGCCCTGGGAGCTCACTTCAGGGGTGACTTTCTGCTCTGCTTCTTTTCACAGGCCCCTGTCTTTCTCTCTGAAAGCCCCCGTCTGTCTTCCATAGGGGGTTACCTCCCTTTCTCCCTCCCTCCCTCTCCCTCCCTCCCTTCCTTTTCTGAGAATGTGAGCAGAGGAAGGGCAGAGGGAGAGGGAGAGAGAATCCCAAGCAGGCTCCCAGCGTTGAGCCTAACGCACGGCTCAATCTCATGACCTGAGCCAAAATCAAGAGTCAGATTTTTTTTTTAATATTTTTATTTATTTCTAGGAAAGAGAGACAGCATGGAGAGGGGAAGGTCAGGGAGAGAGGGAGACACAGACTCAGAAATAGGCTCCAGGCTCTGAGCTGGCAGTCAGCACAGAGCCCGACGCGGGGCTCTAACCCACGAACTGTGAGATCATGACCTAAGCGAAAGTCGGACGCTTAACCGACTAAGCCACCCAGGCGCCCCCAAGAGTCAGATATTTAACCGACTGAGCCACTCAGGTGCCCCTAGCCTTAATCCTGCCTTTAAAAAAAATTGTAAAATACACATAACATAAAACTTACCATCTTAACCACTTAAGTGTACTGTTCAGTATTAAGCAGAGTCACACTGCTGGGCAGCCATTCTCCAGAATGTTTTCATCTTGCAAAACTGAAACTCTGTACCCATTAAACAACTCCCGCTCCCCCCTCCCGCCAGCCCCACCGGCAAAGATGGTATTTAATCATTTATTTATTTATTTTAATATGTTTTATATATTTCTAGGAGACAGAGAGAGAGACAGCGTGAGCAGGGGAGGGTCAGAGAGAGAGGGGGTCACAGACTGAAACAGGCTCCAGGCTCCGAGCTGGCAGTCAGCACAGAGCCCGACGCGGGGCTCGAACCCACGAACCGCGAGATCATGACCTAAGCGAAAGTCGGACGCTTAACCAACTAAGCCACCCAGGCACCCCGGTATTTAATCATTTAAAATGCACTCACTTTTGCTTATGCGTACTTTCTAATCTTTCTACAAAGAGCATTCGAAATGTTTATAATTGAATTTCAAAACTCCAGAACATTACGCACAACCCTGTACAATCTCTCCACGTCACAGGGAGAACCTGGATGAGAGACCTGTGTCACGCTGCCTTCTTCACTCTGGGTACCCGCAGCACCCACCAGGGAGGCTGGGGTCCTCCCACAGCCGTCTTCTCTCAGGCAGGGAACGGGGTCCACAGACGTGTGGCAGGTCAAGTTCCAGCAACGGAGCAGGTCCTGACCGAGCCTGGCGCCGGCCCGCACGCGTTTGGGATGGGGCTCCGTTTCAGGACTTACGCACTTGTCCCTGGCTCTCCTCTCACCTCACCCGGCCCCCAGCAAAGGTGTCCTCACAGTCACTCCTTGTCCTTGGTTGGCCCATGTCTCTCACCTCTGGAATCCTCTGGTCCGCCAGGCCCGGGGTTCTGCCCCTCAGGCCCCCCAACCGGCCCATGTGGAGGCAAGGCCTGAGGCAGGCAGGGGGCCTCCCCCACACGCTGGCCCTCAGTTGGCGTCCACAAAGAACGTGCCCAGAGTGGCTCTCTGTGCAGGGGGTGGGGGCACATGGAGGTCAGAGAGGGAGTAGGAGTTGGGGGGTGGTGACGAAGTAGAGTCGTTTCTGCCTGGTCGATCTTGGGTTTTCCATCGCTTTTGTTACAAGCAGTGACTTACGCGCATGCACAGAAAACCACTGGCAAAGCACCCAAGTGTGACCCTATAGAATGTCAGGGTCCCTTTCATTTTTTTTTAAAACAATTTTAATGCTTTTATTTCTGAGAGAGAGAGAGAGACAGCATGAGCAGGGGAGGGTCAGAGACAGAGGGAGACACAGAATCCGAAACAGGCTCCAGGCTCTGAGCTGGCAGTCAGCACAGAGCCCGATGTGGGGCTCGAACCCACAAGCGGTGAGATCATGACCTGAGCCGAAGTTGAACGCTTAACTGACTGAGGCACCCAGGCGCCCCAGGGCCCCTTTCATTTTGCGAACAAGGGACCAAGGCCTGGAGAGGTGATGCCACACTGCAAGGTGGTGGCAGCAGGGCTGAGATTGGCACCAGGACCCCCGGATCCCTGACACCCCCGCCACCCAGGACTACACCAGGTGGAGATCCAGACCAGAAGGGGCTGACAGGGGGGCCACGGAGGGCCAGGATGGTGGGGGCCCCAGGTACAGGCCAAGAACCAGAGAGGGCCACACCGGGCGAGGACCTGCAGAACCTCAACAAGAAATGGGAAGGAAAGGTGGGACCCCATGATAAAATTTCAGAAAATGGGGGTGGGGATTGGGTTGGGGGAGAGCCCAGATGGAGGCTTCCTCTGCCCGTTAACCAGCTGCCATGTTTTGTAGAAGAAAGACTTTGCCTGTGGGCCTGGGGCTCTGGAGGGCAGATAACGACCTTACATCGCTTCCAAACCTTGGGTGAGGGTAGGAATCACTGAGGTGTCAGTCAGAGTTTATAGGCTGAAGTGGGGATGGGGCACAAAGGGGGACAGGCCATGAAGACACCCCAGCAGAGGAGGGTGAGTGTGGCTTCCCAAAACTGCGTGTGGTGCTCTGGTCTCTCTGGTGGAAGCTGCTTCAAGGCTCTACTCAGAAGGGGTCCATCTCTTGCTGCCCCTCTTGGCCACCATTCTCAGTCAGAGGGTGGGCCCTGATGCCTGGGGAGCCCAGGTCATACAGGGTGCTGCCCATGGTCACCCTGCTGAGGCTGTGGGAGCTATGGCGGGGTCTGTGGTAGTGGCACTGAGCCCCCAAGCACAGGGCTTCCTGGAAAGTCTCCCTGAAGCGGCTCGACATGAGGTTGTAGAGCACAGGGTTAATGGCCGAGCTGAGGTAGAAGAAGACGCCGGAGATAACATGCACGTACTGGAAGGCCAGGTACACGTCCTCGGTCCAGCTGGACACAAAGCTCCACATGAGGCGATCAACGTGGAAAGGGGCCCAGCAGATTCCAAACACCACGACCAGCACAACTGCGGGGGCACAGAGGAGAGATTTGGTGCTTACCAGAGCCCTCTCGACTGCCTTTCCTGGGCTTCACTGTAGGCTGCCCACTCTCACCTCACCACCCCCGCCCATTGTCCAGATGGAAGTTTCTAGAAGTTTGCCTGCCCTGGCCTTGTCACCGCTTTCAGAGAGGCTGGTCCCACCACTGTCACTGACTGGGCAGTGGGCATGTGCTCTCCCCCCGTCCCCCAACCAGCCACAGTCAACTGGGCCAGGTGTGGATGCCTGAGCCAAACTGGCCCAGTCAGGCTCTTCCACCACAGAGTTTGGAACTAGGTGACTGACTAAGAGTTCACCCAGCTTCCCAGAGCTTCCCTCCAGCTCTGGTGTTAACCAGCCATGCCCTTACTTGGGTCTCTGTCATGGGCTTGCCTCGATTTCTCTTTATTCTTTGTGTTTGCTTCTCTGACTCCCTATCTTTCCCCTGAGTGCCTTTCCCACCACACCCCGGCACGGTTTTCCCTCCTAATCCAGGATTTCCATCAGGATGCTGCTTACAACATCCCCACCAGGCCCTCAGAAAGTGAAGGTGGGGGAAGGAGGGGAGAGGCGGGAAGAGGAGAAGGCCAGAGCCCCAGTCCAGCAAGCAAGGTAAGCTTAAGGAAACTCCCCAGCTTCCCAGGGGGAGAGCCATCCCAGCTGAGCAGACTTGGCCCCCTTGGGGCAAGGGAGCAGAAAGCAGAGGCAGAATGGGCAGGAAGCAGGGGGTCACAGAGCTGAGGGGCAAGCTTGGAACTCTGGGCTCAGCCCCATTTCAGGGAGCAGCACAAGTGGCCTTGGGCTCTGGGACACTGTTTCTGGAGGACACAGGAGTGGGTCTCTCGCTGGGAATGGGGCAGCCCCCTATATAAGCCCGTGGCTTTGACCAAGGTCTCACTAGCTCTGTCTTGCCCTGGCTCACTCCACCTCCCTGATTCAGGCCCTGCTAGGGTAGGGCAGGATGGGGACGAAATCAGTGATTGGCTTAGTATCATTTTGTCTGGCTTCCCCAGGGCCACTGTTTCTGAAAAAGCACCAGATCTAGATGACAGTAACATCCAGAGCCGCAACCCAGCTGGGCTTGCCACGACCTGCCCCAATCCACACTTCTGCCCTGATTCTCCTGTGCACTGCACGTTGCCCTTCACAAACACACCTCCTGATGAGCCTCCTTTAGACAGCAGTGGTCGTTCCTGTGGTCTCCTAGGAACCACAGATATAGCATGGAGGGAATGTGTCATCTTACCCCTCCAACACCTTGCTCCTCTACTTTGGGGAACTTTGCTTCCCCGCAGATCCCACCATGTGAGTCCATGGGGACTGCAAACCTCAGAATCCTGCCACTCTGGCCTGGGGGCGGGCTATGACCTAAACCCACCAATCAGAATCCTTCCCTGGGATTTTTCAACAGCCACTAAGGGAAGTAGGCAGTTCCTTAAGAAAGGAGAACTCTGGGGCTCCGGGGTGGCTCAGTTGGTTGAGCCTCCGACTTCGGCTCAGGTCATGATCTCACGGTTTGTGGGTTCGAGCCCCGCGTCGGGCTCTGTGCTGACTGCCAGCTCAGAGCCTGGAGCCTGTTTCAGATTCTGTGTCTCCCTCTCTCTCTGACCCTCCCCTGCTCACGCTGTCTCTCTCTCTCAGAAATAAATAAAACATTTTTAAAAAATTTTTTTAAAAGAGAGGAGAACTCTGTGCCCATGGCCATGTCTCCAAGCTGCTCTAGGGAAGGACAAATGAGCAAAGATGAAAGACCTGGAGACGCAGCTCCCACAGACAGCTCCACCATCCTGGAACCCAGCCACATGCCCTGCCCTATCTGTGGATTGGTTCCCTGAGCCAGTGTGCCACCTACACATCTGGACGGGCCTCCATGCTTAGAAGGACCCTAGGCTGAGTGGCTTAGTTTCAGCTCAACTATTGCTGTCTGGACAGTTGTGTTTTTTTTAATGTTTATTTATTTTGAAAGAGAGAGAGTTAGAGCACGAGTGGCGGGGGCAGTGAGAAGAGGAGAGAGGAGAGAGAGAATCCCGAGCAGGCTCTGTGCTGAAGGTGTGGCCATGGGCCACAATGCGGGCCCATGAACCGTGATATCATGACCTGAGCAGAGCTCAAGAGTAGGACGCCTAACCGACTGAGCCGCCCAGGTGCCCCGCGATCTGGACAGTCTTAGTGATTTTTGAACAAGGGACCCTGAATTTTCATTTCACAAGGGACCCCACAAATTATGTGGCCCATCCTGCCATTTATCTTCGGTGTGAGTTTGTTACAGAGTAATCGCACAGGTGCATGCACACACACAGGACAGGGTGGGGGTCAGTGGTGACGACTCCAAACTCCACACTCAGCCTCCACCTTAAACCCAGACACTCAGCCCCCAGGTCCTGGAAGCACTAGCCCCTTACCCGGGGCCTGGCTCCATCCCTCTTCCCCGTAGCAACACTTACACAGCATCTTGGTCACCTGTGTCCGGCCCCGATCCTGTGGCCGCTGAAACCTGTGGCTGTCGCTGGACTTGGCCCTGCCCCTGGCCTCCTGCCTGAGCAGCAGCAACCTCTCACGCTGCAGCCGAAGCCCGATGAGCAGATAGAGCACGCTGATGGTGGCCATGGGCAAACAGAAGAAGAGCAGAGTGGTGATCTGCACTACCAGGTTGTAGAGGGCCCGTGAGCGGACCAAGGTGCACACAGCTGAGTGGGGCACCGTGCCCCGGCAGGGCACCTCCAGATGCTTGATGCCGTGGAGGCTGGCGTTAGGCAGGGAACAGAGCACGGCGAGGCCCCAGATGGCTCCAAGTACACGGCGCACGTGGACCCGAGTCATCGTGGATCTGGCCTGCAGCGGGTGCACCACGGCCACATAGCGCTCCACACTCAGGGCCGTGACATTGAGCACCGAGGCCAGGCAGACCGTCTCGAAGAGCAGCGTGCGGAAGTAGCAGCCACCCGCGCCCAGCAGGAAGGGGTAGTTGCGCCACATCTCGTAGAGCTCCAGGGGCAGGCCCACGAGCAGCACCAGCAGGTCTGACACAGCCAGGCTGAGGAGGTAGTAGTTGGTGGGTGTGCGCATGGCCTTGTGGCGCAGGATGACGGTGCAGGTCAGCCCGTTGCCCACGGCGCCCACCACGAAGATCAGCAGGTACATGGCACAGATGGGCACAAACAGCTCCGTCTGCTGGGGCCCCCAGTACTTGAGTCTCAGTTCCTCATCAGTCAAGTTCAAGTCCTCAGGGCCAAAGACCCCCCAGGTCCTACTGCCATTGCAGGGCACCAGGCTCCCTGCATCTGTCGGGGACATGTCTCCAGGGAGGATGGAGCAGTTGAAGCAGAGAGGAGTCTGTGGGACAGAAGAGAGAGACTCCCAGAAAAGTCACTCAAAGATCCCTGGTAATCCACTAACCCAAAGGTGCCAGCGACACTAAGAGGAACATTATTTTATATACCACTGAGAAACAAAAAAATGTCATCCGTTGTAAGGTGTATAACAGTTTCAGAGATGTAAAAATGGACACCTTGGAAATGATAAAAGCAGAACTCAGTCGGGGCGCCTGGGTGGCTCAGCTGCTTAAGCGTCCGACTTCAACTGAGGTCAGGATCTCTGTGGGTTCGAGCCCCGCATGGGGCTCTGTGCTGACAGCTCAGAGCCTGGAGCCTGCTTCGGATTCTGTGTCTCCCTCTCTCTTGGCCCCTCCCCCACTCACACTCTGTCTCTCAAAAATGAATAAATGTTAAATATTTTTTAATTTTTTAATGTTTTATTTATTTTTGAGAGAGATAAGAGACAGTGTGAGCAGGGGAGGGTCAGAGAGAGAGGGAGACACAGAATCCGAAGCAGGCTCCAGGCTCTGAGCTGTCAGCACAGAGCCTGACGCGGGGCTCAAACTCACAAACTGTGAGATCATGACCTGAGTTGAAGTCAGATGCCCAACCAACTGAGCCACCCAGGCGCTCTGAGCTGCTTATAGCTCAGAGCCTGGAGCCTCCTTCAGATTCTTTGTCTCTCCTTCTCTCTGCTCCTCCAATGCTTATGCTCTGTCTCTCTTTGTCTCTCAATAATAAATAAAAATGTTTAAAATAAAAATAAATAAAAATTTGTTTTAAAAAGCAGGACTCAGTTATAAATTTCACAATCCACCGAAGCTTTAAATAAACAATGGACCGTCTGGAGCATGGGCTTTGCGGTCAGCAGTCTCCCCTTGGGTCTGTCCTCTTTCAAGTCCTGGACTCTGGGAGAAGGACTCAGTATGGGCATCTGTAAAAGGGGCACTGCATGCAGCATCTTATCAGTACGGATTTTAAGAACAAGGGCTCTGGAAGCAACTTGGATTCAAATCCAGCCCCTTCAGTTCTGGGCTGTATGACCATTTGTAGGGGAACCTCTCTGTTTCCTTACTACAAGGATCCAGGGAGTTTAATCTACAACAGATATTAACGCGGGGCCTGCTTGACCCACAGAAGGGCCTGGTTATCAGCCATCTCTCAGGGAGGACTGAGTCACTGTGGGAATCAAGTGAGGGGGGCAAAGGGCTAAACACTAGAATGCTAACCCCAAAGTTGGTTCTTGTTTCTGTTTCCTATCACCTGCACTGCTAAAAGTTGAAATATTTGACAACGTTGACAAAGTCACGCCAGTTTAGGGGCCCCCTCGCCTCTGTTGGGTCCCTATGGCTGCCAGGCCACAGGATATAGTGGTTAAGGACCCAGACCACAGAGCTAAACACCCTGGCTTGGGGTCAAATGCCAGCTCGGCTACACTCTAGCCTCTGCAAGACCTCTCCTCACTGTGCCTCAGTCTCCTCATCTGTAAAACGGGGGTGTCCACAAAGCTTACCTCACAATTTCTGTGAAGATTAAAAGAGGGAACACATATAAAGTTCTAAGGAGTGTGCCTGGTACCTTCTAGGTGCTCAGTATCAACGCATAGGAACACTTACCCTTACTTCCCACATGGAAAAGGGAAAATCGGTGCAAGGGAGGGGCACTTGGCTGGCTCAGTAGGTAGAGCCTGCAGGGCTGTGAGTTTGAGCCCCGCGTCGAGTGTGGGGATTACTTGAACATAAAATCTTAAAAAGAAAATAAATTTTAAAAAGGACAGTCCAAGGGAGATGCGGCGGGGGCCGAAATAGGATGTGGCTGGACAGCTGGGGTGGTGGCACAGGCCAGGCGCCAGCGACTGTCCTCTGAGCGTCCCCGCCACCCCTCTCCTCAGAGCCACCTCGGATATTCAGGCTCCGTGCCTGGACCCTCTCCCCATTGCTTCAGCTCCATTTCCTCTTCTGAACGGGCGCTTGGGGCATTCCCGTTGCCCGTGTGCCTGCGCGGCCACATTCAACTTTCCTTCTAGGTCCTTTTCTGTCCCAGGAATGCTTAATCCGGAATATCTTCCTCCTCACCAGAACCTCCACCCAGAAGTCTCCCAGCCTGCCTGCCAGCCCCCCACCGGCTCCGCGCAATCTGGGATGGGCGCATTTTCACCCACCCGGGCGGTTCACCTGCCCGCCTCCAGGGCTGGGCCGGGGGCCGCGGGGAGGCGCTGGGGACGCGCCCGCCGCCGACCAGGGTGCGAGGGAGAGTCTGCGCCACCGGGAACGGCCGCGGCGCCCGCCCGGGCCGGCAAAGAGACAGAAGTAACCCGGAGGCTGCGAGTCCTCCGAGAAGGGGGGCGCCTCGGCGGGTCCCTCCGATCCCCGCCGCCCTGGGGAGACCCTCTGTGCGCGCTTGCTAGTCCCGCGCCCCAGCCCCGTCCGGCGGCCGCGCCCTCGGCCTCGACGGTATCGCGTTCACCTACCATCCCGTAAGCAGCTGGAGACATCGAGGCGCACGGCGGGCGGCGGAGACCGACGGGCAGACGCGCGCCAGGAGCCAGCAGACTGGCGGCGGGACGGCGGCCGGCTCGCGAGTGGCCCGCCCAGGAGCCCCGCCTGTAGTCGGGGTGATCCGGAAGGGACCGCCACCAGGGGGCGGTGCACCCCCCACCCGCCTCGCCGCAGCGCTGGACCCAGACACCCTCATCTGCGGGTCCCCACACCGACGCCTGGTTGTGTTTGGCGTGACTCTCCCGGGAGCACCATTATGGAACTCCCACGGAACCCTAAAGGAACCCTTACAACAACCCTTTTAAAAATGAGAAAACCGAGCCTCGGAGAGATGAAGCGCCAGCGGTCTGGGTCTCACACCCTGCCCGGGTCTCCAGAGTGCTGACTTTTAGCCCAGCTCCTTATTATGGGGTCTCTCCGGCCCCCGCCTCCTCCTGCCGCACATTTCAGAGGCACCTGAAAGTCCACGTGCCCCAACGGGTCTCCTCTCCCTCTCTGGGGGGAGGGGGGCCCCAAGTCCCAGGGCGACAGCCCCCACCCCCCTGCCTGGGGTTCCCAGCCCCTGAGCGCATCTCAGGACTGCTGCCTGCTGGGGGAGCCCCCGGCCTCCCTCCCTCCAGCCTGTGCTCCCACTGCCCAGGCTTCTTCCTGAGTCCCCAACACTTCACTCCTCTGCTGGAAAACGTTCCCAGCACCTCTCCCCCTCCCCCACTTTCTTCCGGAAAAAGAACAGACCAAAGTCTAGCTTGGTGTTGGACCTCCATGCCCCACTTGCCTTCCTGGTCCCCCTCTCACTATGTTCCTTTCCCCCAAATACCCTCCCTCTCATCCATTCAAATGTATCTCCTTCCCTCTCACCCCACCTCAGCCCTCCCCCCCTCCCCCGGGGAAAGGAGGGAACTGTAGGGAAGAGTCAGAGCCTGCTCCCCCAAGCCCGGAGCCCCTTCCCTGCTCTGTCCCCTCTTCCAAACAGCTCCTTAGCTGGAAGTTATTTCATCAGGAGCTTTCTAGATAGATGGATCTTACAGGCCCAAATGATGGCTCCTGGGCCTCTTCCCAGGGCCTGATTCATTTAGTCTGGGCAAGGTCCAACAACCTTCGTTTTCGACAAACACCCTCCAGGGAGCCCCAAGACCCAGAATCACACTTTGAGAAGCACTGGGAGGGGTTAAATACCCAGGACCCAGAAGGGCTGCTGTGAGCAGAGTGAATGGGGAAGAGGTCAGCCTCTCTGTGCCTTGATTCTCCTTCCCGTGGAATGTGTAACCATGCGTGCCTTGAAACATCAGTGCGAAGATTTAGCACAGGGCTGGCGTGCAGCCAGCACTCAAAAACATCTATGTAATGACAAGTGGAGGTGTGACCTTCTTGCTCCCAGACTTTCCCTGCCTCCCCTTCCCCCATGAGTCACTGTCTGGCCTTAGGGACTGGGAGTCAGACCCTCTCAGAGCCTCCACAAGCCCTGCCTTCCCAGGAACTCCACATGTAAACACAACCTCAGGCACAGGGAAGTTGTAGGCCAGTGCAGGGGCAGATGTCCCCGAGGAAAAGATTCTGGGGTATCCCTGAGAATTAACTACTCAACCCCAGATGCGTGACCCCATGCAGAACCTTCAAGGTCCGGGCTGCTATTGTATCAGAGGAGCAGTGAAGGGTAGGCAGCATCCCTGGGAAACAGCCCACCATGGGGTCACAGGCAGCACTTAGCATGTGATGAGCATTGTCGACCCCTGCCCCCATCACTGGACTCACACACACATGCTCACACGCACCACTTTGCACACGCTCCGAGCATCCTGAAACCTACTGTGGACCCCTTGGAGAAGCTCAAAGCCCAGGAAAGGAAAGGGAAGGACCTATTCCCACCTTACAGAGGCAGAATGGCTCCTGCCCAGAGGAATTCGTTACAGCTGGCAGCATCATTCACAGCATTAACTGCAATCAAAGACCATGGCAGGCTAAATAAAGGGGTAGCGCCCCCCCAAAAGGGGAGGCCCAGTGGCCACCCCTGCACTGTTCTGAGGGCCCTGGGTGTCCCAGCCTCAGGCCTGAGTTCAAGACCGCCATGGCAGCATGGCCCCATCAGAACTGACGGTCTGCCACTGCCTCCCTGGCCCCTCCTGAGGCAGCCTCTCCAGGGCCACGTTCACCGGGGATACCGCAGGGCTGAGGCCTGGAGTAAACGCATCCTAAATTTTATGTGAGGTATACCTCAGTCTCCTGAGCTGGGCTGGCGGCCATTTGCCCAGACCAGGGTGTTAAGGGCCCCACTCTGCACAATCACACTTGTGCTGAGGGAGTGCCTCTGGGTCTATGGGCAGCAGCCGGGAGACCTCCCAAGTCCTGCAGCCTGTGCAGGGCTCACGGGGCCTGAAGTACATAGTAGCCCATAGCCTGCCCTTACCCTGCTCAGAGCCACAGAAGGGTGGCTGCCCCAAGCCAAGTTTTCACCAGCACCACCTGAGCAGCTTCTAGAACATTCACCATTCACCTCCACCCCTCCCCCTGCTTTACTGCCTACAGAGACCAAACAAGGAAGATGAGGTGAGCTTGGGGACACCAAGGGACTGGATGGGAGGGAGGAAATGTTCTGAAGCCTAGGCAGTGGGGCGAGCCCAGGACCCACCAGTAATCAGGCTCAGCAACCATGGAGCGTTGGGTATAGTGAACATTTAGAGTGGGGACAGTGGCCACGCTTACCTAGGAACTTCTCCAGGTCAGACACCTCTCACCTGGCTCTGCTGGGCTGGACCCAGGCCAAGCCATGGCCAAGGGAGAGAGGAGGAAAGGTCTGAGCCCCTTCAGAGTGTGTGTGGAGAGTTCTCCAGTGCAGGGGCTAGGATTGAACGGCAGGGAGCCACGCAGCCTGGGTGTGGTCATCCGCCCTCCCCAAGTCCCCAGGCCTGGATCTGCTCACAGAAACCAGCACTCTTCCCAAGGAGGGAGAAGGCAAAGGAAGGCAAGGCAGAGTGAGGCCTGCATGAGAACCCTTGCTCGCCCTGCCACAAACTGGCTGTGTGGCCTTGGACAAGTCTCCGTGCACTCCAGACCCCAGCTTCCTGGTCTGCAAAACAGCAAGAACAGCACTTGCTTCTCTAGATGCTAAGTGAGATAACACGGCTTAAAACACCCAGGGGTGACACACCTAAGAGATGGTAACCATAACTATGCTTGGAATTCTCTCGAAGATACTAGAAAGCTGCCAGGAGTCAGGGCTGGGGTGGAAGCTAGAGGACAGAAGAGCTTGCTCAGCAGGGCTTAGAAGGGCAGGGTCCCCCACAGCCTGGGGCAGGGAAGCTATGCCCCAGTGAGAAGAAGGAAAAGACAGACGTGTGGGGAACCTGGCCACAGTGCAGGGGGCCCAGCCCAGCAGATGGACCTCGGGGGTCAGCGGCTGAGACCTCAAGTTATCGCCTCTGCCTCTCCCGCCCACGGAGAAGGCCACTTGGGACTAAGTGTCCGGCTCCTTGCCGTCTGAGGGTCACGCAGCCTGGTCCTCAACCATCCCGGTCTCTCCGGCAGGGTCTGGGCTGCAGAGTCAGTCCACTCGTGGCCAAAGGGAGGACAGACTCGGGTCGCACATCAAGAGGGCCAGAAAATGCCTGGGTCTCTTGTCCTGAGTCCGCGTGTCCTTGATCCCACCCCGGGGTGGGGCTAGTTGTTACCGGTGCTCCCAGTACCTGCTGGTCCACACAGCCTTCTCAGCTAACAAACCACAGAGAGGCCCCTCCCGGGATCTTCCGTTATGAATGCTCACGGTTAGCTCAGAACCAAAGCTCCTGACCTCCAGCCGGTGACTGCTGTCAGAGGGCTTGGGGACTCATTAGTCCACATCGGTTTGCTGTGTGTCTACCTTAGTGTTTTTGTTTTTCCTTTGAGTTTTTTATACCGGCATAATCTGAGTCGGTTGAAGCCATAATGTCCCTTTACCACTAAACATGTCCCTTCTGGTTTCGTTTCGGTGTCCCATGAATATCATTCATTCCACCTGGGAGGAGTAAGCTCTTCTCACTTAGCACATCTGATAATAGAAAGCAGACGACTTTCAGATGGTCTGATGACTGTCTTACATTTTGTCATGGTTATTGCCATTCCCAAGGCCGCCACAGCCAACAGATACAAAAGCAGCAAATATTCGAAGTGCTGGTAAACAGAGGCTCAGGATCCCAAAGGAAATAACCTGAAATTGGAGAAAATAAATTACAAAACCCGCAGGTAGTGGAAAAAAGACAGTTGCTCGTGCATATGGAATGAGTCTTTCTAAGGCTGTCTTGAGGTAAGTGAAAAATGCCAGGCGTATCCACCAGCGGCCCTGAAGCTTGGGGAAAGGGACGGAACATGGGGACACTGGGAGTGTGCGGTGGGGGGTTAGGCACCATTATGGGCACAGCAGACCCGAAGTGAAAAGAAGGCAGGAATCTGAGCACTTGAAGACAGAGGGCCAGGAGATGCCACTGCTGAAATTCCTGCTGCAAACGATAGTGGGCTCTTGTGCCCAAGGTAAGGATCTGGGTTTGCAAATATCAAAACTGACTTGAGCTAATTTATGCAGAATTTCCTGATGACTATCAAGTAGCTGGAGGACCAGGGAGGCTTTGCAGCCCTGTGACCCACCGCCCCAGGCATGTAGCCTGAAGGCCTGGTGGTGTGGCCCTGCACCTCCCGGATGCTGGCCCTGGGGCTGGAACCACACCCTTACTTCTTTAAGGCACTTGCCTGGACTTCCTGCCCTGGGTGAGGCTTGGGATGCCGTGAAGTGAAGTTGGATCCGACCTGGTGTTCTCACTGCTTGGGACAGGTGAGCCTTTGGGCCTTCTGGAGTGGAAGAAGGCAGGTTCCCCCGCGTGAGTCATCCCTGGCAGACAAGCACGAGAGCCACGCAGCTGAGACAAAGCATGTGTGTCCCTGCCACTCAGGGGGTCAAGGGCCCTTCCAATGCACCAACCTCAGTAAAAGGGGCCAGCGGCTCATGTGGGCACAGTGAGGCCCGGCTTTGGGGGTGGGGATGGGGTTGTCTCAAAACCTTTTTGGAGAAAGATGCCCAGGAGAACATATATCTACAGCGAAGATAAGAGATTCCAGATTTTAAAACTCAAAAAGACCAGCTTTGGGGGAGCCACATCCAAGAACTGAAAGTTTAAACTACTTTTCTGATCTTTTTGGACTCAAAAACCTCAAAAACAAAAACCAAAACCAAAAACCCAGCAGAGTTATAAACAGCCTGTTCTCAAGTAGAAAACGTCAGCTACTCTTGCCGGCTGCCTTAGGATGGAGGTTATGACAAACGGGCCTTAAACACAAGGAAGCAGCGAGTCTGAGGCGTTAAGTAACTTGTCCAAAGTCCCATAGCTAATAAGTGCTAGAACTGGGATTTGGAACTAAGTTTATCCGCATGAAAACCTTTCTACCTTTTACAGTTCTGACACTACACCACCCCCCCATTTCCAAAGACAATCAAATTTCAAGAATCTAGGCTTAAAAAAAAAAAGTCCACATGCATTATTCGCCCCCTAAGAGACTGGATTTTTGTGGGCATGCCTCACCTGGTTCCGCTCCTCAAGCCCACGTTGCCTGTCCCTCACTGGGTTATGAGTTTTCTTCAAGAACCACCCTGCCTGATTCTTAGTGGCCCTGAACTGCTCATAGGTGGCACCTTCCATGGGCTGGTCTGTTTGCTCCATGTTCCCGGCCCGTGGGCAGCCCCTGAGCGCCTTTCCCTGGAGCATCAGTACCCATTTGCCTCTGGAACTTTTGGAGAAACTTCAAGAGTTTCCTAGTTAGGGCTTGGTGCCTTCCCAAGGGTCAGAACGTGTGGTTGCAGCTCAGAGGCTGTGAGGTGAGTTTCCAAGGATGCAGTTTTATGATCACTCTTCTTAAGCTCTTGAGGTGGGGGGCGGGGAGGTGCATGTTGCTTAGACTTTCTATGCCTCAGTTTCCTCATCCATAATGTGGAGATAACAACAGACCGACTCCTAAAGTCATGAGAGGATTAAATGAAATCATGGATGTAGAGGGCCCAGAAAGCACTTAGCTGGCATTGGATAACTTTTTCAAATAAAAGAAAGTAGGTGCCTGTCTCGGAAGCTTGGTACCTTCTCTGAGCAAAAATGAAGTGATTTTTAATATTTCTCTTCTGAGCAGCCAGAGACAACAATGTAGAGGCTTCTCTATCCCCCAGGCGGGGGCCGGGGGGGAGTCCGCACAGAGAGGCCGGAGGAGTTACAGGAGGGAGGCAGCCCCATGCCCATGTAGGTGGCCGGGACAGGCCTGTCTGCCCTCAAGCTAGTGTCCTGCCTTCCGGCCACTCATGTTCCCACGAACTTCTCAAGTGTGTTTGTGTGCAAGCACTGTAAACAAAGATGGAAAGAGCGGGCTGCAACGAGCAGGCCTTTATTAGGGCAGAACCAGTTGGGTCAGGCTGGGCCCCTCTACCTCAGGAAGGGGACCCAGGAGGACCCCAGCCCCCACCTGGCTCCAGGCTGGCTCTTCCCCTGAGCAGAGGTCATTCTGCGGTGAACGAGGGCGGCTGCAGCAAGAGCAAGGACTGGGATGTGTGACCTTGGACGAGTCCCTTCCCTCCCTCGACCTCAGCTTCCTCGTCTGCAGAATGGGGACACATAGGCCTAAGCTTCCAAGTTGTCCCTGCTTCTCCCCACCTTTATCTGGGAGGCAGGCAGGGCACGCTCCTCCCTGCACGCAGCCTCTCAGAGGGGGACAGGCTTCCTCACCAGGGACGAGAATGACAGCGTTGCTGGAGACAAATTGGGCAGCAGGTACCAAAATGTAGAGATGTAGCCCTTTGGCCCTGCAACCCCACCTCTAAAAATGTATGGAAAAGAAGAGTAGCTCAGAGTCCACCTGCGGTCCTGGAGGCTCCGGCGTGTTCACCCCGCTGAGCTCCTGCCCATGACCGCCGCAGCCGCTGCCCGGGGTCCCTGTCCGGGAGATGGTGACGTGCTCTGGCCACGAGGAGGCCCAAGCTGAACGAGCAGCACGAGCTCATCCTGTCCAAGGTGCTGGGGGAAGAGACAACATAGACTCCGTGAACTGCAAGGTCAAAGGTCCTCGTCGGGCTTCCTGGAGTATTGGGGTGTTTATTTGCAGCAGGTGTGCTGGAGTCCATAGAAATCTTGGGGTTCGTATATCCAGGGTCAAGTCAGTCAACCCGGACCAGTGGACATCAGAACAGATACAGTGCATGCAAGATATGGGAAATGCTAAAGCTAGACTAGTCTATAAAGCCAATCTTCCAGAGACCTTTCGAAGATCACAGGTATGTCAAGCAGTGGAATTCTTTTTGTCAGAGATAAATATGAAAAGAAGAAATGCTATGATAAAAATGCAATAGTTATTACAAATAAAGAAAAGGGGGGCACAAGGAAGAGAAAAAGAGAAAGGCCCGCAAAACCTCTTACAATTGACAAGTTGCAGCAGATAGAAGATCAGCAGTTAGAGCTTTAAAAAAAAGTACCAGCCCTCGGGCGCCTGGGTGGCTCAGTTGGCTAAGCTTCCGACTTCGGCTTAGGTCACAGTCTTATGGTTTGTGGGTTTGAGCCCCGTGTAGGGTTCTGTGCTGACAGCTCAGAGCCTGAAGTCAGCTTCAGGTTCTGTGTCCCTCTCTGCCTCTGCCCCTCACCAGCTCACACTCTGTCTCTCAAAAATAAGTGAACATATAAAAATTAAAAATTAAAGTATCCACTCTAAAAGAGCTGCAGAGCCCACTGTTGATTTTTTGGGACTTGATGCCCCTGCTGGGGCACCAGTGACCAATGGGAACACAACCACGGTGCCAGCCCTGAATGAAGATCTGGACACCTTTGGACCAAAGACTTCTAATCTCTTACCTCCAACTGTCTACACCCCCAGCTCCGCGGACGTCCTGTATACCTGCAGCTGCACCCCTGTCTCTATTAATATCTGGGGTTCTTGATCTGTTCATCAGCAAGCTCAAAGTCGGAAGAGGTGGGAAAGAAACAACGCCCCAAAGACCCCCATCTTCTCTCTGTGTGGTTCAGGAACCGTTCAGGAGCACAGTTCTCCTGGGGTGTCGATGGGACCCACAGATAAGCCATTTACCTCACAAGTACCGACTGTTTTTCAAGGCCTTCCATCGATGGGGACGCCTGTGCCTAACCAGCAGCTCCTCGTCTTCTAGGAAAAGTGACGGGAAGAATGCAAGCCCGATGGGGGGCACGCCCATGCCCAGAGGGTCTGTGTGACGTCACTTCCTCCACATGTGCTTGGCCCCCAAGGAGGAAGGGAAGGAAGGGTGGGTGCATCCCAGAGTGAGCTGAGCCTCCTGCAAGCTCGACAGCCCCAGCGGACTCTCTCGCAGATGAATCGGCAAATGGCTGGCATGACTATCAGTAGTATGAACCCTCCAGTGACTTTCGCCAGGCCCCCAACCCAACGGCAGGCTGGGCCGGAAGCTCATCGAGTCAGCCCCTCAGGCACAGCTGTGGAAAGGAAAACTGAAATGCAAGTTGCATCCAGAACCAGCACCTGACAGTCTTTGCTTAAAAAAAAAAAAAAAAAAAAAAAAGCATCTCGTTCCCATGTTTATTCATGTACTTTTTTCCTTTCTCCCCATTTGTTCATATTAAGAATTATCTGACTGGGGCACCTGGGTGGCTCAGTCGGATGAGAGTCCAACTCTTGATTTCAGTTCAGGTCATGATCCCCAGGGTCATGGGATCGAAGCCGCGTTGTGGTCCGTGCTGAGTGTGGAGCCTGATGAAGATTCTCTTTCTCTCTCTCAGTCTCCCCCCCCCCCCCGCCTCTCCCCTGCTTGGGCACGCACATGCTCGCTCTCGCTCTCTCTCTCTCAAATAAAAAAAATTTTTTTAAAGAAATATCTGATTGACCATGTTGGTCTGTACCAATTAAATTTGATGTGGGGATGCCTGATTGGCTCAGTCCGTTAACCATGTGACTCTTGGGCTCAGGTCATGATCTCACAGTTTGTGAGTTTGAGCCCTGCAACAAGCCCCACTGCACTGTCAGTGCAGAGCCTGCTTGGAATTCTCTCTCATCCTCTCTTTCTGCCCTTCCCCCAATCATGCACTCTCTCCCTCTCTTAAAATAAAGTTTAAAAAAAACTGAGGGGCACCTGGGTGGCTCAGTTGGTTAAGCGTCCAACTTCAGCTCTGATCACAGTTTGTGAATTTGAGCCCCACATCAGGCACTGTGCTCACAGCTCAGAGTCTGGAGCCTGCTTCAGATTCTGTGTCTCCTTCTCTCTCTGCTCCTCCCCCTATTCACGCTCTGCCTCGCCCTCTTTCAAAAATAAATTAACATTAAAATTTTCTAATCAAAAAATTTGATATGAAAAGCAAAAAAAAAAAAAAAAGAATAGTAGCTCAGATACTGAGATGAGTAAGAGGACACTAGGCACAGCCTTTCTGTAATAATGAAAAATTGGAGACAAACTCAATTTTCTTTGTCTTAAGTCCTGAAAGTAGATTCTTTTCTTTGCCTTAGTTCCTGCTTGTCCGCCTCCCTAAACCCATCTGCCTGAAGGCCCAGATAATTGATTGTTAATTGGCTTCCTCCTAGGGCTCTTAGCATCCCTGCAATTTCGCTATGTTTGTACGAGAATCCAGAGTGCTCTTGCGCGTCAGAGTAGGTCCTGGGGCGGAAGGTGGAGGGGCAAGGCATGCACTTGAGTTGGGACACTTCCTCCCTGGCCACAGCTGAAATCAGAGTTAGGCCAAAGGGGGCTGGCCTTCAGTGTGATAATGTCTATAGCATGTTCTGGTTGAGGCCAAAAAGTCCAGGGACATAACACCCAGGAGCCACCCTCCTGCTGAGGGATGGGAGTGGGCGGGGAAATGTCTCACACGATAGGCAGCTTCCAAGATGGCCTCCGATGATCCCGGTTTTCTGGGACTCACACCATGTGTAGTTCCTTCCCACACTGAAAATGGCTGAACTGTGCGATAGGATGTTACAGAAATGACGGTGTATGACATCCAAGGCTAGATCGTAAAAGAACTGCAGTTCCTGCCTTTTCCCCTTTGGATCGCTTGTTCTTGGTGGAAGCCAGCTGCCATGTGATGAGGGTGCTCAAGCAACCCGGGGGAAGGTGCACGGGGCAAAGCTCCGTAAGAGCTCCTGTCAACATCCAACACTCCCTCCTCAGGCAAGTGAGATAGCCATGCCGCCATGTTGGAAGTGGCTTCTCCAACACAGTCAAACCCTCAGATGATTCCAGCCTCATGAGAGACCCTAAGCAGAACCCTGAGGTAGAACCTCCTAGATGAGCTGCTCCTGAATTCCTGACCCTCGAAAACTGTGTGATACAACAAACGTTTTTTTTTTTATGTTTTTAATGTTTATTTTTGAGAGAGAGAGAGAGAGACAGCATGAAAGGGGGAGGGGCAGAGAGAGAGAGGGAGACGCAGAATCTTCAGCAGGCTCCAGGCTCTGACAGCACTGAGCCCGATGTGGGGCTCAAACGCACAAATCATGAGATCATGACCTGAGCTTAAGTTGGATGTTTAACCGACTGAGCCATCCAGGCACCACCAAATGTTTATTGCTTTTTTTTTTAATGTTTTATTTATTTCTAGGAGAGAGAGAGAAAGACAGCGTGAGCAGGGGAGGGTCAGAGCGAGAGGGAGTGACAGACTGAAACAGGCTCCAGGCTCTGAGCTGGCAGTCAGCACAGAGCCCGACGCGGGGCTCGAACCCATGAACCGCAAGATCATGACCTAAGCGAAAGTTGGACGCTTAACCGACTAAGCCCCCCAGGCGCCCCCAAATGTTTATTGTTTTAACCTGCTAAGTTGTGGAGTGATTTGTTATGCGGTAATAGGTAATTAATTTTCTCATACAATCCTGTAGGAGTGGAAAATGGCGCACCCACTTTGGAAAGCAGTTTGATGGTTCCTCAAATGATTAAGTAGAGAGTTACCATGTAATCCAGCAATTCCACCCCTAAGTATAGACCCAAGAGAAATGAAAACTTATGTCCACAGAAAAACTTGTACATGAATGTTTACAGCAGGATATAGTCAGGATAGTCAAAAGGTGGAAACAACCCAAAAGTTCATCAATGGACACGTGGAAAAGTAAAACGTGATTTATTCATACAATGGAATATCATTTGGCCATAAAAGGGAATGAAGTAGTGATATATCCTTTAGCTTGAATGAGCCTCGGAGAATGAAAGAAATCAGTCATGAGAATCCACATGTTTTATGATTTCTTTCATACAAAATTTCCAGAAGGCAAGTCTATAAAGACAGAAAGTAGGTTAGTGGTTGCCTCGACCGAGGTGGGGGATTGGGGAGATGGCTAAAGGGCATGGGATTTCTTCTTAAGGTTATAAAAATGTTCTAAATTTGACTATCAGAATGGCTAACACGTTATTTGTGAGTAAACTAAAAATTACTGAATTGTCTACTTTTAATGGATCAATTGTATGTATATGAATTACATGTTAATAAAACTGTTTAAAACGCTGCTAATGAAGGAGTGCCTGGCTGCCTCAGTTGATAGAGCATGCAACTCTTGATCTCAGGGTCGTGAGTTTGAGCCCCACGTTGGGCATGGAGCCTGCTTTAAAAAAAATGCTGATAGCTTCCTTCCTCATTGGTGAGACAGCTCTGAGGAGTGTTTCACACAGTCTCTCAGGGGATCCCCTGTATGACTGAACCCAGTTCCCATGGCCACAACATGCCTGTTAATATGCACTCTCTTTTTGGGGCACCTAGGTGGCTCAGTTGGTTGAGCATCCAACTTCAGCTTAGATCATGATCTCATGTCTTATGGGTTCGAGCCCCGCATCGGGCTCTGTGCTGACAGCGCAGAGCCTGAAGCTGCTTCAGTTTCTGTGTCTCCCTCTCTCTCTGCCCCTCCCCAGCTCACTCTCTGCCTCTGTCGGTATGTCTGTCTGTCTCTCTACATTAAAAAAATATGCACTTTCTTTTCTCTCCTTCCTTCTTGGTGTAATTTCTGCACCCCATGCTTTCTGGGACCACATCTCAAGTACACGACTTCACCCAGTTCTTTTTTTTTTTTAACATTTGTTTATTTTTGAGAGACAGAGAGAGCACAAGTGGGAGAGGGCCAGAGAGAGAAAGAGACCACAAATCCGAGCAGGCTCCAGGCTCCGAGCTTTCAGCACAGAGCCTGATGCGGGGCTCGAACTCACAAACTATGAGATCATGACCTGAGCCAAAGTCAGAAACTCAACCGACTGAGCCACCCAGTCGCCCTGACTTCACCCGGTTCTTGCCTCAAGGTTTGCTTCTGAGGGAACCAAACTGAAGCAATCACGGTCTTCAGGCTAGAGGTCAGGGTGCCCTGGCATGAGGCTGATTCTGCACCCATCCCCCGAGAACCCAGATGGAAGGATGGTGCCCACTGGCAGCCTGTCCAGGGTGAAGGCTTGAACCGAAGTCCAGAACAGTCACAGAGCTGACCTCTATCTCCCCGGCATGCCTGGCATCAGCCTGGCATGATTTGCGCGCACACGTGCTTTGGGGGGTGGGGGGATAGTCAAACAACCCAGCCTGTCACTGTCACTGCCCTTTACCCCAGAGTCAGGCTGCGTGGGACATGTTCATTTCCCCTTTGGCTTATTTTGCTTGTCTCTGTGGCTGGGCGTCATCTAACCACACAAACCACGAAGACAGAGGAGCCGGAGGCTGTGAAGGGCTGTGCGGAACTCCCTCTGGCAGACTCTGTCGGAGGGGTCAGACCCTCCCGTGGTGAACCAGGGGTATCTGACTGAGGGAAAAGAAGATTGCACGGCTAAGACTTGAAATTAAAGAAACGGGAACGTCCCTGGAGGCCTCCAAGGCAGAGGGGCCTGCGTGGTAAGGCGCCGCCCGCACAGGTCACGCTGGCTGTAAACCTCACCAACTGTCACTGAGCACCGACGGCCTGTCAGACAGGGGAGGGAAGGTTTTTGGGCTTGACTCGGCTTCGCACAGCAGCCTCCAGGCCCCGATTGGGGGATGGGTGCCTGGAACTTTATGCTTTCCCCAATTTAAGCCTGCTCAGCCTCAGTCAAATGCCATCGCCTTCAACCAGAAGACAGCGGTGGGTGCTAATCCTTTCAGCACTCACACACAGGGCTGCCCAAAGCAACAGAACTAAAGAGTTCTGATTGGCTCAGAGATTTCATGAGCCAGTCCTAGAATAAGAACTTGGATTTCACTTTTCATATATTTTACGGTGCTTAGTTTCGTGTGTCAAATGGGCGAGGCTACAGTACCCAGTTACTTATTCAAACGCTAATCTAAATGTTGCTGTAAAGGTATTTTGTACATGTGGTTAACATCTACAGGGAGTTGACTTTATTACTCTCCACAATGGGGGGTGGGCCTCGTCCAATCAGTTGAAGGCAGCAACTGCAACTCTGAGGCTTCCCTGAGAAGAAATTCTGCCTCACGGTGGCAGCATCAGCTCCTACCTGAGTTTTCAGCCTGCCAGCCTGCCTTATAGATTTCAGACTTGCCAGCCCTTCAGTTCACATCCGCCAATTCCTTTCAAAGAGAGAACGAAAAAGTATATATATATCACCTATTGGTTTTGTGTTTCTGGAGAGCTATGGCTGGTACATCTACCTTGAGAGGAAGGTAGGCCTGAGACGTGCTGTGTTGTGGGACATCAAAGACAGAGAGTCCACATTTCAGGGGGGCATGAGCGTCCGTCCTGGGGGAGACAATGCCAAGGTCACAGGGAAACAAGTAGGGGATTTGCTAAAACATGTCCTGTGACTCTGCACCCATAAATTGCATCTTGCTGTTGGTTTAACCAAATTGGCGAGGAAATGTAACTCCCACAAAGCTCTCCCAAGGTAGTGCTGCAAGCAGAAAATGACACAAACCACTCAACGGTCTCACAGAACCCAGGTCCCACAGCCAGCTCCCACATGAATCAGAGCAGGTCACAGCACTGCCTGATGAAAATCCTCCAAGGATCTTGCAATAAACCCAAGTTTAGCGCAGCCTGAAGCCCAGCCTTGCCCACTTCTGCTCCCCTTCTCCTTCCCTTTGCTCTGCCAGCCCGCTCCCTGCCACCTCAGGACCTTTGCATGTGCTGCGAAACTCCTTTCTCCTGGTTCCTTGCTTGGCACCTTCTCATCCTTGGGGGCTCTGAGATGGCTTTCCTGACCACACATTCTGACATGCCCCCCCCCTCCATCCCTAAAACCATCTTCTGCATCCCCTGTGTAGGCCCTTCATAGACTTACCCCAGTCTGGAAGGATTTTGTTTGTTTTCATGCTTGTTGTCTCTGTCCTCACTCGAGTCTGGAAGTTCCAGAAGAATGTGCCGCACCATCTCATTCTCTTGTGCCTTCCCCACACCAGGTCATGGGAGGCGAAGCCTGATACATATTGAGTGACTGAATGATTCCTCAGCTCCTAAACTCATTCACATGCAGATCAGGCCCCCTCCCCAACCCCTGCCTTCCCACAGTGCCCTGGGCTGACCTGTCAGCCAGGGTGATCCTCAGTAGAGCCAGTCTAGCTGCCCAGGAGGCCGGCTCCAGGCCTGGAGGGAGGGGGACGTGGATACTTGCACAGGGTTACAGGGTTGAGCCGAAAGAGAAAGTCCTATCTGTGAACCAAGTAGAAATGGACTGAGCCCTGAAGGGTGTTCCCGGCAGAGAGAACAGCAAGGAGAGAGGCCTCAGGACAGCATCTCCAGGGACTGACGGGAAGCCAGAGAACCAGCCTCTGTGAGCCAGGAGGAGGGTGACGTGAGCAGAGGGAGGGCGGGGCCTGAGGGCAGTCTGAGACCCGCAGGGGGCTTTTCAGTAGGGAAATGATATGGTCTGGTCCACACGCTGAAAATCCAGATCATTTCTGGGCTGAGGGAGTGAGGAGTAGGGGTGAGAAGGAGACATTTTTTTAAAAGTTTGTTTTTGGGGCGCCTGGGTGGCTTAGTCGGTTAAGCGTCCGACTTTCGCTTAGGTCATGATCTCGCGGTTCGTGGGTTCGAGCCCCGCGTCGGGCTCTGTGCTGACAGCCAGCTCAGAGCCTGGAGCCTGTTTCAGAGTCTGTATCTCCCTCTCTCTGACCCTCCCCTGCTCACGCTGTCTCTCTCTCTCTCTCTCTCCTAGAAATAAATAAAAATATTAAAAAAAAAAGTTTATTTGTTTTTGAGAGAGAGAAAGAACAAGCAAACAGGGCAGAGAGAGAAGAAGACAGGGGATCCGAAGGAGGCTCTGCGCTGTCAGCACAGAGCCAGATGTGGGGCTTAAACACACGAACTTTGACATCATGACCTGAGCCGAAGTCAGATGCTCAACCGACTGAGCCACCCAGGCCTTTTAAGACATTTTTTAAGCTAGGATATCAGACAGACTGCTAGATTTTTTTTTCACTATGTACATGTATTGTCTTAAAATTTAAGCACACAATCACCCTGGCTGATAGGTAGAGGCGGGGCCATGCGGGCAGAGGAGATTTTGGTGGGGGCCTGATAGACTGCCCGCCTGATGTCCAGTCTCTTCCCCTCCTTTCTTCACCGACGGACCTTACTGTCTGCTCCCCCAAGCGACCGTTCACACAACAGGTGTCCGCCTAAAAGACCAAGCTTCCCAAAGAGCAGATGCCACTGAGTAGAAGTTGCTGAGTGGAACTTTCAAGGAAATTGGTTAAAAGAGGGACAGGCGACTGATAAGGGCCATTTTTACCCTGTTCTGCTTTCCTTGACTTTGACCCTTTGTGACCTCCACTTCATGGGGTTACTTTCCACGGGAGTCCCTCATTCCTGAGTCGTGGAAGCCAACCTACAGCTTTGCTTTCGCCGCTCAAGCCCCTGAGATTCATTGGTTATGATGGTTTCCAGGCTTTCTGTGTAACTTCCGAACCCCTGCCCTTGGCTTTGAAGGCCAACATCTGTCTCCTAATCTCCATGAGCCGTTTCTACTTCTCCTCCTACTCACTTCACTGGCTTTATGTCCCTCTGCATTCCTGGTGCCTGGGAGTTTCTCTCTTTGAGTTTAAACCTGGCTAGGTATTAAAAAAAAATTTTACTGTATTTTTTTTAATGTTTATTTTTAAGAGAGAGAGAGCATGAACTGGGGAGGGGCAGAGAGAGAGGGAGACACAGATCCTGAAGCAGGCTCCAGGCTCTGAGCTGTCAGCACAGAGCTCAACGTGGGACTCGAACCCATGAATTGTGAGATCATGACCTGAGCCAAAGTCAGACGCTTAACTGACTGAGCCACCCAGGCGCCCCTATTTTACTGTATTTTACTCAGCATCCCCATGTACATATAGTCACTTCGTGCATCCTGTCTTATCTTCTTGTTCATCTATAGCACACAGTTCAACAATTAATTACTTCAGCCTGTATATTTTGTCTCCCCAACTATATGCAGACACTCCAAGTTACATTCCTGCAAAATTCATAATGAAGTTGAAGTCCTAACCCCCAGTTAGTGCTACTGTATTTGGAGATAAGGTCTTTAAGACATAGTTAAGGTTAGGGATGCCTGGGTGGCTCAGTCGGTGAAGTGTCTGACTTCAGCTCAGGTCATGATCTCAAGTTTCGTGAGTTCGAGCCCCGCGTCAGGCTCTCCGCTGCCGGTGGCGAATCTGCCCGGGATTCCAAACGAATGTTCCACTGGGCTGCTGGTCCCCAACAGCTATTCATAACATTTCCCAGCCCTCTTCCACCTCAGACCCCGGTCTCCAAGCTGCGACCTGACCCCCGGCCGTCCGTCTGTACACTCACGCTCTCCCTCCCTGGGAGTGGCCCTCACCAAGGCTTCCCGGATCCTCCGTGAACAGCTCCAGGCTCTGCTCTCCCTACCCAGCCCTGCCTTCTCTCCAGCCCTGCATTTCCAAACGGCCTCCTGGACATGCGCACAGGCTGGCCACCTTACCACTGTCCACATCAACAGCTTCTTCACGTCTCCAGCTCCGGTGAGCGGGCCTGTTATCGGGCTACACGGGGCTTCGACTTTACCCTGTTCTCACCATCCATCCACCAGGTCCCGCTGATTCAGCCTTCAAACTGCCTGTCACCTCGGCCTTTCCACCCCACCCCCAGAACCCCGCTTGGGAAGGGCCCCTTTTCCCCTAAAGGTCCTTCTTGGGAGAACTCGGAGGGTTTGCTGAGCAAGTAAAAGGAAAAAGGGGCGCGGTAATAGCTAGAAGAGGGGTGAGTTCCCCTCCCCCAGTTAAAGGGTAAGAGGGAGTAACAGGCAAAGGGAGGAGAGGAGAGGGAGGGTGGTGGGTGTGCGGGTAGAGGGGTCCATCTCCCGTGACCTAGCAGTGCCGGGGGGGGGGGGGGGGGGCGGGACCAGGAGAGGAATGCCATGGGGGCGCCTGCGTGGCTCACTCTTTTAAGTATTCAATTCTTTTTTTTTTTTAATTTCTCACTTTATTATTATTNAGGAGAGGAATGCCATGGGGGCGCCTGCGTGGCTCACTCTTTTAAGTATTCAATTCTTTTTTTTTTTTAATTTCTCACTTTATTATTATTATTTTTTTTACAAATAGTTTATTGTCAAATTAGTTTCCACATAACACTCAGTGCTCATCCCCACAAGTGTCCTCCTCCATGCCCATCCCCCTCTCCCCCCTGTTAAGTATTCAATTCTTGATCTCAGCTCTTGATTCCAGGGTTGTGAGTTCAAGCTCCGTGTTGGGCTCCACCCTCTGGGTGTGAAGCCTACTTAAAAAAGAGAGAGAAAGAGAGAGAGGAATGTCATTGGCCTGGTGCCCCCAGGATGATGGGCCTAGGGCAGCATCACGCAGAAGCCTGAGCCCAAAGCAGGCCACCCTCAAGGATTCGATAGCCCGGCAAAGGGAGGCCTGCAGCCACGGGTGGGTTATTGCCCGAGGACCCTCAGCCTGGGGTGCTGTAGCAGGGTGCACGGAGTGGGAGAGGAAGGGCTGAGAGAAACCCATCAGAGTGGGGGCTGGGGGCCAAAACTAAGCAGGTAGATGGAGCTCCATATGCTGGAGATGCTGAACTTGATTTGGGTATTGCTGACACTCACAGGCTTGATATTTTT
This sequence comes from Hyaena hyaena, assembly GCF_003009895.1. Classification (NCBI taxonomy): domain Eukaryota; kingdom Metazoa; phylum Chordata; class Mammalia; order Carnivora; family Hyaenidae; genus Hyaena; species Hyaena hyaena. The sequence continues at coordinate 2,077,414 of NW_024080721.1, read as the reverse complement.
CCATGTATTTCCTAGAGGGAAAGTACAAAGACCCCACCTGCTGGTTCCAGACCAGACGCCAGGCGACTCTGGGCCGAGTTAAGGCTGGAGAGCCCTGCCTGAGCAAGCATCCCTGTCCCCAAGCCTCAGGTGCCACGCTCACCCCCTCAAAGGGGCGAGACAGGAGCAGCGCCCTCACCTGGACCCGGGGCGATCAGGGCAGTCTGGCTGGAGGTGGATGTGGGGGACGTGGGCGTGGGCGGAACAGCTGCTGGGGACCGTCATGGAAGGCCAGGGGCTCATTAAGTCTGGCTCCAAAGGAATGTTTTTAATAGACTCTCATGAGGGGCGCCTGGGTGGCTCAGCCTGGGTGGCTCAGTCTGACTTCAGCTCAGGTCATGATCACACCCAACAGGGGACCTCAGCAGACATCCAGGCGCCCACAGATGTGGGAGCACAGAGGAGCAGGGGACGACACCAGGCTTCAGGCTGCGAGGTGCAGGGAGGTCACCGGGCCCAGTGTTATTTCCAAGGTGCTCGCCTTAGGACACAACAGACTTGCCCAGAAACTTCCCTTGGAGGGACAGTCTTTGGGGGGAGGGAGGGAATCCCATCCGACCCTGGGTGCTCCCACCTCCCCATGACCTGGAACCCTTTCTCTACATCTTCAGATCCCAGAATCCCCCCTTCCAGTGCAGAAGCCCCCTTGTGACTTGGGGCCTTCCCTCCTCTGACTCACGTTCCTCCTCCTCCTTCTGACCCTAGATTCTCCAACACGTGTTCAGCTCCCCAGCTGCAGACCAGGGGCCCCCACTCGCTGTGACCAAGAGACTCAGGCCCTTGAGCCAAACTGTCCTGCGGGCTGGTGGCACGGGAGTCTGTGGGCAGGGACAGGAAGGGAAGCCGGGAGGGACGCTCTGAGAACATCTCCATGGGCGTTCCCCAACCCAGCAGGGCAAGGTGACCGGCCAGACACCAGGAGGGGACTACTCTGGCTAGTGGAGCCAGGTGTCAGTCTGTGGTGGCCGTCAGAGTCACCTCTTTACTGACTGCGACCCCAGAATTTCTGAGCCAGCAGAGCCGAGGCGGGCTTGAGAACGTACGTTTCTAACAAGTTCCCTGGCGAGGCGGCTGCTGTCCGTGAGGACTGGACTGTGAGAGCCGCTGATGCACACGGTCCGCCCCTCAGTTTCTGGCGTCTGTTAACCTGGGTTCCAGTCGCAGATCTGCCCCCTGCTGGCAAGCGGCCTCTAAGACAAAGAAATTGCTCCTTCAGCCTAAATTTGTCTCCATCAGCGAGATAAATGTAATATTTATCTCCTGTGGTCGTTGTGAGGATTAAGCTGAAATAACTCGGGTAAATTATTTAGTATAGTTCTTGGCACAGAGTATGGGGACAAATCAATCCTTTTTCAGTTGGTTGCAGGGTGGAAATTTGGCGGAAGCTGCTGTTTGGGAGGTTTTGTTTTTTCTAAGCCTTAATGAATTATTTGACTTTTAAGAAAAAAAAAAATTTTTAAATAGTCTCGATGCCCAATGTGGGGCTGAAACTCACGTGGGGCCTGAGATCAAGAGTTCCATGTTCTACCCACTGAGCCACACAGCCCCACCCCCTGAATTATTTGACTTTTAGAAACATGAGGGGTGGGGCGCCTGGGTGGCTTAGTCGGTTAAGCGTCCGACTTTCGCTTAGGTCATGATCTCGCGGTTCGTGGGTTCGAGCCCCGCGTCGGGCTCTGTGCTGACTGCCAGCTCAGAGCCTGGAGCCTGTTTCAGAGTCTGTGTCTCCCTCTCTCTCTGACCCTCCCCTGCTCACGCTGTCTCTCTCTCTCTCTCTCTAGAAATAAATAAAAAAACATTAAAAAAAAAAAAAAGAAACATGAGGGGTGCCTGTGTGGCTCAGCCCCACTGACTTTGGCCTTGAACTCCTGATGGGGTGTATGTGACATGACCTGTGGCCGAGACTTTAAGAGCCATCGCTCATTTTCACCTGTCACCAGCTCCTGTCCTCTGCCAAAAGACTGGCATGTCCCTGGTGAGGGTTGTTCCTTCACTTGTATTCTAGAAGGAAGAAGAATCACAGCCACAGCCGACCCACAGCCAAAAGGAGCCAAGCCACAACCAAACTGTGAAGGAAATGTGTGACAGGCATGGTTATGCACCACTGAGATGTTAGAACACATTACTGCAGCTACACTTAGTGACAACTGAGTAAAATTATTCTAAGAGATACATCTGGCTAAATAAAGCACGATGCTTTATTTATTCCCGTCTATATGATGGGAATGTAGCTAGTAAGTTTAAAAAAATTTTTGTTAACGTTTATTTATTTTGAGGAAGAGAGAGACAGAGCACAAGCTGGGGAGGGGCAGAGAGAGAGGGAGACACAGAATTTGAAGCAGGCTCCAGGCTCTGAGCTGTCAGCACAGAGGCCGACACGGGGCTTGAACTCACGAACCATGAGATCATGACCTGAGCAGAAGTCGGCTGCTTAACCCACTGAGGCACCCAGGTGCCCCGCAGCTAGTAAATTTAAAGTTGCATTTTACTTATTTTTTATTACTTTTAAATGTTTATTTTTGAGACGGGGGTGAGCAGAGAGAGGGACAGAGGATCTGAAGCAGGCTCGGCACACATAGCACAGACCTGGATATGGGACTCGAACTCACAAAGCACAAGATCAGGACTTGAACTGAAGTCGGACACTTAACTGACTGAGCCACCCAGGCGCCCCTTAAAGTTACATTTAGGTTATGTTAACTTTAAATTTATATTTAAATGCATGCAGCTGTTGAATTATATGTAAGGATATAGGAAATAGCTAAAAGTATCAATTTAGTAAGTAAACAAAGGCAAAATTTAAAACTGAAAGTGGGGTGCCTGGGTGGTTCAGTCGGTTAAGCATCTGACTGCAGCTCAGGTCATGATCTCACAGTTTGTGAGTTCGAGCCCCGTGTTGGGCTCTGTGCTGACAGCTCGGAGCCCAGAGCCTACTTCGGATTCTGTATCTCCCTCTCTCTATGACTCTCCCCTGCTCATGCTGTCTCTCTCTCTCTCAGAAATAAATAAAACATTTAAAAAATTTTTTAACTGAAAGCAAAGTGGGATCCCAATTTTGTAAGTAAAATACATCTTATAAAATATATATCTTGTATATATTGTATATGTTGGTTGAGGTAAGTTGGCTGGTAACTTTTCCTAGAAAAAAAGGATTGGGGGGTAAAAAAGACACCTAAATATTTTAACCGTAGTTATCTCAAGGTGGTGGAAATAGGGAGTGTGATTATTCTCCTTTTTAATTATCTAAACTTTTCAACTTGCCTATAATACCATGTCATCCTTTTATAATTTAGAAAAATAGTTATACTATACAGGTATGTTTAAAAGAATCAGTAGCCTAGAGGTGCCTGGCTGGCTCAGTCATAGAGCACAGGACTCTTGACCTTGGAGTTGTAAGTTCAAGACCCATGTTGGGTGTAGAGATTACTTAAAAATAAAATCTTGGCATCTGGGTGGCTCAACCAGTTAAGCATCGGACTTCGGCTCAGGTCATGATCTCGTGGTTTGTGGGCTCAAGCCCCGAGTCAGGCTCTGTGTTGACAGCTCAGAGTCTGGGGCCTGCTTCGGATTCTGTGTCTCCCCCCCTCTGCCCCATCCCTGCTCGTGCTGTCATCTCTCTCTCAAAAATAAACATTAAAAAACATAAAAATCAATAAATCAATAAATCAAAATAAATCAGTTGGGGTGCCTGGGTGGCTCAGTCGGTTGAGCATCCAGCTCTTGATTTCTGCTCTAGTCATGATCCCAAGGTCATGGCATTGAACCCTGCATTGGGCTCCTTACTGAACGTGGAGACTGCTTAAGATTGTCTCTCTCTTGGGGCACCTGGGGCTCAGTAGGTTAAGTGTCTGACTTTGACTCAGGTCATGATCTCATGTTCATGAGATCTGCACTGGCAGTGTGGAGCCTGCTTGGGATTCTCTCTCCTCTCTCTGCCCCTCCTCCACAATCTCTGTCTCTCTCTCTTTCTCTCCCAATAAATAAATAAACATTAAAAAAGAAAACAGAATCACATGTTCTACCGACTGAGCCAGCCAGACACCCCAGTAAATTTTGTGTTATATGTATCTGACCACCAAAAACAAGCCTCCAAACTCAGCTACAATGCAAGTCAGTTCTTATATGATTATATGGAACTCCCATTTAGGTTAGGATGCCAGTGACCTTCAGTGTATCTAATATGTTGTGAATGGACCCCAAAATAAAATTTCCCCAGAAGGGGTGGTGGTGGCTAATGATTCCTGTTTTCCTGCCACTAGATACCTTGTGGAGTGACAGTGAATGTGTAGCCTTGGGAGAGGATGGGAGGACTCCTCAACTGCCACATGGGGTCTGGGGCTCAGACCCTGACCCTGAGATGGATCAGCCACAGAACCTGGATCCTGGATCAAGGGCGGCACCCTCCTGCAATGCCAAAGAATCGGCACTAGGGGACAGCAGATAGCCAGATCAGGCTGGGAGGGCGCCGGAGCTTCCCTCCCTGCATCCATCGCTCTCCCTGCCAGTCTCCTGCTTGGGACCATCTCTACCACCAAGACTGTAGCTACAGCTTAGAAGATGGTGCCATTTTTCAAAAGGGAATTGCTTTGCAAGTAAAACCTAAGTGTTTCACCAGCTCCTTCCAGTGGAATATTCAAGAATATTCAAGATAGGTCAGGGTTGTTGTTTTTTTAATGTTTTTATTTGTTTTTGAGAAAGAGAGAGAGATCATGAGTGGAGGAGGGGCAGAGACAAGAAGACCGAATCTGACGCAGGCTTCAGGCTCTGAGCTGTCAGCACAGAGCCCAACGTGGGGCTTGAACACTTGAACCACGAGATCATGACCTGAGCCGAAGTGGGATGCTTAACCGATGGAGCCACCCAGGCGTCCCAAGATAGGTCAGTTTTTACATGTTTAACATAGTCAACCCTTTAAAACATGTTCTCAATTCCCCTGTAGCCAGTTTGTGGCTAATTTTAGGGACTGAGCTAATAGAGTTAACATCTCATTTTTGTGGGGTATCAATTTAAGGTATTTTCACCTGCTACTCATCATGCTGATACTTTTAAAAGGTTAAAAAAAACTTTTACTAGCAAGACTGGCGGCAAGGACCATTTCTCTGTAACTCTGAGAAGGCTGACGGGGTACAGACAGCGGCATCTAGAGAAGACTACCCTGTAGAAAGCCGCGACAATCATGAGTCCCTTCTCATTGGTCTTTAGTAACATGTAACAAACCACCTCAAAACTACGTAGTTTAATGCAATTAGTACTACTAGTAGTACTATATTTGGGGGCTGGCCTAAGTGAGTGGTTCTTCTGTGGGGTGTCCCTGGGTTCACTATGTGGCTGCCGTCAGCGTGCAGGTGGGCTGGGAGCTGGGTGGGGTGGTCTGGGTCCCAGATGGCACCACTCCAGTGTCTGGTGTTTGGCTGGGGTGATGGCGGGCCATGGGGCCACCGTAATCTCATTATCAAACAGGTCAGATTTCTTCACTTGGCCTCTGGGCTCCAAAAGGAGCAAGAGAAGCCAAGCCCCCAGGGCAGAAACACGTTTTATGCCTCTGCTTTGTCATGTTTCTACTGTCCCCTCAACCAAACCAAGTCACACGGCCAAGCCCTGATCAGGGGTAGAGGGAAGGGGCTCCGTCTTTTGACAGGAGGGGCTGCAAAATATCATGACCTTTAAAAAAAAAAAAAGGATCTACCCACGTGCTCTTTTTCCTCTCCTGCCACTACCAAGGACATCTTTACACAAGCAAGGATGGATGGCAGCTCCTTCCTGTCCCCCCCCAGCCCCCCAACCATTACCCCTATGATCAAGTTCAAGTCACTCCATGTGCCTTCCTCCAGCTGTGTGTGTGGCGCATCAGTCTCATGAAGTTAGATGTTATGGACTGAAATGTATCCCCCCCAAACTTGGTATATGGAAGCTCTAACCCCCAAGTGTGGCTGCATTTAGAGATAGGGCCTTCAAGGAAGTAATTAAAGCGGGCACACGCGCATACACGCACACACACACACACACACACACACACTCCTAAATGTGCAGCTGGATGAATATATAGATGGGGGTTTTGTTTATTGGACTGGAGGTTTTTTAAATCCTTTTCTTTTTTTGTTAAATCAGAGCACAGATTTCAGCAGATTGTAGTTTCTGAAAAATGGCCACAGCAACATTTCCAGTCCTGCATGCTGGTCCAAAAACTTGTCATTGTCCCATGAAAGGAGGCAGCATATCAGAACCAGAATACAGACTCTGGGGGTACCTGGCTGGCTCAGTCAGGGAAGCATGCCACTCTTGATCTCAGGGTTGTGAGTTCGAGCCCCATGTTGGGCATGGAGCCTAATTTAAAAAAAAATTTTTTTTTTTTTTTTAAAGAGAGAGTGTGAGTAGTGGTGGGACAGAAAGAGAGGGGGACAGACAATCTAAAGCCCTGAAGTAGACTCTGCACTGACAGCAGCGAGCCCTATGTGGGCCTCAAACTCACAAACCATGAGGTCATGACCTGAGTCAAAGCCAGTTGCTCAACCAACTGAGCCACCCAGGCGCCCTCCAAAAACAAAAAGGACTCTTAAAAAGAAAAAGAATGCAGACTCGGAAGCCAGACTGTCCACATGCAGACCCAGAGCCACCATTTTCTAGCTGTATGACCTTGAGAACGATGTTCAGCCTCTATGTGTCCCTGGTTTCTTCATGTGCACATGGATGATGATATGACCAACCTCAGAGGGTTGTTTTGAGGATTTAAAAATATATAAATTTTTAAAGTAATTAAAGTTAAATGAGGTCATAAGCGTAAGGCCCTAATCCAATAGGACTGGTGTCCTTATAAGAAGAGAAAGAGACAGGGCCGCCTGGGTGGCTCAGCTGGTTAAGCGTCTGACTTCAACTCAGGTCATGATCTCACGGTTCGTGGGTTCGAGCCCCGCGTCGGCCTCTGTGCTGACAGCCAGCTCAGAGCCTGGAGCCTGTTTCGGATTCTGTGTCTCCCTCTCTCTCTGACCCTCCCCTGCTCACGCTGTCTCTCTCTCTCTCAGAAATAAATAAAACATTAAAAAAAATGTTTTATAAAAAAAATAAGTGAACATTAAAACAATTTTTTAAGAAGAGGAAGAGACACCAGAGTTCTTGCTGTCTCTGTCCATACGCACAGGGAAGAGTCCATCTGAGGACACAGCAGGAAGGCTGTCTGCAAACTTACCGGAAACCAACCCAGCCAACACCTTGATCTTGGACTTACAGACTTCGGAACAGCTCACTCTGTCTGTGATGTTCTGTTACGGCAGCCTGAGCTAAGATGTAAGAGTTCCTGGATTAATTGTGTCTGGGAAGTGAGTATTCCATACAGATTCCCATCCCCCTCGGAAATTCATAAAGCTCCACAGCCTCTCAAAGGGCTCCGAGCAGCTCCTCAGAGCCTATAGTTTATCACAATTCCCCAAACTCACTCAAGCAGGAGATCCTTTTCCATCACCTACGGTCACCAGAAGACGTCGTGTTCGTTTCTAGGACTGTGGCCATAAACCGGCATACACTCAGTGGCTTTATTCTCTCCCATTTCTGGAGACCAGAAGTCAGAAATCAAGATGTCAGCAAGGTTAGTTCCTTCTGGAGCTTTGAGAGGAAATTCTCTGCATGCCCGGTGGTTGCTGGCCACCCTGGCTGTTCCCTGGCCTGTAAGACGCGGCACTCACTCACCTCTGCCTCCGTCTTTACTAGGCTCCCTCTGTGTCTCATCCCCCACTCCTTCCCTCTCTCTTCTAAGGACCCCAGTCATTGGATTTAGGGTCCACCCTAAATCCAGAATGATCTCATCTGAAAACCCTTAATTTTTTAATTAAAAAAATTTTTTTTTAATTTTTTAAATCTTTATTTTTGAAAGACAGGGTGTGAGCGGGGGAGGAGCAGAGGGAGAGGGAGACACAGGATCCGAAGCAGGCTCTGACTCAGGCTCGAACTCACAAACTGCAAGTTCATGACCTAAGCCGAAGTCGGACACTCAACCGACTGAGCCAGATGCCCCTGGAAATCCTTAATTGAACTACATCTTATTCCCAATAAAGTCATATTGTGAGGTTACAGGTGGACATGACTTAGGGGGCACATTTCAGCCGACTACAAAAGGCCAAGGACCACCAAGGAGGCTGGGTGAGTGTGGACATGGAGGAGGAGCGAGTGCGACCCCTCCAGGAGACACAGTGGGGAGATCACTCTCTCCCCTTGACAGTGCGGCTTCCCAGATCCGCATTTCCTAAACCCCTTACTGACCACCCTCCACGAACACACTCCTGTCTTGGGCAGCTCTGGATTTCCTGTTCCATTCACCCCAAACCTGATAGAACTTCCTGATCCTGCTCTTCTTGCTTTGTCCTGGAAGACAGAGCCAGTCTTTTGGGGTTAACATATGCAAAAATGATGCTTGAGTATGGTGGGAATACGGCAGGCAGGCTCTCACAGGGCTTTGCTTTTTTATTTATTCATTTTTAATGTTTATTTATTTTTGAGAGAGAATGAGAGTGTGAGCAGAGGAGGGGCAGAGAAAGAAGGAGACACAGTATCCGAAGCAGACTGCAGGCTCTGAGCTGTCAGCACAGAGCCAGACGCTGGGCTAGAACTCACAAACCATGAGATGTTAAGACCTGAGCCAAAGTCAGAGGTTTAACCAACCGAGCCACCCAGGTGCCCCAGGGCTTCCTCCCTGCACCCAGCTTTCTCCATGCCTCCCTTCTGTCCAGAACCCTCCAACACTCCCTCAGCTTCCAGGAGGAAATGAGACCTCTTCCACCCTCTAGGGACAGCCTTCCAGGATCAGCCAGAGTGTTCTTACAGCTTCCCCGCAGGGGCCACTTCTTTCTGCCTTGGTGTCTTTCTTCTGGACTGATCCCTGCCCAACCTCCCTCCACCTGTCTGCACCTCTGTTTGCCTAGAAACCACAGGGATATGCGGGCCCCTGGAATGCAAATAACCAGAAACTGTTCAAATCTCAGAGGCGGAGCACATGGGGTCTATGCATGTGCATTTTCCTGGGGAGGGACCTAAAGCTTTTCATCGCTTCTCCAAATCATGCCTTCCTGAGCTGAGGCTCAAAACTACAAGTTTAGAAGGAGAGAGCAGTGAATAATTCTCCCTTAGAGCAGTACCACTGGGAAGTCTGCTCTGAGGTAGAAGAACCCCTCTCCCAACTCGCTTTATGTGAAGGGGCCCCTGGTAAGAACAGACAGCAGGCGCAGCCCATCCAAATGGGTCAACCATCCACAAGAGTCAGATGTGGCAACACAGCTCCGAGGATGCCCTAGGGATGGAGCAAAGCTGGTCCCACGCAGAGTGGCAGCTGTGAGCAGAGGGGTGGCTCAAGGCTCTGCCGCCTCCACACCCCGCTCCCCCAACCCCCCACCAGCCCTGTCCCCTGTAGATGTCTAGCAGATGGCTGGGGCTGGGAGAGAACAGAGAAGCCTGGGGGCAAAGCCCTATGCCCCCCCCACCACCACACCCCAGGGTTTGGCTTCTGTAAGTCTTGCCAACATCCTAGATTCTGGGAACCTGTACTCTCGTGGGAATGTGCGCTTGGCCCACTGGGCTGTGTTGTGACATTAGCTAGGTGACTTGTCTCTCAAATTGGGTAATACAGTTTTTGCAAGCAGACATCTATCTTTAACCTCTTTGCGATTCTATTAGAAAGCCCAATCCTGCGCTCCAGGACTCTGTATTAATCAGCGGGGGGCTGCCAGAACAAAGTTCCACAGGCTGAGGGTCTCGAACAACAGGAATGTATTTGCTCACAGTTCTGGAGGTACAAGTTCGATATGAAGGTATCGGCAGGACCCATTCCCTCTGGGCGCTGAGGGCCCTTCCCAGCCTTCCCTTGGCTTATAGATGGTCTTCAAGTTCACATGCCATTGTCCCTTCTGTGTGTGCACCCAAATTTCCTCTTCTTATAAGGACAGCAATCATATCGGATGAAAGCCCACACTAATGACCACATCCTAACTTAATTACCCCTTCAAAGGCCTTATCTCCACATGCAGTCATATTCGGAGGCTCTGGGGGTTAGGACTTCAACATGTGAATGTTGCGAAGCTATAATCCAGCCCAGAACAGACACCCAGGAGTAATATGAGGGTGGATGGTGGGACTTGTGGGCAGAGATCACAGTTTGATTCTGATCTCTCAAACCCAGTCTGCACCAGGGGCCCCTCAGGACACTGCATGGCCACCGAGCCCAGCCTCTGAGGGGCCTGGATGGCCCTCCCCTCCGTCCTGGCAGGCCAAACCTGAGGGTGGGGAAGCATCAGGGTGGACCCTGGCGATGGGGGCCAGGGCAGCTTGAGGGGGTGTACATGGGGTTTGGGAAGGGCTAAAGAACCCCTTTGTTTGGGAGATGGAGGTGGGAGGGATAGTCTCTCAGTTCAACTGGCCTTCCTGCTCCGGAGTGGGTGTTTGGGTGTTCCCAGGAATCCTCTTCGCACACAGGGCCCAGACTTCTGGGAGGTTAGGAAGAAGGAATTTATTTTAACTTGCAAATTTGTTCTGTTACGTAAAGCGCTATTTAGTTGTTGTTGAAAAGACAAATGAAGAAGTTAAAAATGCACAAAAGCTTGAAAGAAAAAAATTGCCCACAATCCACTAGGACTAAAAGTCTCTGACACTGGCTAGTCTTTTGTTATTTGACAGTATCATGTGCTTTCCAGATCTTCTCTTAATGCAAGTAATACATGATGTTACTATAGAAAAATTAGAAAATGCAGTTCACCAAAAGAAAGCAATGTTATTAAGTCCTTTAGAATCTCACTGGGGTGCCTGGGTGGCTCAGTCGGTTGAGCGTCCGACTTCGGCTCAGGTCATGATCTCACGGTTTGTGGGTTCGAGGCCTGCGTCAGGCTCTGTGCTAGCAGCTCAGAGCCTGGAACCTGTTTCAGATTCTGTGTCTCCATCTCTCTCTGCCCCTCCTCTGCTCATGCTGTTTCTCTCTCAGAAACAAATAAAACATTAAAAAAAAAGTTTTAAAGAATCCCACTACCTAAATATACCTTGCTTTTTTATCTTATAATTCTTCGACTACTAATTCAGTCAAATATGTTCCCGTGTTTATTAATTTTTTAGATTTCTTTGGCGAATGGTCTTTTCTGGTCTTTTGCATATTGTGTTATTGGGTATTAATAGTGTCTTGTCAGTCTGGAATCTCTATACAGTAAAAAGGTTCTGAACAAGTGTCCCACAAAGGTGCCACATTTGCATGTGGACTATTTTGAGTAGACAGCAATTGAGGCCATTCGGGCTCAAGAAAAACTTTTGACTCTTCATTAATAAACTAGAGGGATCTAAACTGGGGGCCTTTCCCAGAATATGAGTTCTCTTCAGAGATAAATCTCATCTGAGTGACCCTCTGTATGGCAGGGCAAACATCTAATACCAAACATCTGCTCTCCCTATTATTACCCTATAAATTGTCCACCTCCTCTCTGAAGCCCCAGGTCCCGACCCCATTCCTTAGCTCAGGATGGCGTATACACCCCATTTTACCTGTTTTCTAATCTGTCACATATGTGGGATTTCTGCGATTAAATCTGATTTTCTCCTGTTCATCAGTCTTGTGTCAATTTAATTCTTAGACCAGCCAGAAGAACCTTAGGCGAGCAGAGGAAACTTTTTCCTCCCCAACAACAGTACAGATATTAACCCTTTGTGGTATTTGTAGCAAATATTTTTACCCAGATTGTGGTTTACTCTTCAGTTTTTTAGTGTTGTTTTGACCTGTGTCTTTTCCCTTTGGGATTTCTTTACTGTCTTTTATGTTTAAAAAATACTCTCCTTCCCAAAATGAAATATTTTCTTTTAGTTTACTTATAACTGCTCTCTTTTTTTCTTCTTTCTTTGCATTTTATCTCTTTATTTATTTATTTTTAATTTTTTAAAATGTTTTTATTTATCTCTGAAAGAGAGAGAGAGTGCATGTGAGCAGGGGAGGGTCAGAGAAAGAGGGAGATACAGAATCCGAAACAGCCTCCAGGCTCCGAGCTAGCTGTCAGCACAGAGCCCAACACTGGGCTCGAACCCAGGAACCGTGAGATCATGACCTGAGCCGAAGTCGGATGCTTAACCGACTGAGCCACCCAGGCGCCCCTACATTTATCTCTTTAAAATCTGGAAGCAAAAGAGAATTTTACCCAATGTTCTCCAAACACTTAACGGATTGTCCCACCACCACCGTGTGCCCAGGCCCTCCACTGTCCCTGCCCTGTCACCAAGGGCAGTAGCGGGTGCGAGCTGGCCTAGAGGAGCATGCACCCGACCAGGGCCTGCGGTGTCCCGGCCTGCGGTGTCCCGGCTGTGGGCGCTCACACAAAACCACTGGCAAACAAGTGTGATTTTTCGTGTTGTGGGGTTGAGGACTTTACCCTGGAGATCTCCACGCAAATAACTTAAAAGTTCCTTCTGGGGATTTCTGTTCTCCTGAGCCTCCCCTGGCTCTGCCCCAGGGGGCCTGACCTTGCCTCCTCTCTCAGGGCAGCTGCCTTGCTGCGCCCTGTAAGTCAGCGTTCATTTCTGAGAAACTTCAAACTCCTTCCCCGCTCCCTCTCTCCCGCAGAACAATCCGGCTGGACGCCCCTGGCCCCAGCCCAATTCTTCCCAAACAAAAACCTTCCACTAACAGCACCCACCTCCTTAGAAAGCAGAGTAGCAACTGTTTTCTGTCACTTGAGAATTCCTTGGGGGTCTAAGTCTCCGCCCCATGGGGCTTATTAACCTATTTCTTCCAAACAAATCCAGTGTACGACTAACTGACTAAGTGGAATTCCCAGATCATCTGCTAATGGAGCCCCAGGGTGCTCTGTCTCCTCAGTGTGTCGAACATGCGGGAAGTGGGGGTTCTGGAAGATGTAGGATCTGGACCACCCACCACCTCGGAGCGCCAATATTCAGAGAGGCCGCCCTGGGAGCGGAGAGCTAGGACTGAGCAACTGGGGAGCAGCCAGGCAAAGAGCCAGACACCCGGGCCCTTCCCCGCTCCTCAGGATGGTCTCACTGGCAGGGAGGGTCCACGTGCACTGCGTCCCTCAAGGTGGACAGGCTCTTGGGGCACGTGTGGGCAGGGCAGCAGAGCCCCACCGGTCTCCAGGCCCACACTCCCAGGAGCAGCCACGGGACCCTGGTAGGAGCCGGATCCCAGGGGCCGCCCCTGGGTGGCAACAGCCAGAGCAGTGACCACAGTGAACGGTGCCATCCCAGCAGATGCAGCGAGTGGGTGGCAGCCTTCAGGACTCTGAGATAGGGGAGGGGACTGGCGCCCCCCATGTGAACACGTGGGTTTTTGGAGGCAAATTCTGACCTGCTCTAAAGGCTTAGCTCACAGGATGGCACAGTGGTTAAGAGCAGCCTTCATGGGCTTGGCCAGATGGCCTGGCTCACATCCCAGCTCTTGCCCTGGCTGAGCCACACTTTCCTCATCTGCGAAATGGGATAACAGTACTTACCACAGGCCTTGTTGGGAGGATTAAGTAGCGCAGTGGTTGGGCAGCGTGTGTTGAGAGTGAAGAGTCAATCACTGGTCATCATTGTCAGCTGCTCCGCCAGCTTCCTGGAGCTGCTGTCACAAATCACCACAATGGCAGAGGGGGGGCCTTACAACAGCAGAAAGCTGTTCTCTCACAGTTCCGGAGGCCAGAGGGCCAAAATCACGGTGTCTGCGGGAACCCACTCCCCCAAAGCATGTTCTTCTTCCCCTGTAGAATCCTTCCTTGCCTCTTGCAGCTTCTAGTGTCCCTGGTGTCCCTTAGATCACTCCAATTCATGCCTCTGTCTTCACATGGCCGTCTTCTCTGTGTCCCTGTGCCCTCCCTTCTCCTTCTCCCGTAGTGTGTCATTTGTACCCGAGGGATTTTAATTTATGGAAGTGATTGAAAGATGACACAGTGGGGCGCCTGGGTGGCTCAGTCGGTTAAGCGTCCAACTTTGGCTCAGGTCATGATCTCACGGTTCGTGGGTTTGAGCCTCGCGTCGGGCTCTATGCTGACAGCTCAGAGCCTGGAGCCTGCTTCTGTGTCTCCCATCTCTCTGACCCTCCCCTGCTCACGCTGTCTCTCTGTCTCAGAAGTAAATAAAACATTAAAAATTAAAAAAAAAAGAAAGAAAGAAAGATGACACAGAGAGGTCAAAACCATTGAAAGAATTTATTATTTACACTTCCTGAGTGAAGGGCGTGCCCCGCCACGCAGGGCCACGTGGGAAGCACGGGGTGGGAACAGGAGGCAGAAGACAGGAGCAAGGAAAAGGCAAAGGCCAGAGCCTTTACTGGAGTGTCTGCGTGAGAGGCAAGGCAAGGCTGAGTAAAGACTTTAGGATTGGCTAGTTTGAGTAATCCCAACAGGCTTTGGGCTGTAGGATAGTCTCCAGTCGCTGGTACCTGGCCCTGGGAAGACTTGGGGCTGGAGCAGTCTTGGCTTGACGTGTGAGACATGAGTAGGTGGGTGGGGGCTCAGCCTTAGATAGCCCACCTGCACCGGAAGGGAGAGTCTCTGGCAAGCTGACTTGCAGGAGAGAGGTAAACACTGACCAGTAGCGTGGCCCTGTGGTCGGCAGAGGCCAAACAGACTTATAGAATCTAAGAAAACACAGAACACTTCTCCTCTCTTAGAAAGACATTACCCGGGGCACCTGGGTGGCTCAGTCGGTTGAGCGTCCGACTTCGGCCCAGGTCATGATCTCACAGTTGGTGGCTTTGAGCCCCGCATCAGGCTCTGTGCTGACGGCTAGCTCAGAGCCTGGAGCCTGCTTCAGATTCTTTGTCTCCCTCTCTCTCTGATCCTCCCCTGCTCATGCTGTTTCTCTCTCTCACTCAGAAATAAATTTAAAAAAACATTTAAAAAAAAGAAAGAAAGAAAGAAGAAAAGACATTACCCATTGCATTTAGGACCTACCCTAATTCTGGATGATCTCAAGACCCTTAATTTAATTATGTCTGCAAAGACCCTCTTCCCAAACAAGGTCACAAAATAAGGTCACATTCATAGGTTCCAGGGGTTAGGATAAAGACATATCTTTGGGGGGCCCACAAGTCAACCCACTATGGACGCCAATTGACTAGACTGGTTTATAGTTCTGTTCCTTAGTGTAGACTCTGGGGAGAAATGACAGCTTTTGCCTCTTTTGATGAGCTCTGCAGTGTTTCTTCCATGGTGGTAGCATTAGCTGAGTGCCAGTGCCAGGCAGGAATCCAAGGAAGTGTGTGGGAGGGGCCCTGCGGGGTGATTTCTGGATCAGTGTGGACAGAAGTCTCGGGATGGAGAAGTCCGAAGCCTAGGCAGAAGGGAGATGACTTGAATGACTTGAGAGCAGTGGCCATGATGGCCAGAGGACCCAGGGGGCTCTGGAAGACATGACGGTGGAGCCTCCATAGCTCAGGTTCCTTGGATGACTTTCAGGCTAAGGATGCTGTTCCTTAAGATGTCTTCGTTGCTAGTAACAACGAAAACCCTGGCTCAATTTGCTGAAACAAGTTGCAAACAAATCGCCGCTCATCATGGGAAACCTGGTGGCTGGGTGGCTACAGGTACAGTTTGATCAAGGCTTTGCTCTACTTTTCTATAATCTCCATGGTTCCACTACTCTCTGTGGGGCTTTTTTTCAGGCCAGGTGCCCTCATGGTTACAAGAAGCCAAAAGAAATGCGATCATGTACAAGAGCAGAGGAGGACTATGTCTTCCTGAGTCTCCTAATGGGCGAGGAAACTTCCCAAAGTTTCTAGCAGGACTCACCCCGCTCTCATGACTCCATAGCCAGCATTGCATGAAGACTTGATCCAGAGATCGCATGCGGAAATGGCTTAGACAGTCAGGCCCACCCTTACAGCTGGACTGGGGCCAGACTGCCACCCCAGCTGTGCACCCTCCTCGCTACCCGCGCTCCAAATACATGATTCCCATCCCCCACACTTGTGCAACAGAGGGTCTAGAGTGAGCCTACCTCAAAGGGGAAAGGTGCTGGGGAGGGGCGGGGTTGTTGCTGCCAGAATGCCAGGGAGGAAAGCGCGTTGCCCCAGCCTCCCCCACCCCTCCCCGTGTGGACCAAGCTAATTATTCATTCATTGCAGCAACTAAGGGAATATTATACATGGGACAGCGGATGGATTTCTAGTGAGTGAGGTCTGGCAGACGACCTGGGAGTCCCCACAGGCAGACATACCCTCCAAGGGAATCTCAGGCTCACTTGGTGAAGAGACTCCTTGAAAGAGCAAATCAGCCATGAGCCCCGGGGTCAGGCAGCCTGTCCAAAAAAGGCAGCTCGTCTTTGTCACGCTCATGCCGGCCGACCCTACGATCCTACACAAACTCTGTGCTTCCTGAGAACTTTATCTCCATTCCTCCTTGCAGTCGTGTGTCAGGGCTGCTGGGCTGACAACCCCGGAACTGAGGAGTCAGCACAGACCCCACAGGGTAGGGGTTCGATCCCCACAGCACTGCCTACCCCCACTTCAGAGGCCAGCAGCAAACGGGTCCCCAGGCCACCTGCACCTCTGCCCCGCCCCCCTCAGGTTCGCTAGAACGAGTCACAGAACTTAGGAAAATCTTGCACTCGGGACTATAGTTCGGGACAAAGGATACGAACGAACAGCCAGGTGAAGAGGTACACAGGGTGAGGTCAGGAGGGGTCCTGAGAGCAGCAGCCTCTGCCCCCATAGAGTCAGGGTGGCCACCGCCCTGCACGTGGATGTGCTCACCAGCCCACAAGCTCCGTTAGTCTCCATGTTTGGAGTTTTTATCAAAGGTCCATTGTGTGGACACAACTGATTAAATCACTGGCCTTTGGCGATTAACTTCACCTCTGGCCCCTTCCCATCCCCCTGAGGGAGGCCGTGGGGCTGGAAATTCCAACCCTTTAAACACAGGACTGGTCCGGGGCGCCTGGGTGGCTCAGTCGGTTGAGCGTCCAACTTCAGCTCAGGTCATGATCTCACGGTTCATGGGTTCGAAGTTCATGGGTTCGAGCCCTGCGTCAGGCTCTGTGCTGACAGCCAGCTCACAGCCTGGAGCCTGTTTCAGATTCTGTGTCTCCCTCTCTCTCTGACCCTCCCCTGCTCATGCTGTCTCTCTCTCTCTCTCTCAGAAACAAATAAACATTTATAATAAGTAAATAAACACAGGATTGGTCCCTCTGGAGACGAGTCCCCATCCCAAAGCTCCCTAGCCACCTTATTGACACAAACTCGGGTATGGTCAAAAGGGGCTCCTTGCAAATGACACGAGACACTCCTACCACAAAATTCCACAGGTTTTAGGAGCTCTGTGCCAGAAATGGAACAAAGAGCAAATATATATTTTTCATCATACCATAGGTCAAGACTGCTATGACCCCATTTTACAGACAGAGACACCGAAGCCCAATGATTTTAAGTGACTTGCCTTGGGTTACTTGGCTCGTCGTCCCAGTAGCAGGATTTGAACCCAGGCAGCCCCACTCCAGAGGCCACAGGTTACCTTCAACACCAAGTGCCCTGCCGTGTGGCACTCTGGAGAGTCATGGAGGGTGGCCTTCCTCAAAGGGGACGCCTGCGGGTTGTCCGCTGCAGAGGGCAGGGCGAACAGCCTCCCCATTGGGAAAGGACTGTGATCAGACCCAGCAGCGTGTCGCTAAACCACCAGTTCACCGGGGAAAAACGAAACCCTGATCGGTAGCCACTTTCCAGGGTGTAAACAGCCCCACCAAGGCTGGCACCCGGCAGCCAGGCTGAAATCGCTGAGCGTGGAGTTGGGAAGAAACGCGCTGAGCCGGCTACCGCAAGCCGCCGACAGCACCCCACGGAGCTGTATGGCTGAGGTTACGGGGTAGCTGTGTCCAAGCCCACCTCCACTCCTGGTTAAGTTTACCCTTCTGGAACCTGGAGATCTTCCCTTCCTCCTAGCTCAGCTCTGCAGTTACCCTCTTGGGAACAGTCCAATGCAGCATTTCCATGCGTTTGAAGGATGTGTGTGTGCGTGGGTTTCTATGTGCTGGGGTCACAGACTTCCCTGCTCACTGAGCCCACCATATGGCTCACGGTGAGTCTTCTTTTTATTGTCATTTTCTTATTTAATTATTTCTGATATGTATTTTCTGATTTTGTTACAATAATTAGAATATCTTCGGTGGGGGCGGGGGCAGCGGACCAGTTCAGTTGATTAAGCATCCGACTCTTCATTTCGGCTCAGGTCATGATCTCACAGTTCGAAGGTACGAGCCCCATGTGTGGCTTCGTGCTGACAGCGCAGTCGGCTTGCGATTCTCTCTCTCTCTCATTCTCTCTGCCCCTCCCCTACTCGCATGCACACAAACGTGCAAGCTCTCTCTCTCTCTCAAAATCTCAAAATAAACAAATAAACTTAAAAAAAAAAGAATATCGTCTGGGCAATTTGCTTTGTTTCCTGCCAGGCTTTTCCCCAGTAGACTTTTTTTTACATGTGTGTGCTCACCTTACAGTGGGACTTTTCTGTATTTCCCACCCAGCATCCATTTGCCTTCTTTTGGTTGTACAGCACCCCAAAATCCTTTGGGGACCCACTCCACTACCACCTACGGGCCTTAAGCTTCAGTGGGGCTGACCCCATGGCCTTACTCCACGGCTGATCAACCGGGATGTGGTCCCCGGGCCGTAGAGATCAGTTCAGAGAAGGGAACAGGAGCCCACAAGGCTCAGGCCTGAGGTTTGCCATAAATACGCAACTACAGCGTCTCTGCTCTGACCCACAGCCGCCAGCAGCCTGTGCAGGGAGGACTATCTGCCTACAAATCCAGCCTCAGTGAGAAAGGGGACCCAAGGGGGCGGGGGGGAGACGCCTGGGTGGCTCAGTCAGTTAAGCTTCCAACTTCAGCTCAGGTCATGATCTTGTGGTTTGTGAGTTCAAGCCCCGCATCAGGCTCTGTGCTGACAGCTCTGAGCCTGGAGCCTGCTTTGGATTCTGTGTCTCCCTCTCTCTCTGCCCCTCCCCTCCTCATCCTCTCCCCATCTCTCAAAAATAAATATATATTTAAAAAAAAGAAAGGGAGAGAGCCAAGACTAAATCTTGACATTATCATGGGGCCCCTGCTAAACCTTAGACTTTACAGGTTCTGTGAACCAACAGATTTCTTTTATTATTATTATTACTACTACTACTACTATTCAGCTTAAGCAAGTCTGCACTGAGTTTCCATTACTTCTAGCTGAGAGTGTTGGCAAATACGCATAGTGTGCATAAAATACTGTATCCTGCTTTTTAGACTATTATTGAAACATTTTTCCATGTGTCTATGTAGGCTTTATATGGCTGCATAAGAGTCCACAAACCGGGTTTACCCTAAAAAGAGAATATTTATTTACTTAATAGGAGAGTCATTATATCTACAAGATAGGAATGGAATAGAAATCAAAGGCAACAGTTTTTAGACTAATTTCCTCCTCTGAGCACTACTTAATAAGAACAAGGGGTGCCTGGGCTTCTCAGTCAGGTAAGCACACAACTCTTGATTTTGGCTTAGGTCATGATCTCACCGTTCATGGTGTTAAGCCCCTAGCTGAGCTCTGAACTGACAGCGTGGAGCCTGTTTGGGAGTCTCTCTCTCCTTCTCTCTCTGCCCCTCTCCCACTCATGCTTACTGTCTCTCTCTTTCAAAATAAATATTTAAAAAAATAAAATAAAGGCAAGAATCTTTCAAACTAAATTAAGGAGAAAATCTCTTTTAAATATATTTTTATGTATGTCTATGTATATATTACGTATAACAAAATAAATATACGTGATTTTCTACACCAATATTATTTAATATTTATGTATAAATAAACAAAATTTTTGTCCCCAAATTTTAAGAATCCTCTCTGCTCTTTGACATTAATCCTTCTTTAGTCTACTTTACCTTTCCTTGGCACAGATTTTTATTTTGTTTATTTATTTTTTTTAAGTTGGCTTCGCACCCAGCTTGGGCCCTAACACGAGGCTTGAACTCACAACCCTGAGATCAAGACCTTAGCTGAGATTGAGTCAGACACTCAACCAACTGAGCCACCCAGGCACTCCTTGGTTCAGATTTTTAAGGCATGTGAGATTTAACAAGGGTAAGTGTAAAGTGCAACATATAGAATCCAAAATCGAATTCCAGGGCGCCTGGGTGGCTCAGTAGGTTAAGTGTTCAACTTCAGCTCAGGTCATGATCTCACAGCTTGTGAGTTCAAGCCCCACATCTGGCTCTCTACTGTCAGCACAGAACTTGCTTCAGACCTTCTGTCTCCCTCTCTCTCTGCCCCTCTCCTGCTCTCTCTCTCTCAAAAATAAACATTTTAAAAAGTAAATAAATAAATAAAATATTAAGACGTCCATACTACCCAAAGCAATCTACAGGCTCAATGCAATCCTTATCAAAATACCAACAGCATTTTGCACAGAACAAGAACCAATAATAATAAAATTTGTATGGGACCACAGAAGACCCCAAATAACCAAAGCAATCTTGAGAAAGAAGAACAAAGCTGGAGATACCACAATCCTAGGTTTCAAGATACACTACAAAGGTACAGTAATCATAGCAGTATGGCAGTGGCACAAAAAATAGACAAATAGATCAATGAAACAAAATGGAGAGCCCAGAAATAAATCCACACTTCTAAGGTCACTTAATCTACGACAAAGGAGGCAAGAATATCCGGTGGGAAAAGGATAGTGTCTTTAATAAACGTTGCTGGGAACACTGGACAGTTACATGCACAAAAACAAAACCGAGCCACCTTTTAACCCCATACACAAAAACAAACTCAAAATGGATTAAAAATTTAAATGTGAGACCTGAAGGGCACTTGGGTGACCCAGTCAGTTAGGCATCAGACTCTTGATCTCAGGTCAGGTCATGATCTCACAGTTCGTGAGTTCCAGCCCCACATTGGGCTCTGTGCTGATGGTACAGAGCTGGCTTGGGATTCTGTCTTTCCCTCTCTCTCTGCCCCTTACTCACTTGTGCTCCCTAAACAAACAAACAAACAAACAAAAACCCAAATGTAAGACCTGAAACCATAAAAATCCAAATACATCTCATTCTTTGCAATATGGATAGACTGAGAATTTTCCAGATCTCTAAGTTCTAGTTCCTTTGAGTTTAACAATTCTCCTTTCGAATTCTACTTTAAATAGTCAGAGGAGCCAAGCCACACCTTCAATACTTTGCTTAGAAACTGCTTCAATTTCTTCCGATTTCATCACTCACAGGTTAAGTTCTACCTTCCAGAAAATACTGGAACACTAACACAGAACAGCCAAGTTCTTTGCCACTTTCTAACAACCTTTCCTCCAGTTTCCAATAACATGTTCCTTGTTTCCGCTTGAGATCTCACCAAAATGCCTTTACCATCCATATTCCTCCCAACATGCGGTTCAGGATTATTAGGGGTTCTCTAGGAAGACTGAGGCTTTCTCTCCAGAACTCTCCTTTTCTTGCTGAGCTCTCTCCAGAATCACCCTTAAAGATCCTCAGAGCAGAGGCTTTTGTGAGTGTGGGCTCAGATTCTTCCAGCCCCTGCCTGTTGCTCAGTTCCAGAGCAGCATCCACGGGTTTAGGTATTTCTACAGCAGCCCCCCTGCCTGACTTCTCAGTACAATTTCTGTCTTAATCCGTTCGGGCTGCTGTTACAGAACACCATAGACTGCGGCGGGGGGGGGGGGGGGGGGGGGGGGGGGGGGGGGGGGGGGGGGGGGGCTGCTTATAAACAATAGATTTCTTTTAAATAAACTCTATGCCCAATGTGGGGCTCAAACTCACAACCCAGAGATGGAGGGTCACACTCTCCACTGACTGAGCCAGCCAGGTGCCCCAACAGAAATGTATTTCTCCTGGTTCTGGAGGCTGGGAAGTCCAAGATCAAGCCATGGGTGGGTTCGGTGTCTGATGAAGACCTGCTTCCTGGTTAGTAGATATTGCTGCCTGCTTGCTCTGCATTTCACACGGAGCAGGGGACCAGGCGGCCGCGTGTGGCCTCTTTTAAAGAGCACCAATGTTCTTCATGAGGGCCGCACCCTCATGACCTAAGTGCCTCCCAAATCCCCCCTCCAAATACTATTAAGTGGGGATTAAGCTCCAACCTATGAACTCTGAGGTGGGACACGAATATTCACTCTATGGTGCCCACAACCAACACGGTCATTGCTAGGAGCTGCCCAGGCCCTTATCCTTCACTTATTTCTACTCACCGCTGCTGGGAAGCTGACTCTCGGCAGAAAGGCTGGCCAAGTCAGGGTCCTGAGTCACCAGTGTGGACAGAGAGGTGCTGAGGGTGGCTCCTTGCAATATTTTTTTTAAGTTTATTTATTCTGTGTGTGTGTGTGTGTAAGAGACAGAAACAGAGAGAGAGAGAGAACGAGAGGAGGAGGGGCAGAGAGAGAGAATCTCAAGCAGGCTCTGCGCTGATAGCGCCAGCTCCCACAAACCCTGAGGTCCTGACCCGAGACCAAATCAAGAGTGGGATGCCTAACTGACGGAGCCCCCAGGAGCCCCTTACCACATTATCATCAACGTCTGCGGCCCACGCCTCCTATGAGCACCCGCAGCTGCCCCTGTATACACGCCTCCACTTTTTTCCAAAACATTTGCCTTCCTCTCCTTATGTTCTGGCAAGTTCAGCCCACTAGTGCAGCCACTCCAGAGGCTCGGGACCCTCTCTGTGCCAGCACCTATGACATCACCAGCTGCCTGCAGCTCCCTGTGACCTCACCACCTGGACAACTTGGCCCAGCAGAGCCATGGCCACTCCCTCAACCAGCGCAAGTGACAGAAGGCTTAGATGACCACCGCACCCTCGGGAGAGGCCAGAGCTGCCAGCGTCCCCACCCGTGGTGACAGCAGCTCCACGGACACTTCAACAGTGGGGTTCCAGAGTCAGGGCCCCCTCCTTACAGAGGTCCCAGCAGCTAACGGTGCCACGGTGCCACCTGAACAGCAGGATGTAGATCAGGCCTCCGTCGACCAGGTCACCTCCACGCCCTCATCAGCATCTGGGGACAAGGACAAGCATGAAGAAGCTGTAGGGGACAGCCAGGAGCCCAAGGAGGCCATGGCCCTGCTTGGCGACCAGGCCTCAAATGATCCACAAATGCCCACGAGCCCCCAGGACCCAGCATGGGATGGACAGGTGCAAAATGCAAGCACGGCTTCGAGCCCTCAGAGCTTCCAACATGACTCCCTGGTGAAAGAGGAGACCCCACAAATGGCAGGGGTCCTGGACCGTGACCAAGAATTCGCTCCAGCTACAGCAGGTGTTAAAGCAGAGCTCCCCGGAGAGGTGGACGGTCAGCCCGCCGTGAGCCCTGCGCACTCGGATGGTCAGGCGGACACTGAGACCATCAGCACCACCACCGCCACCGAAGGAGGAGCTCTTGAGGAGGAATCTGAGGGTCCAGAGACCTTGAACCCTGACCCGGAAGCTTCGACTGCACCAGAGTCCCAGGAAGTGACTGAGGGGGATTTGGTGGACGGCCCAGCGCATCTGCAGGCTCAGCCGCTCCCGCCCTCGCCAGGGGGCAGTGCCCCACCCTCACCTGGCCCCTATGAGGTGGACGCGGGGAGGAGGTGCCTGGATGCCAGCCTTTACATGGCCGATGAGGAGAACAGCTACATGCGCTCCATGACCAGCTTGCTGGGCGGAGGTGAGGCGTCCATCAGCTCTCTGGCGGACATCCTAGTGTGGTCCGAGACCACCATGGGCATGGCCACGGCCTTCCTGGCTTCCGGCCACAGCTCCGTGACAGACGTGCTGCAGAGCACTGGGCCCAGCCTGCGCTCGGTCTCGAGCATCCTGGGGGGCACCTTCTCCTCTGGGCTGATGACGGGGACTAGCTCGGCCCTGCGCTCTGTCACCCACATGCTGGAGACGGTGGAGCAGAGGACCATAGAGGGCATCCGCTCGGCCGTGCGCTATCTGACCAGCCACCTCGGTCCCCGCCGGGCCCCCGCCGGGCCCAACTCTGACTAGAGGCTGCAAAGGGAGCCCCGAAGGACTGGCTCAGCCCCCTCCCGGGAACCTGGGACCCGCACGCCCTGCCCCCTCGCCCACCCCTGCCCTGGCTGGCTCTCCCCAGATCTGGCAATAAATCACTGGCGAGCGTTTATTTTCTAAGCGCAGAAAGGTGTCCCCTGAGGGCTTCTCGGGCTGTCCGGCTCAGGGGCTGGGGGTTGAAGTCCAGATAGAGAAGAGGCTGGGGGGGCCCGGGGGCCTGGCATGTGGTCACAGACTTACAACCATTGATCCTAGAGGTCCCCCCACCCACATAAGTGTGTTCCTGAGGACATGAGGCCGGACCCTTCCCCAGGGCCTGCTGGGCTCGCCAAGTGGGACTGAGAACACAGTGTCAGACCAGTGTGAACTGGGGTTCACACATCAGTGCTCTTACTGATCCTGGGCAAGTCACTTTGCCCTCCGAACCTCTGGTTTTCACGCACAGGATGGATACCGAATCCACACTGTGAAGATGTTACGAGGCATCAGGGAAAGATGCAGGGCCTAATGCTGCTTAACCAGCTCACACACTGCTGGTTACGACAGCTCGTCATTGCCATCCTCCAGCGGGCTGGGGACGTAGTAGGAACAGGGACCTCGACGGGTGACCGACCGTCCTGTTTGCCTGAGATTAAGAGGGTTCCTGGGGGGTGGGACTTTCAGATTTAAAACCAGGAAAACCCCAGGGCACCTGGGTGGCTCAGTCAATGAAGCGTCTGACTTTGGCTTAGATCATCATCTGGCAGTTCGTGAGTTTGAGGCCCACGTCGGGCTCTGTGCTGACAGCTCAGAGCCTGGAGCCTGCTTTGGATTCTGTGTCTCCCTCTCTCCTCTCTCTCTCTCTGCCCTTCCCCCACTCGTGCTCTGTCTCTCTCAAAAGTAAATAAGAACGTTTAAAAAAATTTTTTTCAACTAGGAAAATCCCAGGCAAACTAGGATGATTTGGTCGCCCCAGACCCAGGTTTCTTTACGTGGTTTTGACTCTTGTCTGTGACTATCTATCTCGGAAAAGGGGCGCCTGCTTTGGAAAGGCACAAGCCCATCCTCTGGCTGGATACAGGGCCGTACCAATCACGTGACTTGGTGAGTGCCCCCCCCAAGCTGCGCCTCAACCTCACTTCTGCCCTTCCCCCAGTGCTTTATGCACATCTCACACACACACACACACACACACCGCCCCACACACCGCACACTTCCTTGCCACAGCCCCGGCTCTGGGTCCTTTATCCATCCAGTCCTCAATCCCACCCGTCTCCAAGTGGGAGCCCTTGGCTGGAACCAGCCCACCCATCAATATATTTGTTAGCCCCATACAGTGTTTCTCAAATTGTGTATTAATCGCTAACACCTAAAAACCTGGAGACTTTACATAAAATTGTGGATTTTTAAAAAAGGTATTTCTGGGGCCCCTGGGTGGCTCAGTCGGTTAAGCGGCCAGCTTCGGCTCAGGTCATGATCTTGAAGTTCATGAGTTCGAGTTCCAAGTCGGGCTCTGTGCTGACAGCTCAGAGCCTGGAACCTGCTTCGGATTCTGTATCTCCCTCTCTCTCTGCCCCGCCCCTGCTCACATTCTCTCTCTCTTTCTCTCTCTCTCTCTCTCAAAAAAAAATAAACATTGGGGCGCCTGGGTGGCTCAGTTGATTAAGCGTCCAACTTCGGCTCAGGTCATGATCTCATGGTTCATGGGTTCCAGCCCTGCATCAGGCTCTGTGCTGACAGCTCAGAACCTGGATCCTGTTTCAGATTCTGTGTCTCCCTCTCTCTCTGACCCTCCCCTGCTCACTCTGTGTGTCTCTCTCTCAGAAATAAATTTTTTTAAAAAACATAAAATAAATAAATAAATAAATAAACATTAAGAAAAAAATATCTTTTAAAAGATATTTCTGCTTCTCTTGAGAAACTCAGGGGCCTTAATTCTTCAGAGCAACCAGTAGCTGGGCTGCTGGGTCTAGAGGGAGGCTACCTGGCCCACATCCGTGATTGATGTCACCTCCCCGGAGGCACCCCTTCGCCACCCCTCCCCTGCAGATCACCCCAGGCCCCAAGGGGGTGCCCAGGCAAACCAGGTGTGTCTGCCCCCTTTCCTCAAGGAGCTGCCGCGTGCTATAGGGAGATTGGAAATGTCCTCCTTGTGAAAGCAAAGAATTCAGAGGAGGAAGATTGTCCCTTGAGATCCCAATAATCAGGGTCTTCCAGAGAATCAAAGAGAGGAAATGTAAGGTTCCCACCCCCCTTCCCTCCCCACCCTGGCAGAAAAAGCTGGGGCAGGCATGAGGCCTGCTTAGTTGGGGAGGGCGGCCGAGCAGCTCAACCTGACCGGAGCCCAGAGCAGAGAACACATGGCAAGGCCGCCCGTAGACCCCACATGCTTTCTACAAGGAATGGTTGAGCCGGGAAAGGGCCGCTGTCTGGCAGGCACTGCTGGAGAGAGGCTGCAAAGGCGAATGATAGATCCGAAGGGACAGAAACCAAACCTAAACCAGATCAGGTGAAGGGATTAGCTGCAAGCGCAAGTGCCAAGTGGGAGGGCCAGCCCGGAGCTCAGCCTGGCCCCAGGGCTCTGTTTGTCTCTCCTGCTCTGCTCACCAGCGTGTGCTGGCTCTGCTCAGAGGCGGCTCAGCCTCCTTCCAGGAAAGACAGAGGCCCTTGTTCTCACGAGCTCCAGCAGGAAAGGCCCAGAGTGCCGGCTTGGCTCCCTTGCTCTCTCCTGCCCCAATCATGGAGGCTTTGGAAATGAAATACCTCCTTACCTGGCCTGGGCCTCACGCCCACCCAGCGCGAGGTGGGGGTGGGGGAGTGTCAGCCGTGGAGGTTCCCCCACAGGAAGGGCTGCTGGACCCACACCATTTTGTGTGTCAAAGCCGGCAGCATCGTAAAGAGTGTGGCCTTGGGGGCCAGGCTGCCTCGAATCCTGCTCTGCCTCCTACTACCTGTGTTACGTTGATCTCCCTGTGCCTCAGTTTCCTCATCCGTAAAATGTCAATAACAACAGTGCCTACTGCATCGGGCTGCTCTAAGGGTTACATGAGCTAATGAGTCAAGTGCATAGAACAGTGCCTGGCATGTGGCTGAGTGCTCCGTGGTAGCCATCGTTGTGATTATCATGACAGAGGGTTCTGTGGCACTCTGGCCAAGGGCTGACTTTCTCAGCTCCTTCCAGACTCCCTCTTTGCTGCGGGATGAACAGTTGTGTTGGCAAATCCTCCCGGAAGCACACCTTCTCTGTAGGTGGGAACCCCTTGCCCCAGGCATCCAGGTGCTAACACACCTGGGGAAAAGGTCAGGGCTGCACGCTGAGGGTGGACGGGAGTGGGTGCACCCCAGCTCCGGAGGACATGGCCAAGGTGATAAAGGAAAGGCCCCCTACCACAGGCAAGAGGAAGCCGTTCCCAAGACCCAGGTCAGCAAGCAGGACCGTCCAGCCCATCACGGCCACGGGGGTCACAGTGCCCAATGAAAACTGAACAAGGGGAGCACTACTGGGAAGAAACAGAGGGAACAGAGGGTGGTGTGTAAGAGGAAAAAGAATGAACAGGCGTCAGAATCATGGGGTGGCTCTTTGCATTCTTTGGTGTTGAGGATTGAGGCACAAAGTTATTAATTCGCCCCTAAAAAGCTAGCACCTCCTCACCCTTTCCCATTTATGCACTAGGACACCTGACAACTCTCAGTGCTCTCCAAGGTCAACAACCGTCTTCCTGGGCGCGTGTTCTGCCACGGAGAGACCTGTCTGTAAGCAGAGGTTCTGCTTAAAGAGACATTTAGGCCAGGCTGAGAGCCAGCGGGGTGGGCACCATATCCTGACGTCTGAGCCCGGCAGGGGCTTGGCTAAGGGAAGGGCACTGACGAGTCCCAGCAGATGGCATAAGGGACACTGTGGCCTCGCCCCGTGGCACAGTGGATGCTGTGATGGGCCATCCAATCCTCTTTAATGGAGGACTTGTTCCCCCAGCTGCTGGGAGTGCAGGCAGCACACAGCCTTCGGTGCCGGCCCCCTTCTGAGAGCCGCCACCCAATGTCACGGCCAGGTCCATGCCAGCATGTAAGGCCTGACTGTCCGACTCCAGCTCCAGAGCACCCGTGGGACTGGCTGGTGTGAGCGGGGGTTCGCATTATAGACTTTGTTCCCCTCCGCCCACTCTGGCTCAGGGCCTGCGTTCCACAGAACCCAACCTGTGACCCCAGGCTACTGTTTTTTTTCCCCATCTGAGATTGTGTGTGTTTGCAGGGAGGTGGAGGGGGACCTACAAATTCAAACTGTGGAAAAAGCTCAAAGATCTTTTTTTTAATGTTTATTTATTTATTTTTGAAAGAGAGAGCACAAGCAGGGGAGGGGGATAGAGAGGAAGAGAAAGAATCCCAAGCAGGCTGCCAGCGCAGAGCCAGCTGTGGGGCTCAAAGTCGCCAACTGTGAGATCCTGACCTGAGCCGAAATCAAGAGTCAGGGGCCCAACCGACCGAGCCACCGAGGTGCCCCCGAAGATCTTTTTAAAAAAAATCGTCATTGTAAGAAAAGGTAGAAGTTTGAGGCCATCTTGAGAATGGTAAAAGAAAAAGTTAAATCTTTGCCAGTGTTTTTACTTGTTTTGTAAGGGCAATAGTATTATTTTGTCTACAGCCACTTGGCTAATTGGTTAAAGTCACCACGTGCTTGTGGTCAAGTTTATAGGTTTGGCTGGGTGAGACACAGATCCTATCCAGCAAAGAGTGTCTTCGGAAGACAGTGACCATAGATAAGGGCAGTCCCCCCAGTAGGATGTAACGAAGTGTAAAGGTAAACTGAGGTCTTAAGTACACATTTACCTAATTAAATGAAAGACTGGCTTCTCTCTGGGCTGAAAGGAAGCCCGGTTTCCCAGGCTGGCTGATCTTCAGCTTCTAGTCCCTAAGAGTGGAGAGAGCGCCCTCTGCTGGACAGAAGGCACCACAGGCCTGCCCCCAGGAGCGACGAGAATGTTCACTTGGGGATTTGAGACACATTCGGGAGAGAAGTGGGGGTTAAAAGAAAATTTTCTCCGCTCACAACACTTCTGACACCAAATGTGTAGGTTTTCCACACCAAGAAGTTCTCCAGTTCCCTGCAGACGCCCACCTGGGTGACCAACAATTCGATTCTGTCACTAACTCGAGTTAGTACGGAGTTAAGGGCTCCGTCTTGCCAGAGTGCCCACTTCAGGTGCCAGTCCCAAGTAGCAGGTCCCGAGGTGCCCACACTTCTGTCTGACGTGGCTACAAATCAGGGGTTCCCTCACTCCCTCCTCAGGTTGGATGATTGGCTACAATAACTCACAGAACTCAGGAAGATGCGATCACTGGTTTATTGTAAAGGATATAAGAAAGGATACAAATGAACAGCCAGACGAAGAGGTACACGGGCAGGGTGCAGAAGGGTCTCCAGCACAAGAGCTTCTGTCTCCCAGGAGTGAGGGTGTGCCACCCTCCTGACACGTGGGTGCTTTCACCAACCCAGAGGCTCTTCAAACTCTTCTATTTAGAGTTTTTATGGAAGATACATTATGTAGGCATGACTGATTAAATCACTAGCCATTAACCCAATTTCCAGTCCCTGTCTTCTCCCCAGAGGTCAGGGGAGGGAAAGGGTTGCTGAAAGTTTCAACTTTTTTTTTTTAGTTAGTTAGTTAGTTTGTTTGTTTGTTTTAATGTTTATTCATTGTTGAGAGAGAGACATAGTGTGAGCAGGTTCCAGGCTCTAAGCTGTCAGCATAGAGCCCGATGCAGGGCTCAGACTCACAAACCTGAGATCATGACCTGAGCCAAGTCAGATGCTTAACTGACTGAGCCACCCAGGCACCCCTGAAAAGGGCATATTATGAATAACAAAAGATGCTCCTCTCACCCCTAACACTCAGGAAATTCCAAGAGTTTTAGAAGTTCTCTGCCAGGAAGTGGGCTGGGGTGAGGCAGAGACCAAATACATATTTCTTATTATGTCACATGTTCAGAATAAACCCTGAGATACCAACAGTCGAGCTGACTCAGGCTGGAAAGGTGTCCCTAGGAAGCCTTTAGGAACAAGGGCAGGGGGGTGGAGGGGGACAGACCCTCCAAACGGAGTTACTGCCAGAGACCAACATCATGGCAATGTTTGTAGACCAGTGCTCAAGACTCAGACCTCACAAGGCCCAGAGTCCTCCGGAAAGGATGCCATGGCAAAGGCCTTAAAGGGCAGGGCCTGGCTGAGGCGTCCCTGGAAGAGCAGTATCCCCTGAACTTGCACCTGGGAGCAGCTGGCGAGTCCTCAAGTGGACCCTGAGGTACTAGATGAAGGTCCTACTGTTTTCCAGCCTCAGTTTCCTCATCTATAACATGGTCTCCCATGTGCCTCACAGGGATGCTGTAGTCAATAATGCATACCCTTAAAAATAGTATATAATGGTGAGCATGTGACGAACGTCATTTTTCTCCCTTTGGGGTTTTCTGCATTGTCTGCATATTGATCAGGAGTGTCTTAATTGGACGTGACAGAAGCCAGCCCGAAGTCGCTTATGGAGGCACAAACAGACTGAGGGCTAGGCAGAGAAGGGCTAGGAGAACTGATTTTGGAGATGCTCCATGTCAGGGACTCAAAGCCGCCAGGAGCCGTCTACCTCCTCTGGCAACTCTGCCTCTCCTCCAGGCGTCTGCTCCTTGCAGGGGACATGGCTCCTAGAGGCTCCAGTTCCATCGACTTGCATTTCCAAGACTAAGAGGAAAGTTCTTATATCCTGGCGGCAGTGTTCTGGTCGACCCAGCTTGGATCACATGTTGGAAAGGCCTTCCTCATCCAGAGTTCCCAGGACCTCCCAGAGCAGGTGGCTCTAGGAGACACTACTTTGCAACTAAAGGCCCCCAGCAGATAATAATCACCTTTCCCTCCAGTCTGTGACCGTCAGGCCCACAATCAAGTTTCCTCTGACCATGTGCTTTGGAAAGATCTGAGGCATTCTTAAGTGCGCTCCCTCTAACCCTACAAATTAAAAAAATATTCCTTTGCATCTCTAAATTTTAAATATCAACCAATGAGGAAAAAGGATTCGCTGAAAGCACCTGGTTTTGCTTCTGACCACCTGCGTTTTATTAGTAGTTGTCAAAATACAGTTCGGGGTGAGGAAAAACACCCCCCACAGACGGCCTTCACCACATCGGACCTGAAGGAGATAAGCGAGGCCCTCTAGCAAGAGGAGGTAGTTAGGATTACCCGTGGCCAAAGATGGGTCAGTTGAGGCAGAGCCGGTCAGGGCATGGTGGCAGGTCACTGCTGGGCCCTGAGTGGTTCTGGGCTTCGGGGTTCAGCACCTGACCATCTGCTGTGGCGGGAAACAGAGATGGGAGAGAGAGCAGCCCAACAAGGCTCCCGCCAGACCCCTCCCTCCCCGCCCCTCACCCAGAGGCCGCCTGGTCAGATTGCAGCCAGGGCAAGGAGGCGACTGTCACCCAGACGTCAGGCGAAGGCGCGGGAGTCGGGAGCGAACCAGGGACGCGAGCAGAGTGGCGTGAGCAGGGCGCAGCGTCTCCTCCCCCAAGGCAGGTGGCCAAGCGAGGGAGAGATTTCCTGGGCGACCGGAGGGGAGGGGAATGAGACCGCCCCGGACCGCCACCTGCTCCTCGCGGCCCGAGCAGGAGCCCAGGTTGGGGCCTGGTGGGAAGCGAGACTGGAACGGAAAACTGGGGCAGTCAGACGGGGTGACGGCAAACAAAGGCCTCTCTCTGGGAGAGAAACGCCGGCTGGCTGAGGGTCGCGCTCGGGCCACGCGGGGCCCTCGAGGGGGGCCCGAGGCCAGGCGGCGCCGTGTCCCCCGCTGGGGCCGGTCCCCTTCCGCCGGGGGCGTGGGGGGTGGGCACAGCCGGGGGGCGGGACCGAGGGCGCGGCCGGGTGGGCGGGGGGCGGCGAGGACAGCCACCGCCCCGCCCCGCCGTGTCCCGGGCGACCGAGACCTCCGCACCCGGGCGGGGGCCGCCGGAGGGTGAGTCTACGCCGGTTGCTACGCAACGGCCGGTGACGTCAGGCGATTGGGTTTGGTTCCCAAGGTAACTGGCCCGGCAGCTGGGCCGGGAACTATTTGTGTCTGTCCCCAGAGGGGCTGCGGAGCCTCCGGGGTCTGGCGCAGCGGAGGAAACGCGCCGCTGGCCCGCGGGCAGGCGGGGGACGGAACACAGAGGCCCTTTCAGCTCCGGGAGCCGGCGACCCAGGCGGGGCGGCGTCTGCGCCCTACGGGAGGACGCCCCTCCTCCGCTCCCCGCCGCCCCGGTTTTCTCCCCACTCCTGCGGGGGTGGCTCCTGGGCCGCCAGGCTTTGTCCTACTTCTAAACGCTCCCCGGGGTAAAACTCCAGGAAGAAAGGGGCTTCTGTTCGCCGCAGCCCGGCCCGCGCCGCCACCCTCCGTGCACACAGTAGGCGCTCAGCACGGCATTCCCATGGGGTTGTGGACATTGTGGCCTTTCGGAGCTGCCAGTGGCCTCCAGCCCTCAGAACCCCGCGCCATGTTCTGATCTCGAGCCCTCGGCACCTGTCCTCCGTGCCCTGGGGAGCACATCGGCCGACTAGCTCCCTATGTGGGGGGCCACGGTGCAAAAATAAACTGAGAGGCCCCTTGTTCAAGAATGACTGAGGGGACAACGTAGGAAGCAAGCCCCAATCCTGCCCGCTGAGGATGAACTGCAAGAGAGTGAAAGTGACAAGCGCATGGGTAAACTGAGGCAGATGGCATCAGTCACGGAGGAGAGAGGGTCAGGTTCACATCTGGAGTGGAAGAAGCGAGAGACAAGGCACGGCGGGAGCAGAAAGACCGGCAGGTGTGCGAAATAAAGCGGTGACCTAAATCTGGGCCCGAGAGCTGGCGCAGGTTGGCTGGGGGCCCCTAGGGCTTCGGGCCGCTGTAACTGGGTCTCTGGACTAAGGCGATGCAGTCTGGCCAGGCCTCTCCGGCTCTCTCCTCCTCGCTGCACCTGTTGCATGAGGATAACATCAAGCCTCTTGTTTTTCTTTAATTTTTTAATGTTTTATTTATTTCTGAGAGAGAGAGAGACAGCGTGAGCAGGGGAGGGTCAAAGAGAGAGGGAGACACAGAATCTGAAGCAGGCTCCAGGCTCTGAGCTGTCAGCACAGAGCCTGATGCGGAGCTCGAACCCACCAACCGTGAGATCATGACCTGAACCCAAGTCGGACACTTAACCGACTGCCACCCAGGCACCACAGTCAGTCTCCAGGGAGCCGCCGTGCCCCTCCCCCCCCACCCAGCACAGGGGGCCAGGCCAGGCTGGCCCCGGGGACATGGGTATCTAGGCCCAGGTCTCAGAGAAGGCTGTGCATGCAGCACATCCAGAGCAGCTGGTTGCCCATGAGCCAGGTCCGTTCTGCCTGTCCCACCCCGGGGAGGCATCTGCACCGTCCCTGCAAACCTTCACTTCTTGTCTACAGTCTAATGGCTGCCCAGAGGCTCTGAGTCCCGGAGGCATCTGGTAGCTCTTGAAGAGCAGCTGCAAGACCTTTCCAGGGCAGGGAATTCCCACAGCCGGATCCTCACTAGACAAAAGCCTGCATGCAGCCCTTGTCTCCTCTCCTAGGTGTGAAGCAGGCTCCGTAATCCCAGTTTCACACACAGGATGGGTTCTAGAATGCCCCCCAGGCACCCCTCCCACCCAGATTTGCCAGACTGTCCCAGAGGATGCCTCAAGAACCGGCCCTGGGCCCAAGATCTGGAGCTGGTGAGCAAAACCAGCTGCATAATGTGTGGGGCCTTGGGCAGAGTGAACGTGCAAGGCCCCTTGTTCAAAAAGTGTTGAGAAGGTCAAGTTGGGAAGGTGTCTGGCTGGCTCAGTCAGAAAAGCATGCGTCTCTTGATCTCTGTGTCATGAGTTCAAGCCCTATGTTAGGTGGAGAAATTACTTAAAAATAAATAAATCAGTTAATTGTCTGACTTTGGGTCAGGTCATGATCTCACAGTTCATGGATTCAAGCCCCACATTGGGCTCTGTGCTGACAGCTAGGAGCCTGAAGCCTGCTTTGGATTCTGTGTCTCCCTCTCTCTCTGCCCCTCCCCTGCTCATGCACTCTCTCACTCTCTCTCTCTCTCTCTCTCTCTCAAAAATAAACACTAAAAAAATAAATAAACAAACAAACAAACTTAAAAAAAAAAAGAATGTCAGGATGGTGACAACAGACAAAGCATGGGGCCCTGTGTGGCTGTATAGGTTGCACACTCACAAAACCTGCCCCGCCCAGCTGGCAAGTCCTAGACACCAAGCAAAGCTCCTTCCTGCACAGAATCTATCTGTTCCCTCTGTCAAGGTCCACCTTGGCCTCTTCCCACACTGAGGCCAGCCATTTCCGGGGGGCACTTTCCTAACCATCCATTCAGTACAATCTGGGCATCCACAGCATCCTCAGGCCCACCCGTATCATGTGGAGGGGATGTGCCCATTGCTTTCCCATCAAAGGACCAAAATCATAGAATAATACTTCCAGAAATGTTCGTTTATGCAAATGCTGGATGTTTGGTTCTCTATTTTCAGCTGAAGAACACTTGCTCTTGAAAAAATAGATAAGGGCCATCTCTGTAAGATGACGAAATATGAAATGTAGCAGCTGATTGATGAGGGTTTGGCAGTAAACAACATTAAAACAATATAAAAGAACAGAAGTCAAGGGCGTGTTTGCGGCCTCTTAAGGTCCAGGTCACGCCCATGATTCATCTCACTCTGCCCTCAGGGAACCAGGGGAGGGAAACTGCCACAGCCCATTGGGTTTAGGCCCTGCAGTGGGGACAATGGTAAAAGAACTCCCCTGCCTGGGAGCTCCCCGGGATCAGCCTGACCTGCACCCCCTCTTCTCTCTCTGCTTGCGTCTGCCACCTTCCTGACCCTTCCACGGATGTGACCCCAGGAACGCTCCCTGGGGTAAATTTCCTGTACACTAGTCTATGAAATCTCCTCACACCATGTGAGGCATCCCTGGGCCCCGCCCACCTATTTAAATGCCCTATAACAGTTGTTCTTTCATTCATTCTACAGACCTTCACTGAAGACCTACTACGTGCCAGATGCTGTTCTAGGTGCTGGAGGTAAAGCAGAACAAAGCAGGGAAACACTTGTGCCCTGATGGAGCAGACATAAAGCAACCAAAAAGACAAGACCCTAACATTGAACTTAGAATAATTTAAAAATTATTTTTTAAAATAGAACTTATTTAAATTTAAGTATAGAATTTAAAAATAGAACTATTTTTTAAAACCAACAGAGTGATACCATAGAGAATACCTGATCTGAGCCAGAGGCAGCTACTTTATTTAATTTTTTTTAATGTTTTTTATTTATTTCTAGGAGAGAGAGAGAGAGAGACAGCGTGAGCAGGGGAGGGTCAGAGAGAGAGGGAGTCACAGACTGAAACAGGCTCCAGGCTCTGAGCTGGCAGTCAGCACAGAGCCCGACGCGGGGCTCGAACCCACGAACCGCGAGATCGAAAGTCGGACGCTTAACCGACTAAGCCACCCAGGCGCCCCCAGAGGCAGCTACTTTAGATCAAATTTCCTTTGGGTCAAGGAAGTTCTCTCTGAAGAGGCAATAAGAGACCATGCGCTCACCAGTTTGAAGGACAAGCATCGACCAGGCAAGTTCAAAGGCTCTCCGGAAGTTGGGATGTTGGGTTCAAAGGGACAAAAGGTGAGTCTAGAATAAACCGAGTGAAGGGAGATGAGGTCAGAGGCAAAGCCAGATGATGCAGGACCAGGAAGAAGAATCCAGAAGAATTCAGCTTTTATTCTAAGTGAGGTGGGAGCCATTGGGCAGTTTTAAGCAGGGCGATTACGGGATCTTTACCTGTTTTAAAGCATCACTCTGGCTACTGGGCAAAGAATGGATTCACTACACATACCACCTGCTGTTTGGCACATGTTTGCCCTTTGGCCTAATTGTTACTAACCAGCATTTGTGCAATAGCCTCTCTGCTCCTTGAGGCTAGAGGCCAGTCTTTGGACTTGTTTGGAGCCCCACAATGCCTTGCACTGAGTAGATGCTCAATAAATATCTGGAAGCCAACCAGATGACACTTTTGTGTCTGCAGCAATCTTCTGGAGTCTTGCCTCTCAGACCAGCATCAGCGCCACCTGGTAGCTTATAGGAAAGGTAGAATCTCAGTCCCCACCCAGACCTTCTGAATCAGAATTGGCAATTTAATAAGATCCCCAGGAAATTCGAATGCGTGGTAAAGTTTGAGAAGCTCTTCTAGAGAGTAGAATAACTGGAGAGCCAGACAAGGGGGTGGGGGAAGCCCTGAGGTGAGCCAGGAGGTGAACCCAGGTGCGCACAGTGGGCTCACTTGGGAAGCCTCCCATAAAAGTGGCAATGGCCCTGAGTCACTGAGTCTGAGAGTAGCTGGACCAGTAATACAGCTAACACTGATCTGGTGCTTTCTATGCGTCAGACACTGGTTTCTCAATCTTTTACATGTATTAACTAATTTAGTCTTCACAACAGCCCTATAAAGTGGTACTATGACAGTCACCGTGCCCACATTGCAGATGAAGAAACCGAGGCCCGATGAGGTTGATGCTATTCCAGAATCTTCAGCAGGTATACACGCATGTGTATGTACCGGGTATTTACAGCAGAGTCTGTTCTGATTGGTCCCTGCCTGCCCTACTGATTATTCAATGTTTTGAACGTCGCCCTGGTTACAGAGCTGGACAGAAGGGGCAGGATCCAAACCAGTCCACTGTGCTGGAGCTACATTCTAAACCACAATCCTCTATCCATCTAGTGCCATCACCACCCAGAAACGGCACTCCTCAGGGACACGTAATGTGTGTCAAAGTGTTTTGCAAGCTATAAAACCCGGTATGAACGCCAAGTGCATAGACTCCTCCTGGGCAGAAGTGAGAGAAGCCTGTTAAAGCTGGAGAAGCTGGGTTGCCAGAGGTCAGAGGAGAGGTTGCTGTGGGGAAACAGCATCTTCTCTGCTTACTCCAGGGGGGAACCTGAGTCAGAAGGAACGGCTTTCCTGAGTGGAGCCCCCACGATCAGCCCTTGGGAGGCTCTAACTTGCCAGAAACAGGCACGAACCAGGTTAGCCTGGCGCGGCTTCACGGATTGACTGGCCCCTCCTGATGCTGACCACTAGAGGGCGCTGCTCCCCAGCCTTCGTCCCACCGGACCCCACCTGCTCGCAAGAGACTAGGACTTGGAAGGGGTCCTCGTGAGCAAGCACCTCGGACTTTGAGAAACGGAAAAGAGAGAGGAAAGGCAAGATGGATGGGGGGCCTTATACACATTTTCCATACCCGAAAACACCCTGGTGCAGGAGCTCTCGTTCCTATTTTACACGTGAGGAATTTGAGGGCCAAAGATGTTGGATAAGATCCCCCAAATCAGGAAGCTAGGGAGAAGCAGAGCTGGGTCATCGGATTTAAATCTCAGTTGCCAAGGGGACCACAAATAGACGTCAGCTCATCTGACCCTGTCATGTCGCTGGTGTCCCTGCTTATGTTGACCCTGTATTCTGACTGGTGGCCAGAATCTCTACCTTGCTCTATTCCATGCTGTGTTCCGGCAACAATTCCCACAGCCAGCCTTCATAAAAAAGGCCCCTTCTTGAAATTTTTGAAGTCATGGTCTCCTGCTTCATTGCCCTCTGGCCTTCAGGGATCCCCACCTGCCACCCCAACACAGCAGCCTCCGATTTGGGCAGATTCTGGGGTCGCCTCTGATCCTAGCCTCAAATTCTATGTCCCTTCCGCACCCCAGGGACCCCACAGGCTCAGGCACTGCCCCCAGGCACCCCGCCGCAGGTAGCAGC
The DNA here is from genome assembly GCF_003009895.1 of Hyaena hyaena. Classification (NCBI taxonomy): domain Eukaryota; kingdom Metazoa; phylum Chordata; class Mammalia; order Carnivora; family Hyaenidae; genus Hyaena; species Hyaena hyaena. The sequence continues at coordinate 2,039,621 of NW_024080721.1, read as the reverse complement.
ACAAATAAACACGGGGACATTTGACCAAGAAAAGCCTGTGGTTGGGGCCAAAGATTTTTTTCTCAGCTCCCATCAACTCCTTTTATGGCCTCTGGGTCCAGTTCCTTCTTCATAATAAGTCAGAGCTGGAAAAGGCCTCAGGAGTCACTAAGTCCAACTTGAGCCAACACTTTCCTTCTCTACATACCCTCCCTGCCCCCCACCTTGCTGCCTCCCTGCCTGCAGCCAGGTTCACGAAACCAGGCCAAGGCAGGAAGCTTCCCGCACGGAGGGGAACTCCAGGCCTGGGGCGGGACCCGGGCAACTCGTCGGCCCAGGTGGCCCAGCCCCGGCACCTGCAAAACGGAGGGGAGGGGGATGCCCAACCGCCGCTTCTACTAAGGCCCCGCCCCCAGTTTCTGAGCTTCTGTATCTAAACTCGGGGACCGCCCTGATGAACCTCTATTTCGGCCCCTTTCGCACGGCCCGTTCCCTTCCCTCTGCCCTGGGAGCTGTGGGCAGCTCGCGTGTCTGTGCGCACGTGCGTGTAAATGATCATGTGTGTGCAGGAGCGTGTGCGCCGCGGAACACGCGTCCGCGCCAATGCCCGGATCTGTGTGCGCCCCCTACGGGCACGCCGCCACCGACTGCCGTAGCTGCCAGGTGGCCGTGTGCAGCGCTGCGTGTGCCAGGCGAGTACCAGCCTGGACCACCCTTCCCTCGCCGCGCGGCCGAGAGCATCCGGACTGGGGGCGACTGGTTCTCTGTCCGCGGGCACGGGCCTCCCGTCCCGGTCCAGCATTTTCTGTTTTCCCGGGCCTCCCCGCTCCGCCAGCCTGGGGCGCTCCGGGGCGGGGGCCCGGGAGCAGCCCCGCCCGGGCCGCCCGGCGAAGGTGGCAGGGCTGCGGGGCGCGCGCCGCCTCTCCCCTGCCGCCCCCACCCCGGCGCCCCATTGGGTTTTTCCATGACTGCATCCGGCTGCGGGCCGCCTTTGTTCCCGCCGTCCCTGCGAGCCGGCCCGCCTCTCTTCTGCGCGCCGGGGTTTTTCCAGGGCTCAACTGGAGCATGGCGGAGCCGAGTCCTGCGCCCCGGTCGGACCCCCGCGATCCCCTGCGGGAAGCCGAGCCCTCTCCGGACGTAATGCTCCGTCCCTGCTGTCCCCAAGGCCTGCGGCCCCTGAGCCCCACATCTGTGCGAAAAGTTGACCACCCTGGCCCGCGCCCCTCCGCTCTTCGGGATGCGATTTTGGCGCCCACGTCCTTCGCCCGACTGCGCGCTGCGGCGCGGAGGTCAGGCTGGTGCGGTGTTTGCGCAGCCGGAGCCGGGCCGCCCCTGCCTCCCGCTGGTAGAAGGGCTTCACATTTCTCCCACGGGTCGGGGGGCGCAGTCGGGGCGGTAGAAAGCCTGGCCTGGCCGACCCCACTGCAGAGGGGACCCAGGCGCGACACAGCCGGGCACAGCTGGGAGACATCGAGCGGTCCCCACCCCCCCGGGAAACGGCACACTCGCGTTAGTAAGCGCCAGAGCGCGGGGGACTCCTCTGTGCCCTGAACCCCCTCTCCGACATCAGGAAGGAAGGGGAGATAGGCAGAAGGGCGGTGTTCGAGGCACGGGATCCTCACGGGTTGCATGGGGACTGTGTGCCCGCAGCCCCAGCCCGTCCACACTGCCAGACTGAGTCGTCTGCCCAACGCTGAGCCGCGTCCAGTTTGGTCTCTGCAACGGTGGCTTTATGCCCCCGGGGAGCCTCTCGGCTGTTACTCGGCCATGTTGGCGGGAAAAGTGTAGGAAACGCTGTGTTAAGTTTCGGAGTGAGGCTTGCTAACCCTACCACAGAAGCCAGAACGCCCGGGGTGGCCTCCAGGCCGGGGTATAGTGGTGAGAGGGGCATCTGGGCGGGGGAAGGGGTTCTGGAATAAGGGGGTGTCTGACTGTGTGCGGGTTTCGAAATCCCTGGCTGGCTCCTCCCCACCGCGCAAAGGGAGGCGGCCCCACGTGGCTACAGATCCAGAGGTGGGGTTGGGAGGAGGACGGAGGATAAGGAGTATCCAGATGGGGGGGGGGGGCTCTCGCCGCTGGAGGGAGGAGGGACGTGCCTTCAGCCCTCCGGGTGCCAGCTCCTCTCTTCCTTCCCTGGTGCTTAATCTTGTTTCCTAAGCAGTTAGGGGGAGCCTCGCTGCCCTGATTGTAGGCAGGATGCAATCCAACTTCCCCCAACGCCGGCGTTCCGGCTTCTCCTTTCTTCTCCCCAGCCCTGCAAAGGGGTGCAAGTTGTGTTTAAGGTCTTAGACCACTTGTAAGTGGTTCAAATGGTAAACCACAGTTCTTACCAGTCCCACGAGTCCAAGAGTTGGTGGTGGGGACAGCAGGTTAGACAGAGAATCTGCTTGCCCTAGACTTCTGTTTGCTATGCCTTTGTCCTCAGTTGTCTTGTCCCTGTTCTTGACCAGGCTAAGAATCTTAATCCCGTCGGGGCCTGGGTGGCTCACTCTGTCAAGCGGAGGACTCTGGATTTCGGCTGAGGTCATGATCTCACAGGTTGTGAGACAGAGCCCGGTGTCTGGCTCTGCCCTGCCAGAGAATCTTGGGATTCTCTCTCTCTCTCTCTCTCTCTGCCCCTCCCCTTCTCACACACATGTGTGAGATAAATAAATAAATGTTAAAAAAAAAAAAAGGAATCTTAATCCCAAGACTTAACCATTATCCCTCAGCTCTCTCATCTATAAAATGGGGATACTAATGGTATCTATTTCCCAGAGTGGTTATATAAGTTAAATGAATTTATATAGCTTTAATATATGTAAAGAGCCTGGCACATAGCAAATACTAAACAAACACTTGCTATCATTATTGAAAGTTAAGCTATGTGTCTAAGGTCACACAAAAGTGGCTAAGTTTGATTCCAACCCAGGTCAGATGGTCCCAGAGCCTGTGCTCTTTTTTAATTAAAAAAAAAATTTTATGTGTATTTATTTTTGAGAATTACAGAGTGTGAGCCGGAGGAGGGTCAGAAAGAGAGGGAGACACAGAATCTGAAGCAGGCTCCAGGCTCCAAACTGTTAGCACAGAGCCTGACACGGGGCTCGAACCCACAGACTGTGAGATCATGACCTGAGCCGCCGAAGTCGGATGCTTAACCCCAGGCACTCCCCTCCCATGCTTTTATACTATGCTATATATATATATGCACTAGCAGAATTGGGAAACTACTCACGTACATAGGTCGTCTGTGAACTAGAGGAAAATCATGGGTGTTGGGGATTAAGAGACATGCTTCTAAGGAAGGGCCACATTCATAGTGGTGACGTCTGACCTAGTTCCCACTTGGTGACCGTTTCAATTGTTTTATGGCTCCTTTAAATTACATATATTAATTGAGAAATTTATGACAAGCTGATAATTACCTTGAAGGTAGCAAACTCCAGGTCCTCCCAGCAGTGATGTGAAGCCTATGACATTTCACTTCATATTTATTGACTTGTTTTTACCCAGCATTGCAGCAGATGCTGTGGGGGCAGGGAGAGCATTCTTAGCAGGCCCTCACTTTATGCCTTCTTGTGGAGATACGTATGTCTATGTAGTAGTGATATCTTTTTTTTAACTTTTTAAACTTATTTTTGAGAGAGAGAGAAGTGCACATGTGTGAGCAGGGGAGGGACAGAGAGAGAAGGAGAGAAAATCCCAAGCAGGCTCCTCGCTGACAGTGAGGAGCTTGATGCAGGGCTCAAACTAATGAGCTGCAAGATCATGACCTGAGCCAAAACGAAGAGTCAGACGCTTAACTGAGTGAGCCACCCACGTGCCCGATCTTTTATTTATTTATTTTTTTACTTTAATTCTCTTAATGTTTGTTTATGTATTTTGAGAGACTGAGATAGAGTGAGCATGAATAGGGGAGGGGCAGAGAGAAGGGGGAGAGAGAATCCTAAGCAGGTTCCCAGTTGCCAGCACAGAGCCCGACATTGGGCTCGATCTCACAAACTGTGAGATCCTGACCTGAGCTGAAATCAAGAGTTGGACACTTAACTGACTAAGCCACCCCTTTATTTATTTATTTTTTTTTTTATTTTTAGGAGAGAGAGAGAGAGACAGTGTGAGCAGGGGAGGGTCAGAGAGAGAGGGAGTCACAGACTGAAATAGGCTCCAGGCTCTGAACTGGCAGTCAGCACAGAGCCCGACGCGGGGCTCGAACCCACGAACCGTGAGATCATGACCCAAGCGAAAGTCGGACGCTTAACCGACTAAGCCACCCAGGCGCCCCTAAGCCACCCCTTTAGATTTTATTTTTAAGTAATCTCCACACCCAACGTGGGGCTCGAACCCACAACCCCGAGATCAAACTCACACCCTCCACCAAACTGAGCCAGCCAAGTGCTCCTAATGGTGATATTTTTAACTGCCAAAAGGAGTTAATATTTCATGAGGGCCAGTGGTGAGCAGACTGAGGTGGTCCCACGATCCTTCCTCCTAGCCCTCATGCCTTTGTATAAATGCCTCCCTGAGTGTGGGTGGGGTTTGTTCTAGCCAATAGAATAAGTGTGGGGGGAGCTTGTTCCTGAGTGTGGGTGGGGCTTGTTCTAACCAATAGAATAAGGTAAAGGTGATGGCATCGCTGTGACTGTGTGCACCTGATTACATTGTAGAAGATCGCGATGACCATCTTGCTGAGAGACCTCCTTGCTGGCTTTCACGGAGCAAGCTGTCACGTTGTGGACCGCCTACAGAGAGGGTGGGAGACTGAGACACTGGCCGACACAGGCGAGAAACTGAGGCCTCTGTCTGACAGGCTGCAAGGAACTGAACTCTGCCAACAACCACATGCGCTTGCAAGCAGGTCCTTCCCCAGTCAGGCCTCATATGAGGCCCCAGCCCTGACTGAAGTCTCCCAAAGACCCAGGGTAGCCTTGCCCAGACCTCTGTGAGAACCTGCCAGATGATAAATGGGTATGGTTTTGAGATGCTACGTTTGTTGTTATATATACACCAACAGAGAATGAATGCAGGGTCCATTAGGGGAAAGGTCCTACATGGTAATATGATGGGATACAAAAATGATAAGGGAGCCAGCATTTCAGGAGCTTCCAGGCAGCCAAGGTGAGAAACGAAACCCAGCGTGGTTTCACCATCTGCCAAAAGGAAAGAAATGTTTCTAAAGGGGCATCTTGGTTCCTGAGCCTAAGGATTTGTCACACCGACAATAGAATCTGTGAACGGAGTGCAGGGTCTGAAAGGCCTGGACCCCCCTGCCAAGATCACCCCTCGTCCTGCCTGACCTCTTGCTATATCGCACCCTCTTGTTCACTGCCCTCCTTCCGGGCGGCTCTTCTCCTTTCTCTGCTTACTGACTGCTCCGCTTCAAGGACCAATTCACAGGCAGCCTCTTCTACAAGGCTTTCTTTAATCCCTAGCAGAATTAACCACTTCCTTGATTTCCCAAATCTTTATGGGTTTTTTTGTTTTATTTTTTAATGTTTATTTATTTATTTTGAGAGAGAGAGAGAGAGCAGTTTGGGGCGGGAGGGGGGGCAGAGGGAGAGGGAGAAAGAATCCCAAGCAGGCTCTGCACTGCCAGTGTAGAGCCCGATGTGAGGCTCAAACTCATGAACCTTGAGATCATGACCTGAGCAAAATCAAGAGTTGGATGCTCCACTGACTGAGTTACCCAGGCGCCCCTCAAATCTTTGTTATCAAAGGCATCATATTGTATTATTCATTTCTGATGTTTTACTGAGCACCTGCTAAGTGCTAGGCCTCCTGTTAGGTACACGAGATACTGTCACAAATACAGCACGGAGCTGTCCTTGGGGCCTCAGGCCCTGAGTCCTGGGCCCATCCCCTCTTCCACCCAAGGCCAGTGCATCCTCGGCACTCTGCAAACACAGCAGCCACAGGTCTTTGTGCTGGTTAAGTGAGCGACTGAGGCTCTGGGGGCCTTCCTCTGGTACCTCATGAGGCGTTCCTGGCCTCATGAGCCTTTTTGAGGGGTGAGTTAACTGTCAAATAGGCTCCCAAGTAGCTGAGATCAGTTGTATATTATAATTTGGTAACGGAACACTCAACATGTCGGCAGCAAATGTCAGCAGGAACAGACTTAGTTTACCTATAATTGATATAGGACTTTGGAGACTGACTGTCATTAATAGATTAGTGGCATTTTAAGGTTGTTCAAGGCTCCGCAGTATGGGGAGATAGGGATCTTCTGAGCCAGTGATAGGAAGTCTATGCATCTAATTTATCTTAAAATTGAAAGACATTAGCAAGTTAAAAAGAAAGGAGGCCAAGATGTGGCCCTATTAGCCCTTGTTGCCTGGAACCACTGCTAGGTGGTTGTTTTTTTTTTTTTTTTAAGTTTATTTATTTATTTTGAGAGAGGCAGAGACAGCACGAGCAGGGGAGGGGGAGAGAGAGAGGGAGACAGAGAATCCTAAACAGGTTCCACACTGTCAGTGAGGAGCCTGATGTGGGGCTCGAACTCATGAAACCCTGAGATCATGACCTGAGCTGAAAACAAGAGTCAGATGCTTAAGGGACTGAGCCACCAAGGCGCCCCTGCTAGGTGTTTATAACATGGGGTGTTCAGTTCCCTTATAACGAGTGGCAGCCCCACATGACAAAACTTCAAAGGGCACCGCCCATGCTGTCAGGCAGAATTTGGGGGTGTCTGAGGGCCCCGAAGGACAGAGGCTGGGGCATGTGGCTACTGTTGGGGGAGCGGTCCACTCCATCCCTTCCCTGGGCCCCCTCCCCCAACTTCCTGGCCATCCTAGCAAAGGTTTGGCCCCACGGTTTCCGTTTCCTGGAGAGCCTCCTTCCCCAAGTGTCCTGGCCCGCAGGGAGGGATAGGATGCTGCCCCGAGGCCCCCCACCCCCATCCGAGGGGACCTACAGCCTGTCCTGGGGCTCCAGATCCTGCATCTTCCTGTGTATTTGATGGAGTTTTCTGGCTGCGGCCTGTCTTGTACCTGGGGCCTCCATTATCTCCACGCAGAGTTTCCAAGCCCCTCCCCACATCCTGCGGTGGGAGCCCCCACCACACCCCCAGACACAGACCCTCCCTGGGGAGTCGTGGGGAGCCTTTCCCCTTGGGCTGAGGGACCGGTGTTTCCTCGCTGCCCTGGTGTGCCCTCCTTCCCTCCTGGCCAGAACCAACGTCCCCTTTAATTTAAGCTGCAGAGAAAATGGCCTCAGCAATGGCCTGAAAAGTTGCGCCTCAGCCCCATAATCTCAGAGACCCTCCTGTGAAAGGGTATCCCATCTGTCAGGTCTCCTCCCCCAGACCCCCTAGAGCTGGACCGATTTTGGTGACCTGTCTTCATACCCATTTTTCCACTTCATCCTTGAATTTGGTGACCCGAATTTTGGCCTAGCGTCTTGGGGGGGGGGGGGGCTGGCATTACTTTGACTCTCCTCCCCACCCCCCTGACTTGGCATGAGGTTCTAGAAGGACAGCCTGCTGCTGCACTCTGTGCGTGCCCAACCCCAAACCCCAGTCCCAGGAAGTCAATCCACTGAGGCGCAGACATCTCTCCAGGCTCTGATCTCTTCCTCAATCGGACAGTTTGGCCCCAGGCGGTTTCCAGCTGCCGGTGTGGGATTAATAAACACAGCAGGAAGTCTTTGTTCTTAAAAAAGAAAGGTCTCTTTAAAAAAATAGTTATGCACATAACAAAAAATTCAGAAAGGGTGGGTGGAGGGAAGGGGAGGAAATTCTCTCCAATACCCGTGTTCTTCAGTTCCTGCACAGGTAACTATTTTTGGAGGTTCTTGTTTCTTCCAGACATTTCTAGGCACTCACCCCACCTCACCCCTGTCCCCACCACCAAACACAAAGCCCTGATTGTACCGTTTGCCAATTTTCATGGTGTCAATACTCCCACCATGGCTGATTTCAGGATACCAGCGTGATATCGGTGAGTGCAGAGTTAAGCCATAGGCACGATTAGCTAGGGACGAGAGGCAGCTCCCGCTGTGCGTGGTACAGTTACGTGTGCACCATTGAACAGGCAGCCGGACACACAGATGGAATCCCAGGACTCTTACACTGTCCTGAACCGGCTTCCCGGGGAGGTGAAGCCAAGGACAGCGAGCACCACAGTGGGACGGATGTATCAACCCATCTGTTCCTCATATAAGACAAGAAGTGGGGAGAGTCTGTCATTGAGAAGCGTGGGGGCAGAAACCATGAAGGGTCATCAGGTAAATTACGGGGTAAGAGATTTTAAGAACCTAAATTAGTGAGACGTTGTTTCTGAAGAATACAAGTTTGCGGGGCACCTGGGCGGCTCAGTCGGTTGAGCATCAGACTCCTGGTTTCAGCTCAGGCCATGATCTCACAGTTTGTGGGATTGAGCCCCACATCAGGCTCCATGGTGGCAGAATGGGGCCCGCTTGGGACCCCTCTCTCTCCCTCTCTTTGCCCCTCTCCACCCTCATACGTGCATTCTCTCTCACAAAATAAATAAATAAACTTAAAAAAAGAGTAGGGGAGCCTGGGTGGCTCATTTGATTAAGTGTCTGACTTCAGCTCAGGTCATGATCTCACAGTTCATGAGTTTGAGCCCCGCGTCAGGCTCTCTGCTGTCAGCACAGAATCTGCTTAGATCCTCTGTCCCCCTCTTTCTCCTATCCGCCTCATGCTCTCTCTCTAAACAAACAAACAAACAAACTTAAAAAAAAAGAAAAACTTCAGGGCACCTGGGTGGCTCAGTCAATTAAGCATCCGACTTCGGCTCAGGTCATGATCACATGGTTCGTGGGTTCGAGCCCCACGTCGGGCTCTGTGCTGACAGCTCAGAGCCTGGAGCCTGGAGCCTGTTTCAGATTCTGTGTCTCCCTCTCTCTGACCCTCCCCTGCTCACACTGTGTCTTTCTCTCTCTCTCAGAAATAAAACATAAAAAATTAAAAAAAAAAAAAAGAAAGAAAAATTTCAGAGGGTTGATCAAATTTCCCAGCTAGAGAGAACTGAGGAATCTAAAAACTCAGAGAGAAGAGCCAGATGAGTGACGTCACATGGAAGCATGTGACCTTGGGCTTCCTCTGTCCTCTTCAACCAGCCCTGACATCCACCAAATGACTCACTTTGGTGACTGCCCAGGACTCCCTCTGAGCTCCAGTAGGAAACATTGGTTTTTTGAAAACAAGCACTCGAGGAGGAGTCTCAGCCCCCTGGGTCTCTGGGTGACTTCCTGTGTGGCTGGCTCGTCCCCCTGCCTCCTGGGCCTGCTGTCAGGCATTCTGAGCTTCGGGCAGTCTTTGTCAGAAAGAGGATAATTGTGGCTGGCATCCCCCTGGGCTCCGCTGGTCTGGGTTAGTCTCTGGAAAGCTGCTCCTCACGTGTTAGGACAGTGTTAGGACAGTGTTAATGGAGTTTCGTATACCCTTCAGATGACAGGTAACCCTCGGGGGCCTTGTGCTGTGCTGGCCTCTGTGAACCCCTCCTGTCCCTAAATCCCAGGAATAGAGAAGGGGACCCCATATTGAGCACTAGCACCACAAACTGTTAAGTTTGTGGGAAAGGAATACCTTCTAAAGTCTCCATCTTATGCCCTGAACTGAGAAGGGCTTCACTCGGAACGCTAAGACATTCAAGTGTATAAAGAGCCGTAGATGTGGCCTCGGCCATAGTGGTACAGCAGGAGTTATGGCTGACGCCTCCAGTGGCACTCGGGGTTCCTCTTGCAGCATGTGGCGGATCCCCTTCGGGAAACAACCCTTCAGGCCCCATCATTGCCAGGGATACATCTTAGGCAAAGCCACTGCTAATGGGAATTTGGGAATACATAAGACGGGCACGCACAGCTAACAGAAATATAGAATGTTCAAGAGACTATGAGGCTGGAATCACATGGCTGAGAAATGTCCTTGGCCTATCACCCACACATGAGGACAATACCATCTCAGGGAGAAAGGGAGCGTTGTGAGGGCCACATGATGCAGAGATGACTTCCCTGTGCTGAGGGAGCTCAAGAGAGTTAGCCCACCACTGCCATTGGATTGGGGCCGTAGGGAAGGGAGGTGTAAAAACTTAGAACACAAGCATTTGGTGTCTAAAAGCCACAGGCTGATAAAGAAAAGAGGAAGAAAGCTTACAGTGTTGGGATTCCTTCCTCCACGCTGCCACATTCCAGGACACAGTCCGGCTTAATGGCAGCTATGTTTCAGAACACCCGTGGGGACAGGAAAAACAGACAAGCACGTATTCAGGAGGAGCTCGGGACTGAGTAATTCTCCAGTGGATTTGCTCACATTGCCCGGATGAGACTTGCATCTTTCACTTGGGCTGAGGGGTAGTAATGCAAAGGCTTCGTTCCTCCCAGTAGACCATCTCAGAGCATTCCACGGCATTCTGTGGGGAGAGCAGAGAGCTGCAGAACCATGCTAGGGAAAGCTCTTCCAGGACTGGCCCAAACGAACTCAGTGTTGGCAGAGGGCTGGCTGGAGCGGGGGACCCAGGAGAGAGAGAACTGGGGGGATGGGGTGGACACACGGAGCACAGAAGGTGCTGAGTGCGTTTGTCATTCAGGGTCAAGATGGAGGAAAGGTTGCTGCTGCAGAACATTCAAGAAGACTGGGAACAGAATAGGTTGACTGGAAAATAGGTAAGGAGGATGAATCTTAAAAAAGAGTAAATCTGAAAATACCAGATGCTGAGGATATGTGGGGAATGGGTATTTTTAAACGCTGTTGGCAGGTACCGTGGGACCGCATGGCAGTGCTCAGAAGCTGAAGGTGTGCGTACCCAGGACCCAGCTGTGCTGCTCCTGGGTGCGCCCCCACCGAGGTCTCCGGCACGGGCACAAAGATTTTTTTTGAAGCACTGTTTGTATTAGCAAAAGAAGTGAAAACAATCTCGCTCTAGGCAAAAGAAAGGACAAAACTCTAACTCTAACTTGCTCATGGGAGGCATTCTTTTTTTTTTTTTTTAATGTTTTTATTTCTAGGAGAGAGAGACAGTGTGAGCAGGGGAGGGTCAGAGAGAGAGGGAGTCACAGACTGAAACAGGCTCCAGGCTCTGAGCTGGCAGTCAGCACAGAGCCCGACGTGGGGCTCAAACCCACGAACCGCGAGATCATGACCTAAGCAAAAGTCGGACGCTTAACTGACTAAGCCACCCAGGCGCCCCTCATGGGAGGCATTCTATACTGCAGTTAAAGTGAATGAACTAGATCTTCATGTATCGACACGTAGAACCTCAAAAACATATTGCGTTAGAAAAGCAGGTTGCAATAGGGTACACACAGTGATTCCTCTTACATAAAGTTTCAAAACACATACAAATGGTACTCTTCCGTTTAAAAATGCACTTAGGGGCGCCTGGCTGGCTCAGTCGGTAGAGCATGCGACTCTTGATCTCAGAGTTGTAAGTGCAAGCCCCATACTGGGTGCAGGAATTACTTAAAAATAAAATCTTTAGGGGCGCCTGGGTGGCTCAGTTGGTTAAGCGTTCAACTTCAGTTCAGGTCATGATCTCACAGTTCGTGGGTTCAAGCCCCATGTCTGGCTCTGTGCTGACAGCTCAGAGCCTGGAGCCTGCTTTGGATTCTGTCTCCCTCTCTCTCTGTGCCTCCTTGGCTTGTGCTCTGTCCTTCTCTCTCAAAAATAAATAAACATTAAAAAAATATTTTTAATGTATTTATAATATGTACCAAAGACAGAAACATACATGGGGGTGATTCCCACCAACCTCAGGGAAGTGGTTACCTTTGAGGAGAGAAGGAAGCCACCTAGGGCTTTAGCTATTTTTTGTAGAGCTTTATCTCTTAAAAATAAATAAATAAATAAATAAATAAAAGATCTAAAGAAAACAAGGCAAAACATTGCATCTGTCTAATCTCAGTGTCTGTCTACAGATGTCTATCTGTATTACACTTTATACTTGTGGCAGGCTGAGTAACGGCCCCAGAGATGCCCCTCCATGTCCTAACCCTTAGAATCCATGCACATTCTACCTCCTGTGGTAAACACAACCTTACAGATTTGAGTAAGTTAAGGATCTTGAAATAGGGAGATTATCCTGAATGATCTCGGGCCCAATGTGATCACAGGGTCCTTGAGGCAGGAGAGTTAGTCAGAGAGGAGACGTGATCATGGACGTAGAGGTTCGAGGGCTGTGCTTTGAAGATGGAAAAAGAGGCCACAAGGGGCGCCTGGGTGGCTCAGTCGGTTAAGCGTCCGACTTTGGCTCAGGTCATGAGATCACGGTTTGTGGGTTTGAGCCCTGTGTCTGGCTTTGTGCTGACAGCCAGCTCAGAGTCTGGAGCCTGTTTCAGATTCTGTGTCTCCCTCTCTCTCTGACCCTCCCCTGCTCACAGTCTCTCACTCTCTCTCTCTCTCTCTCAGAAATAAATAAAACATTAAAAAAAAATTTTTTTTTAAAGAGGCCACCAGCCACGGAATGCAGGCAGCCCCCAGAAACCAGAAGAGGTTAGAAAACGGATTCTCCCCTGAAGTTCCAAAAGAAATACAGCCCTGTCAGCAGCTTGGTGTTGGACTCTGACCCCCAGACCTATAAGGGAGTGAATCTGGGTTGATTTAAGCTGCTAAATTCGCAGTAACTTGGATTAGCACCCACAGAAAACTAACACAATGCTGGGGGGGGGGCATTGTTTCGTAATTCAAAGGTTTGTTTGCTGTTCTTTCGTGATAGTAAGTTGGGAGAAGAGCAGCAAAGCCTCGCCCTGTCTTCCTGTTCCTCCTCCTTTAGAGGCGTTGAGCTACCGAGGAACCCTCTTCACCCCAGCCTCTGCGTTTAAGAGACTGAGCTGTGTGCCCACCTCCCGTGGGCCCCGGAGTTTCTGGAAGCCCCGGTTGTCAGAACATGCCCAGAGCTTTGGGGTGAGCCACACCCAGGAGAACTTCAGGCTCATTCCTCCCTCCCTGGAAGGCAAAGCAGCCAGAAGCCCACAGAAATCTGAGGTGACTACAGAGAGGGCCGTGAGCACTGCGGGAGGAGCTTCCCCCGCGCTCCCCTGCCCTCTCAGTCTCTGGCAGAGGCCGCGTGGACTGCCAGGGGCACCGGCCAGTGTAGGGGTTTGCCTGGGAGTGGAGACTCTGATGTTGGATGGCCAGGCCCCCCTCCGAGGCCAGAACTCTCAGGCAGGGGGGTGGGCAGCAGCACTGTGCTAACAGGAGCCTCGGCTTGGGTCAGTGCCCTCCCGGGGGAGTTGAGCAGGGGCTACTGCCTGAGACCTGCTGGGTGCAGGTGTGAAGTCCGGCCAAGGGAGCCATTTGTTGAAGTTGCTGGAAGAGAGACTGATAGGAGAGGGGATTAAAACATGGAAGGATCCAGAAAGACTTGTTTTCAGGAAAAGAAACATCTGGATGTATCTGTGTGCATGTGTGTGTGCATGTATAGGTGTGGGGGGGCTTTTGGGGGGGGCGCAGTTCAGGTGGGGGGTGGAGGAGTAGAGGCCAAAGGCTGTGGGGGAGGCTGCAGGGTCCAGAACATGGCACAGCCAGAGGAGTGATCTTGGGTGGAAGGAAAGATCTGGAAATTAGGTGAGAAATACATGGACAAGTGTCTGGAAGGACATGACACCCCAGCCACGCCAGGGTCAGCCTGGTGTGGGAGTGGGGGACAAGGGAGGATCAAGAGGCTTCATTCACTCCCTGTGGGTCACCTGAATTGTTTTACGGTACAGATGTATTCCTGTACTACTTGTGAGATTAAAAATAAATTTAAATATATTAAGCCCAATGGGGTGCCTGGGTGGCTCAGTCAGTTAAGCATCGGACTCTTGATTTCGGTTCAGGTCATGATCGTGACTGTTCGTGAGTTGGAGCCTCGCATCGGGCTCTGCACTGACAGTGCGGAGCCTGCTTGGGATTCTCCCTCTCTCTCTGCCTCTCCCCAGCTCATCCTCTCTCTCTCAAAAATAAGTAAATAATCATTAAAAAAATATATTAAGCCCTATGAATATCATTGTCAGTTCAGAAAGTGGCAGACAGATGAAAGATTCGCTGCAGGGGTAGGGTGGGGTTTCCGGATTTGACCGAGTGTAGGGGCCTCAGGGGGCAAAGCTGAAGATGGGTAACAAGTCCTCAAGGCTGCCAGACCCCATGGCCACGGCAAGGACCCTCCTGGAGAGGAACTGGCCGCTGAGGAGATGCCGATCAGATGCTTAGGGTCCCTGGGAGGCATGTTGAAAGCACGGACTCCACCCCTACCCCCACCCCTGAGTCAGGAAGGCTGCCAGAGACTCTGGAATTCTCTTGCCTTTCTATCGACTCTATTTCATTTATATATTTATTTGTGTATTTATTTTTATTTATTTTAACATTTATTTATTTTGAGAGACAAAGTGTGAGTGCGAGCAGGGGAGGGGCAGAGAGAGAGGGAGAATCCCAAGCAGGCTCCATGCTCAGCACAGAGCCTGATGCGGGGCTTGACCCCCACAAACTGTGAGATCGTGACCTGAGCTGAAATCAAGAGTTGGATGCTTGACTGACTGGGCCACCTAGGTGCACCTATATATATTTAAGTAATCTCGGCACCTATAGTGGGGCTAGAACTCAGAACCCCGCGATCAAGAGACACATGTGATACCAACTGAGCCAGCCAGGTGGCCCCCACCAACTCCATTTTTTTTAATGTGTATTTATTTTGGGCAGAGAGAGGCCAGGATAGAGGATCTGGAAGCTGGCTCTGTGCTGGCAGCAGAGAGTCTGATGTGGGGCTCAAACTCATGAATCGTGAGATCACAACCTGAGCCAAAGTCAGATGCTTAGCTGACTGAGTCACCCAGGCACCCCCCAACTCCATTTTAAATGAGATTTCCTTTATACAGTTTCATGGGGTAAATCTGCTTCCTTGGCCACCTTGAGCACACAACACTCTTGGGGGAGAGGATCCTTACAGGGGCCTGAGCCACACTAAGGAGCTCTGTCAACCCACAGAGGATAGTCCGGGTGATGTGGCAACTTTTCCATCAAAGGGTATTCGTATTCTCCAGGTCGATTTTCCTTTCCAAGAGACCTTCACCGGAAGGCCTGAGACGGCCCCTTGCCATGGCAACAGCAGGTGGATGACGGGGGAGGCACATGGACCCTGATGCAATCTGTTGGCACCCTCTCCTCCTATAAAGGACTTCTCACCCCAGACATACGGCTCAGCACCATGGCTCTGGTTACCTGTAACCCAACCTGCAAGCTCCTGCCCAAGGGCCCCCCCTCCGGCTTCTCTGCCAACTTCCCTCCACACGGCGTCCCTACCCATCTCCACAGCCTCACTTGACCCAAGGTCCTGCACACTCAGAATGAAAAACTGAAGGGGAAACCCTCTCATGGGTCGTGAGGCCAGGAAGGGGCTGAGTTAACCCTCAGACTCACCCCAGCTCAGAATATTGTTCTTTTTTTTTTCCCAGATTTTATTTTTAAGTAATTTCTACACTGATTGTGCAGCCCAAACTCATAACCCCAAGGTCAAGAGTTGCACGCTCTACTGACTAAGCCAGCCAGTTGCCCCAGAATACTTCTCATCAACTGCAGGTTTTATGAAGGTAGTAAAATACGAAATAACGTTCTAGCCTGGCATGTTCAGTACTTAAATAAATATAACATAAAACAGGTGAGGGGGTGGGGCTTGGCTGACTCAGTTGCAGGAGCATGCGACTCTTCATCTCAGGGCTGTGAGTTCGAGCCCCATAGGTATGAGATTACTTTTTTAAAAAATCTTAAGGGGCACCTGGGTGGCTCAGTCAGTTGAGCGTCCGTTTCCTGATTTGGGTTCAGGTCAAGATCTTCCAGTTTGTGAGTTCAAGCCCCATGTTGGGCTCTGTGCTGACTGCTTGGGATTCTCTCTCTGCTCCTACCCTGCTCACATTTTCTCTCCCCCTCTCAAAATAGATAAATCAATCTTTAAAAAAAATCTTTTTATTTTATTTAAAAATATTTTTTAATGTTTTATTTATTTTTGAGAGAGAGATAGAGACAACATGCGCAGGGGAGGGTCAGAGAGAGAGGGAGACACAGAATCTGAAACAGGCTCCAGGCTCTGAGCTGGAGCCTGATGTGGGGCTCAAACCCACAAACTGTGAGATTGTGACCTGAGCCGAAGTCGGATGCTTAACTGACTGAGCCACCCAGGTGCCCCTGATTTGCTGATGGTAAAAGGGGAAATGTTTCTTTAAATGGTTTTATTTTGACTTCTTTATATGAAAGAGGTTAAACATTTTCTTTTCTTATTTCATTTGTTTCATTGTTTTGATTCCTCTATCTGCTCACATCATCCATCTACGTCTTTGGTGCTGTATGCTTTATAAAAGTCCTTTGACGCTGAGGATATTTACCTCCGTTCCCACATATGTCTGGAAAACGTATTTTCCACATTTGTCTTTTGCCTTTAAATATGTTTTGCTTGTGGGGTGCCTGGGTGACTCAGTTGATCAAGCGTCTGACTCCTGATTTCAGTTCATGATCTCACAATTTGAGAGTGTGAACCCCATGTCAGGCTCTGTGCTTGACAGCATGGAGCCTGCTTGGGATTCTCTCTCTCCCTCTCTCTGCCCTTCTTCCGTTCTCTCCCCCTCTTTTAAAATAAATAAATAAACTTAAATTTGCTTGTCGTTTTTGACACATAGAAATTTTTCATTAAAAAATTAAGTCTAGGGGCACCGGGCTGGCTCAGCTGGAAGAACATGCAACTCTAGATCTCAGCATCATGAGTCGGGTATAGAGAGCCCCATGTCAGGTATAGAGATTACTAAAGAAAATAAATAAACTTAAAAAAATTTAAATCTAATAGGCTTTTTTGTTGTTGGTTTATTTCTATTCCTGTCTCGAAGGAGGCACTCATCAATACTTCAGGTAATGAGGTACCATCGTCTCCCTTTAACCATGATTTCACTTTCTGGGGTCTCATTACCCAGTCAACCATGGCCTGGGAGGAAGGGGCCCTCCTTCTTGCACAGCGTCAGAAGGTCCGTGGTAGCCGAATGCTAATGTCACAATGCCTACGTCACTCAGCT
Organism: Hyaena hyaena; assembly: GCF_003009895.1. Classification (NCBI taxonomy): domain Eukaryota; kingdom Metazoa; phylum Chordata; class Mammalia; order Carnivora; family Hyaenidae; genus Hyaena; species Hyaena hyaena. Next base: position 2,022,677 of record NW_024080721.1, on the reverse strand, counting down.
CACTTCGTCTCATCATGTAGACTTTTTATCATCTCATAGCATCACAAGAAGGGTGAGCCTGGGGTGCCTGGGTGGCTCAGTCAGTTGGGCATCCGACTTTGGCTCAGATCATGATCTCACGGTTCGTGGGTTTGAGCCCCACGTCGGGCTCTGTGCTGACAGCTAGCTCAGAGCCTGGAGCCTGTTTCAGATTCTGTATCTCCTTCTCTCTCTGACCCTCCCCTGCTCATGCTGTCTCTCTCTGTGTCTCAGAAATAAATAAATAACATAAAAAATTAAAAAAAAAAAAAGAAGGGTGAGCCCAGTACAACAAGATATTTTGAAAGAGAGAGATCACACCCACATAACTTTCATTACGGTACACATATATTTTTCAACCTGTGGTATATTTTTACAATTGTTCTCTTACTGTGCCTAATTTATAAATTAAACTTATAAAACAAATCATTGGTATGTATGTGCAGGAGAAAGCATATATAGGGCTTGTTACTATTCACAGTTTCGAGCATCCCCTGGGCGTGTTGGGAAGTATTCCTCACGGATAAGGGAGGGCTGCTGTATAAATAGTAAGAATAGAAAGGAACACTGAAGGAGGGAGCTGATGTAATCTCTGGAAGAAGGGGCTGAGTGTGGCAAGAGCCCTGTTCACTGAAGGTGGCTGATCCACATTCACACTGGAATTCCTGTCGGAGGTTGAGATGGGGGGCTGCAGGGGGGGGGGGAGGAAAGGCAAAGGGGAAAAGGGGCAGAGGAAGGAAGGGTCTGTAAGGCAGGGGAGGGCCTAGCCAGACCCCGTGTATAGACCTGAGGATGTCCCTAGGTTGGTCCTCCCTGGTGATGAGACTGGAGGAAGGAAACTGCTGTGGCCAGGAAGACCCGCTTGTCTCATCTTAAAAGCCAACACAGTGTCTAAAACATCCAGAGAAGGGGACAGAACCTACCCGGGGGGGCTGTCCTTGGACCCGAGTGAGGACACAGCTGCCTACCAGACAGGCAGTCTAACCAACACACCGGAAGTTCTGCAGAATCAAGGTCAGATTGACCTTGGTCAAGGTGGCTGGGGAAACCAGGTCAAAGGCGTGTCCTCAGTTTACCCATCCCTAAGAAGTGAGGGGTGTCACCTTTTCCTGTTGCTCACTTTACAAAGACTCCAAAGTTGTTTTCCCGTTTGCCAAGTTCCAATTTTAAAAATCACCGAAGTCGTGGGGCGCCTGGGTGGCTCAGACAATTAAGCGTCCAACTTTGGCTCAGGTCATGATCTGGCAGTTCGTGAGTTCGAGCCTCGCATCAGGCTCTGTGCTGACAGCTCAGAGCCTGGAGCCTGCTTCGGATTCTGTGTCTCCCTCTCTCTGCCCCTCCTCTGCCTGCACTCCTTCTGTCTGTCTCTCTCAAAAATAAACAAACATTAACAAAAAATAAAATAAATAAAAATCACCGAAGTCAGTAAACTTGCCTTTCTCCTACAAAAAGCTGAAAAACCCTCAAGCACGGTTTGTCCGTGAATTTTAAAGATTGTCCTCTGAGGGAGGCCTCAGACGGCGCCCAGCATCTGACTCTTGACTTCAGCTCAGGTCATGATCTCATGGTTTGTGAGGTGGAGCCCCGCATCAGGCTTCAGGCTGACAGTTCTGAGCCTGCTTGGGATAGTCGCTCTCTCATTCTCTCTCGGCCCCTCCCCCCTCAAAAAAAAAAACATAAAAAAATTGTCCTCTGAGTTTTCACATTGTGTTTAGTGTTTTACATAGTTGAATTTGGAAAACAAAGGTCAGAAGCATTCTTCCTGACTTACTGTAGACATTTCAAAAGAACAATCTCTGGCTAATACTAAGAAGTTACGGAAATAGACTGTTTGGTCACTGGCTACTTAAAATGGAAAAGCCAAAGTTTTTCCAAGAGGAAACAAGAGGAGGTAAGGAGTCTAGACTCTTGACCATTCAAATGAGTGTGTGTGTGACTGAGTGTGAGTGGAAGTTTGGGGGGGCGGTGGCTCAGCACTATGTAAATCCAGTAAGCATTTTGGGGTACAGATAGCAGGATCTTTAGCTGCACAGCTGTTTTTTGTTTTTGTTTTTTTTTATTCTGAGATAGAGAGAGAGAGAGAATGTGTGCATGCTCATGGGGGAGGAGCAGAGAGAGTGGGGAGAGAATGTGAAGCAGGCTCCGGGAGCCCAGTGCTGGGCTCAAACTCACACTGCGAGATTATGACCTGATCCGAAGTCTGCCGCTTAACTGAGCCACCCAGGCACGCCTCTGAAGGAAGGCAGTTCTCGGTGGCAGGAGGGTGTGCCTGGGGCAGCCGGCTTTGTGTGATCCTGCCCGTGTGGAAACAGTGTAAGTGTGTCATCCCAGTGAGGGTGTGTCCCTGGGCCTGGCATTCTGTGTTACCAGGCAACCCAGTGTGTCTGGATGAGTCCCCTTAGCGCTCCCTCTCCTGCTAAAGTCTATGGGCACAGCCTGCTTGGAGGGTGTCTGAGCTGTGCCATCCCCATGTGATCAGGTCAGGGACAGCCCGGGTCTGGCCTCAATGAATACATGCACGAATACATGAGCGGTGTGTGGCTGGCGAATACACGAGCGGTGTGTGGCTGGGGTTCTCCCAAACGGCTACCTCTGGATACTGTGGTAGAAACTAGAAGTTTCCATTTGGCCGTGTGTGTGTGCAGACCCCTCTGTGAGTGAGTGTTGGACTGTGTAAGGCTCTCACAGGACCCTGCTTGTGGCTGAGGGTTTGGAGCTCCTCCCGGAGCTGCCGTCCCTCTCTGGGGACCGGCCTTGGGCATCAGGGGTTTTCTGCAACAGTGGTGGCACCTGGCACCCTTTTCACTGTCCTTGCAGGAAACTTTTGAACTCAGTATTTGGAACCAGCCCCAAGTCTCTCGGTACCTTGGGCAGCAATCCCTCTAGGCAAAACTAAAACGTCTGGAAAAGTAACAAGGCAGACCTAGGAGTGCCCGAAACTGGTCCTTAAAGGAATTTTTCAGAAAGCAAAACAAAAAAGGAATTTAAAAATATTTTGAACAAAGAAAGAGACATCTTTGAAATAATCAAAGCACTTTCTAGGTGGATTCCTTTAGAGTTCTGTTCTATTTTGATTCTTAAGAGATCTATTCTAATATTAAGGAGGTAAAAAAAAAATGAGTTCAGAAAAGGAGATGATTTGCTCATGCCTCACAGGGAGGCGGAGACAGAGTTGGGACTAGAACCTGATCCCTAGGGTGTCCCCCTTTCCACCCACCCCCACCTCCCCCACTCCCCCCCCAACCCCACCCCGGTTTCCAGCCCGTTTCTGTTTCTGTTTACTCCTGTGTGTGTGTGTCTGGGTGTGTCCCCCTCTGGGCTGTGCACAAGCTGGCTCTAGGTGTGTCCCATCTCCCAGCAGCTGGGCCAGAGGCCAGAGGGGTGTTTCTCCACTGCAGGGAAATTCCAGGGGGCAGAGCTGCGGTGAGACATTATTTCCTTGGGAGGAAACCGGCTCTCGGCAGCCAGGAAAGAAACAGTTTCCATTCTGAGAGGGATGGGAGGAGGGAGGAGGGAGGGGGAAGGAGGAAAGGGGAGGCGGAGGGAGTGGGGAGGAGGCAGAATGGAGGGGGGAGGGGGAGGGAGAGGACAGAGCCACCCCAGGGCCCATAGGCTGCTGGCTCCCTGAAGCCTCCAGACACGGTTTAAATTTAGCCCTTCTATTCTGGTTCTGGTTCTGCGCTCAGCCTCGCCTGCAGCCATGCAGCTGGCCCAAGCGCCACTGCTCCTCCACACAAGGTAGGGGAGGCATGTGTAGTTAGGCTCTTCTCCCGGAGGGGGCACCCCCCACACCCTGTGGAACTGGGAGGTACAGAGGAATGGAAGAAACCCACCACCCTAACTCACATCCGGAACCTGGGGCCCCCAGGTGCGCTCCCCCCGCCCCCCACTAACTCCACCGCCAGAAATGATCGATCACCTGAGGCAGAAGCGCACCCAGTCCCCATTCACTGGCTACGGAAACTCAGGCAGAAGACACATGAAGAGGACGTGCAGGAGGAACAGCCATGAAACAGAATCCGAATTCCTACGCAACCACGTCCTTCTGGCCCCTGCTCAGATGTCCCTTCCCTGACCATCCACAGCAGCCCCCACCTCTCCCTCTCTGCCTCTCACCCGCTTCCTTTTCTCCTGGTGTACGCGGTCAGCTGATGATGGCAAGTACACCTTTGTTCAACGGGTTCCTCTCCAGGAAGGAAGACCCAGGAGAGCAGGGGCTTGGCTTTGCTCGCTGCCGTGTCGCCCGAGTCCCCCGTGTCTAGAGAAGTTGGCTGTACTAACTGAACACTTGCTATGTGCCAGGCACTGTGTCATGTGCTTTAGATGCTTTAACTGATCTTATCCTCACTACGATCCTGTGAGGGTTTTTACCCAAGTAGAAAAATGAAGCCCAGACACGTTGAGAATCTCACCCAAGGACATAGGATTGGACCCTGGCCCTCTGTGCTCCTACACGCGCCCTTGATCACCACAGTGACTTGGCCCTTTCCTCCAGCCTCTCGTTCTGCCCTTGCTGAGCTCCCCGTGCCAGTCTCAGGAAGGCTGGACCAAATCCCTAGCCCCGCAGCCCACCCAGCCAGCCTGGGTGAGTTTGAGTTTGAGCCCCATGTCGGGCTTTGCACTGAAGGAGTCTGCTTAGGATTCTCTCTCTCTCCATCTCTGCCCCTCCCCTACTCATGCTGTCTCTGTCTCTAAATAAATAAACAAACAAGCAAACAAATAAATACAAGCCATTTGTTTTCCTATAAATGCCCTTCTCCCCCACCCTTCCCCTATTAAGATGGTATAAAAGCCCCCAATTCTAACCACCTCCTTGATTTACATTTTTCTGTGAACACACATGTATGTATATGAATTTTAAAATATCTTTCCTTTTGCAAATTTGTATTTTGCTAGTTTAATTTGCATGTTCCCCAGAATTGAACCTATGAGGGTACAGAAAAAAGTTCTCCTCCCAAACAATGCTAAGTTCAACCTGGAAGGAGAAACCCCAGTGATGCTGTTTTCCAGATGGAAGGTGACCCGCTGCCCCTGACCATTTGTTAGCGGTCAGGATGGATTTGTGCTGATTTTTCTTCTACCTGGTCACTCACTGCACATCCGGGGACACTACAATCTCTGCAACTGAGTTTCTTTCACACCAAAGCTAACAGATACCGGAACCTCCTTCCTCAGTCTCATCAATATGCTTCCAGCTAAAAGGCCCACCAGAAAAAGCCACTGCCCCAGGCAGCAGGGTCGCTGGCCTCCGAGGGCAAAGCGGGCACTTTCTCTGGGGAAATCACTGTGGTCTGCAGTGCAACCCCTAGCTCTGCGGGCCAGAGAGGATTCTTTTGGCAAGACTGACTCTCACTAACCAAACTCACCAAGCACTGATGTAAAAAACCAGAATGCTATCTTCCCATTTTGCCAAAAGCCTGCCTGGCCCACAAGATGCTTACCTAGGCAGGTGTGGCTGTTCTCTCTTTCCCGCTGTGTGAGTCCACAGGAAACTACACTAGACTGGGAAGTGTAGTCGGTGGGCCTGAGATCTAGTGGTGTACCCGGCGCCCCAAAGCCACGAAGGGGCCACACTTCCATGAGAAGAAGCCCCCGCAGGACATGTGATTTGTTGGGAAAAAGCACGTCTTCTTCAGCTCAAAGCTGATTTCAGAGAATGACATGTTCCTGAGAAACCTGAAACAGCTCTCAGTGCGGGGAGAGGACATCTACCCGGACTACCCCCGGGAAGCTCTGGGGAGCACTCGTACCTTTTAGCATCTTTCTGAGGTGTTCCCAGCCAGTGGCGGCAGGCCTGCCAGACACATCTGGTGACAGAAGCTGGGGAAGAGAGCTGGTTGGCTGCCAGTAGGAGAGTGACATTTTATTATACAGAACCCTGTGGTTGGCCTGGGAAGACAAGGTCAGTCTCCGGACAGACGGACATCCTGAGCCCTAACTCCTGGATTTGACCGCAGTAGACTTCTACCCAAAGAGCAACTCACCTCTGACACCCGCGCCTCCCCGGCCCAAAATTTACCATTTAGTCATTTTTGGAGTTAAGGTACAACAGTTGTGTGAGGCCCCTTTTGAAATGCAGATCCTCTAAAAGAGGAATACAGAATTATTTCACCCAGGATCCTCCGAATTTGGTAGGTGGGTAAGTGAATTCTAGAATTACCCTGAAATTTCTGGCTGTATCTGAGTACTCCTGTTTCTGTGGAAAGACATTCTTTTTTCACAGACTGCTTGGAAATGACCAGAGAAATAAAAAGGAGAGAACCAGGAGGAAACTATTTATATGTAGATCGAAGCAATTTTCGAGACAATGTTGTTAAATAAAAAAGCCAGGTGCAGACCAGGTGCCTAACATATTTAAATAAGAAAACGCAGGGTTCCAGCTCACGTTCATTTTCGCTTTAGATGTGGTGAGCAGCTCTGGAAGGAGGAAGAAACTGGTTAAGTCTGAGGCCAGGGGGACGGACGGGGAGGGAGAGAAGCTTCTGACCACATTCTCATTTCGACTTTGTGACTATTGGCCCATGTGCTCAAAGAACAGTCGGTTTTTAAAAACATCACTCGGCCTGGTTCTCCACCGCGGGGGCTCCTGCCTCTGGCTCAGACCTGGTCATGCGCTGGGCCGCTCACCTGCTCCCAGGCCCTCGTCACGGGCCAGGCAGCACCGCACGCCCTCCATGGCGCAGGGACCCAGGGACCCTGGTGAGGGCGCAGAGGCCAACTGGGAGTGGCACAGAGGGTCCTCCAGCAAGAGCTGCGGCGCGGTCCGTGTCTTCACGTGCTCATCACAACACCCAGAAGGGCTAGAAGGACCACAGGCATCTGACCAAGGCCCTGGACTCAGGGGAACGGAAGGACTGCATTAAAAATTCTGCTTTTTGGGGGCGCCTGGGTGGCTTAGTCGGTTAAGCGTCCGACTTTCCCTTAGGTCATGATCTTGCGGTTCGTGGGTTCGAGCCCCGCGTCGGGCTCTGTGCTGACTGCCAGCTCAGAGCCTGGAGCCTATTTCGGAGTCTGTGTCTCCCCCTCTCTCTGACCCTCCCCTGGCTCACACTGTCTCTCTCTCTCTCCTAGAAATAAATAAAAATATTTTAAAAAAATTAAAAAAAAATTCTGCTTTTTGGTCCCCTTCCTGCTTCTCCTCTTGCTAGCACCTGCACCCCCACCCTACGCCACACATGCCTCATAGTGCAAATAGCCTATGTCGTCCTTGTAAAGGTCGAGGGCTTCATGACTTCTCTAGAATAGGTAACCTCTAAGGACCAGGTGAGGACTGGAGAAAGCCATCGTATGCGTATTCCAGAGCCCCCCACCCCCACCCCAGCCGACACAGCTCACCGCCAAGACCCGCTGGTTCCGAGGAACAACACCAGGCCCCTGTTCTAACTGGATCCTGGAGGCCTGAGAAGACCCATATCCCAGACCCCCTCCTCAGTAAAAACCCCAGGCCCAGGAGCCTCCTCTCCTTTCCTTCCCTTTCTGAGCCTCCCAGACACGCTGTACACGCCACATACTCTCTCCCTTCAGTAAACTCTTTTACCTCCTGCTGGCTCGAGTTTGATTTCTCTCCTGGGAGCAGCCAGAGACCCTCTCAGCTGGTCCCAAGGGACCACCCCACACACACACCTGGGTCCCCAGACCTGGCCTGCTGGCATTACCCACAGGGCGCCATGTGGGCCAACCCCAGCAGATGGCAGCGTGTAGCTGACCTGCTGAGGAAGGGTGCCAGGCACACGCAGCACCCAGGAGTGGGGACTGGGTGCCCAGAGAGTGGACTGGCAGGGTGACTCTGGGGCCGGGAGGTGCTGTGGGCAAGACCAAGCAGGCCCCTTCATCTTTTCTGTTCCATAGGCCACTCTGGAGTCTGGTGGGGCCCTTGACCCTTCGCAGACTGAGACTTAAGAGTTGTTTGTTTTAAGTCATCTCTACACCCAACACAGGGCTCGTACTGAACTCACAACCCAGAGATCAAAAGTCACATGCTCTACGGACTGAGCCAGCCAGGCGCCTGCAGAGTAAGATTTTTAAATGCATAAAGTAAAATACCCAGGATTACAAAGGAAGCAAATTATATTGAAATTCAGTATATTTCTGATAACTACTATGATTTTGAAGTCATGATGAGCATAGATATTCAAAATGTTGGCAACTGTGGTGTGATACGTAAACAGCTGTCACTCCCAGTAGGGACAAAGTCCCAGTAACCGCCTGCACTAACGTGATGTGATATCTACACACACAATGGAAGGAAACGCTAGATTTCAATGAAAGATTAGCGAAAATAGACATGTAAAAATTTCCCTTCCAAAATCACAGACGTCCAGAACCTTCATCACAGGCTAAGAAACTGAGAAGTGAAGGTCTGAAGGGGCACCAAGTGGGGAGGAAAGTTGGTTCTCCAGCCGGGCTCTCCAAACCAGCGTGTACTTCTGCCCTTCAAAGCCAGTGTCAGAGGGCGCCTGGGGGGCTCAGGCTGTTAGGCATCTGACTGTTGATCTCAGCTCAGGTCATGATCTCTCAGTTTGTGGGGATCAAACTCTGAGTCCAGCTCTGCGCTGACAGCGAGGAGCCTGCTTGGATTCTCTCTTCCTCCCTCTCTCCCTCTCTCTCTCTCTGATTTTCTCCATGTGCATGGCCAGCACACACTTTCCTTCAAAATAAAGAAACTTAAGAAAAACAAAGTAAGGCAGCTCCTGGGTGCCTTAGTGCGTTACAGCGTCTGACTTCGGCTTTTAGGTCATGATCTCCCGGTTCATGATTTCGAGCCCGGCATCGGGCTCTCTGCTCTGAGAACAGAGCCCACTTTGGATCCGCTGTCCCTCCTTCTCTCTGCCCCTTCCTCCCTCTCTCTCTCTCTCTCTGTCTCTTCCTCTCTCTCAAAAAATAAATAAAAACATTAAAAAAAAAAAGTGTCAGAAACAAACAAAAAAAAAAGAGAGTGTCAGAGACACAAAAAGCCTGGCAGGGACAGGGGAGACCCAAGGGAGGTCTGGGGACCGGGCTAGCTTCTGCCAGGACACTTTGCCCCAGCTGGACACGCCACTGTGAGGTTAACTGGGGTGGATGCTCCGCCCCGCCCCCCAGGCCCTCCGGTGACAACTTCCCGCTGGGAAGACTGGACAGGGCATCTCTCCCACTCATTCTTCCATCTCCCCTCCAACACCTCCCTGGTTCACTGCACTTCGGGGGAGACCATGCCTGAGGGGCCGGAAGCCTCCTCCCGTGGGAAGGTAGTTCACCGCGATAGAGGCCAACGGGAAGGAAGTGGGGGAGGCCCAACCTTCTGCTCGTGCTTCAGTCTTACCAGATGCTCTGAGTCTTATTAAAAAGAGACACCCGGGAGCACCTGGGGGACTCAGCTGGTTCGGCCTCTGACTTCAGCTCAGGTCATGATCTCATAGTTCGTGGGTTCGAGCCCCACATCGGGCTCTGCACTGATAAGCTTGGAGCCTGGAGACTGATTCAGATTGTGTCTTCCTCTCTCTCTGCTCCTCCCCACTTGTGCTCTTTCTCTCAAAAAAAAAAAAATAAACACTTTTTTTTTTCTTTATTTCTGAGAGAGAAAGAGAGAGAGACAGTGTGAGCAGGGGAGGGTCAGAGAGAGAGGGAGATACAGAATCTGAAGCAGGCTCCAGGCTCTGAGCTGTCAGCACAGAGCCCAACGCGGGGCTCAACCCCACGAACCGTGAGATCATGACCTGAGCTGAAGTCAGACGCTTAACCAACTGAGCCACATAGGCGCCCCAAGGGCTTTTCACTTTAAATAAGTGAAAATAAAAACTCAAAGTACATCCCACCCTTCACCTTGTATTTGCTATAAATACACTACTCAGAAAATACTATTTATAAAAACAATTTGGGAGTACATGCAAGTCTTTTAGACAAAAAGAAAACTGACACATTAATAAAATCTTGAACCTAATATGTGTTGGCAGTTACAGACTTAAACTCTCAGTGTCCTTATGACAGATTGATACCTATGCACATCAAACATCATATGAGTCTAATGGGAGTGTGAATGCTTGTCATCTCCCCATAAGCGAGTCGAATGGCCACAATGATTTGTGTGACCTTGTTGAGACAGGTACTGTAAAATGAAGACATGGGGATTCTAACAGCCCTTTACAGCCTA